>NC_137063.1:11057112-11094612 GCF_032717465.1 Coenobita brevimanus
TAATGACACATGTACCCAAATTTAAAAAAGTGTATTGTAAGTCCAGCTTTAACGTACTGATATATAAGGTGGTTCTCTACTTTGAGGTCTCGGAAATGTCAATATTTTCACTATTAATGAACGAATTTAGGGTAATACTTTGCCAAACGAGCGCGACGATCCCACCTATACAAACTCACGATCTCAGGGTAAGTAATTTTGGTACACATGCAACACAGATAGTTAACTGTTCTATTGTGACTGCAAGAAGTGATTGGAAAAAGACAAACTATACCTATTTTGGGGTATTTAAGGAGGCGGCCAGGTCGCTCGCGGCAATGTTTACAGACTATCACACCGACTGGCCTCGTTGTCTACCAAACCTCGCTTCGACTGGACGTGTCGGTGTATCCCGTTTCAAAGCAATGGGAAACTTAATGATTTAACCAAACCTAACCTAACCAAACCAAACCTATTCCAGCCTAACCTCACTTGCGTTTGACAGCCAGCTTTCAAAAAAATAAATAAATAAATAAATAAATAAAATGCTCATTAGGAACGTTAAATATGTCTGGCTACTGGCAGACGTAGGCAGATTATTTACGCATTCGAAATCCTCATTTATAGCTTTCAGAGGTAAGTTCATAAAAATCCACATTAGCTGTGGTAATCTAGGAATAATAACAAGTAACCTGTGAAAGACTCATTTCAACAAAAAATATGGAAAGGCCACGCCTGTTTCGTAAAGAATTAATTGAATTTTATATGAAATTTGATGCTTGCTTTCTCCACCAATACAGCATATCCCCATGTATATTTGAAAAATCAGTTTATATAGTAACCGTTATTGCACGTAGCTTCAAAATATACGATAAATAGGTTATATATATATTTTTTTTTTTTTTTATGCGAGGAAGAAGGAACCAAAGGCCATGAGCCCGCAGTAACAGTTCCATCCAAGAGAAAAACAAAATACAATAGAGAGCCAAATTCAAGATCCGATCATTTTGAGATGCCTGGACACACTGCGTTTGAAAGACTGGAGATGTTTAGCTATACAAGGAATTAAATAGATATTCAGGTACAAAATATTGTAATATGATGGAAAAAAAAAATATGTAGAAAGACTGTTAGTGTCTTAACAATGAACTTTTCAGAGCCAATGACCAAGCATGCGGGGAACAATTAAATTAAGTGTTTTAAATTATGATGACAAAGGAGTGGCAAATTATATACAAGTGCTCTTAACTGCAACTACAGCATGTGAAGGATATTTTTAGACTTTCAGTAAGGTCGTCAAGGATAATTTTAGTTGAACTTTACACCAAACAAGGCTGTATAAATTACGGTATATGCATGAACTTTTAAGCATCGGTGAGTCAGCTAAAAAACAATGATAGCTTTAATTCTTGGATAAAATTTTTGGTTACGATTGGCTGATAATGTCAGTGGTTCCAAAGAGATAAGTGGATAGATAGATAGACAGATATACACACAGACAGACAGATAAATAGACAAATAGATAGGTAGACAGATAGGCTGATAGACAGATAGGCAGCTAGGCAGACACATTGACAGGTTAATTGATAGACATATATATATATATAATATATATATATATATATATATATATATATATATATATATATATATATATAGAGAGAGAGAGAGAGAGAGAGAGAGAGAGAGAGAGAGAGAGAGAGATGAATTCCCCAAGCTAGATCTTGATCAATCATATAGCCCTACTAGGTGACAGGAGAGCGCTACCTTCTCCCAGCAGGGCAGCTACCCGGGCGAGGCGAGAACTCTCGACCCTTTGGTCTCGAGTCAGGCGCTTTACCACTGATCCACCCTGTCCCCAGAGAGAGAGAGAGAGAGAGAGAGAGAGAGAGAGAGAGAGAGAGATGGGTAGGGGGGAGGTGGTGAGTGTATATGTCAGAGGAGACGTGGAAGTTTTTGCATATTAATCTTTTTTGCAATATTACTGCTGTCGTGTTTTTGTCCCCTTGATGTAACCTTGGCCAGCCAGCGAGACACCCCATCACACATCCATCAGAGCTCAGTGTCTCTTTGTCTTGCCTTTATTCATATATTAAACATAAGGTATTTTTGTATATAATTAACCCCTTTAATTGTATGGGGTGTTTTAAAGTTTATTTTCTTCTACTTTAGGATTTCATTCAGATTAAGACAAAATTTCCAAACTGGAGGGATTACGTACAGCCTTAGTCAAATGAGTATTAAAGATCTTTTAATAATTGTAATAAATCGTCCTGAAGAAGCAAGAACATTCTAAATATTACAACATCAAACTTTCTGGTTAACCTTCTTAGTACGAGAACGTTTTATTTTATTCTTGTTAACTCCAGGCGATTTTATTCAGCTAAAGACAAACCTCTCATAGTGAAGTGGTTAGTGAAGGCTGTAGCTGCCCCTCCATTTCCAAAAATCTCTCTGATATTTATTTTTTAATTTTCTGGAGACAGGAAGAATATAATAAATGAAATGTCAATCTACTGAACTAGTTAATGTATGCGCACAACAGGAAAGCGTGTCTGAAGATTAGCAACAAGTATGTGTGTGTGTGTGTGTGTGTGTGTGTGAGAGAGAGAGAGAGAGAGAGAGAGAGAGAGAGAGAGAGAGAGAGAGAGAGATCAAATCCAGTCTTGGTTGTGGCCCTTCGTCAAGGTCTGGTAATGTGTTTGCCTGCCACGTGGAGGGGTTGAGCAAGCATGCAACGTGAGGGCGTATGTGCCACACTGCATGCTCACTGCTGTTGCCCGGATGTGGAAGGAAAAAAAGATGAAGAGGCCTAAAAGCTAGAGACATTAGAGACTGGCGCGTGTGGCAAATATGTCGGTGGGGGAGGAACATTCAGGTTGCAGCCGTTGTATTCCCGATTGCATTTTAATTTTTCAAAGTGTGAGATGATTTTACTATGTTCTCGGGAAACTTAGGACGCGAGAAATGTAGAAAAGGTATTACGATTAAATTTCTGACCAAGCGTTGAGAACCAAGTATTATATCCAGTTTTACGAAGGACGATTTTACTCGACTCAAAAGACACTCGCCGCAGTCAAAGAGAAAGAGTGTATGAGAGGGTGAATGCAAATCTGAAGATAATTTACGGAGAGTTATGATTCTGGATGTGATAAGCCTTCATGCCACGTAACATAACACACTGAGTAGCAAGGTCGAGAAGCCAAACACACTTTACATTTATTAGGGGTTTTACAAATATGTTTCAATTTTGGGTTTTGTCAACACCACCATTTTTCCTTTTAAAATTCCCTCAGTTCTGCGACGTGTTTGCTGTTGTTACTATTTCCAGACGATTTTATTTACCTTAGGATATGGCAAGAATATATTAAATGAAGGGTCACTCTTATTAACTAGTTAATTTATGCGCACAAGAAGAAAATATGAAAATAAGTGACGTGTGTGTGTGTGTGTGTGTGTGTGTGTGTGTGTGTGTGTGTGTGTGTGTGTGTGTGTGTGTTCAGACTAGAATGGTTTAGATATATCCTTCATTAACCTCCTCAGTACCACTCCTTCACCCTCCTTGATAAGGCAGGGATAAAATCAATAATAAATCATATACACTGAACAGGTTTATAAGGCTGACAGGTTCAAAATATCCCACTACCCACCATACCACCTACTTGGCTACCAACCCATCTAATTATCCATTTAATCTATGCAATATAAATAGTGGCTACTTCCCTATAGATTTCCTGTTACCTTGTGTTTGTTAATGATCGACTTCACCTAAACATTTTACTGGATACTTTGCCTGTCTGTCCATGTCCTCATATGTAATTATTTGGACATAAATCTCTAGAAGGTATGTGGGAAGCTACTATAATCTGTTCACTTTGTGTTGGCCTAAAATTGCCATCTTTCCGACTTGAATGCTTTGAGCTGTAATTATAGATAAGCACCAGAATATGATACAAGTCACGAAGAAGTTCCATGGAAAGGATGTAGAGCCGTAGCATCGTCTTTCTTCTGCTGCTGATCAACCTACATAAAATAAGCCGCAAAAGGACGAAAATCTGGACCAAGTTGAAGTGAATGAACTAATGCATCTCTTACCATCCAAGCTACTAATTTCTCTATCAAGGTAGTGAATATTCGACCTGTTTATGTGACTCCCTGTAGCTAAATACGTGGACAGGTGTATTTGGATCAAAGAATGTATATATTTTTTTATCAATTTACTACGAACAGCATCTGCCCGTCCACAAACACTTCAGAATTAGGAGCACCATAATTCACAAACGACGATATTGAAGCTGCCATGTACGTTCGCCAACCTGCTATTTCCTTCATTACTATGCACCTGCCTCTCCCCACACCTGTGCTTATAGTCATCAGTCCTTGTTCTCGTACGTATTTTAATGAAGCGTGTCCGTAAGTTCCTACACGTTAAATCTGACACCTGTTCGTTAAAGTACAGTTTCGTTACTTATCGATCATCCGGGTACCTAATTCTGAAGGTAAATTAGAGGACGTCGACTTGTAAATTCATAGATTGAGAGAGAGAGAGAGAGAGAGAGAGAGAGAGAGAGAGAGAGAGAGAGAGAGAGAGAGAGAGAGAGGAGAGGGGATGTGTGTGTGTGTGTGTGTGTGTGTGTGTACCAGGTTACGTAAGGCCACCCGTCCCACTACCCAACCAGACCCATTCACCTTGGTTGACAAAGAGTGGCCCGCCCCAGGACACCACTGCCCCTCTCTCCCCCTCTCCCTCACCCTTGCCCCCTCTCGCCCCCTCTCGTCCCCTCTCGTCCCCTCTCGCCCCCTTTAGACAACGGGGGTCCAGAAGCACTTACACTCGCATATCTCACCTCGCTAGTTCACTGTCCCCCGCTCATTAAACTAACGGAGCACTTCATTTAGCTCATTATCCTTAACACCTTCAATTAGCCGACTAATGCTTGGTGATGGACGAGGTGTTGTGGGATGGGATGCTGTAAGGGCGTGGGTCTCATAACAGTCACAGTTTCTTTTAGAGGTGATGGCTTTTTGGGTTGAGTGTGACAGTGGTGCATTTTGAGTGAGCCATTTATAACTCCACTGTGCTGGTAGGTTAACTTGGTAACTGGTAAATCTGGCGTGACAGTTTTGTGGAGCCAGCTTAATGTTAAAAGCGTATAACTTACTTGAAAGGAATGGTGTTTCATGTGGTAATCTAGTCCTGATCTAAGGGTAAATGGGTGGAACTTCACTTAAAGAATCGGATGTTTGGAGTATGTTAGTGGTGATAATTTGTGCGCTATATTGTAATTAAATACTTCTACAACTGTGGTACTAATATAAGATTCTACACACATAATTTCATATAAAGCAAGAAAGTTTTGCATAATACACGTCTTAGGTTACCGTACAACACTTTTTTTTGTTTACTAAAAAAGATTTTTTTTTTTTTTCACAGTGACGCCGCCTTAACGTTTAACTCTTATGATATATATTTTTCATTTTACAGAGGCTAACATTAGTCGATTTTAGTGAACTTAAGAAAAATCGCTCGTAATGAAAGGGTTAATTAAGGCCGTATCTAACCCCTTCATTTCCAAAGGGTTTCTCCTGACATGAATGAAGTCGTGTAGAGACACCAAGAATAACATGTCAAACACGTCATCGCAGTGGGTCGCTACAAGGCAGGTTCCGTACGTGTGAGAGTCGCATCAGTTCTCAGAGTAGTATTTCGTGTTTTAATGGTGTTAACTCAAGTTTCACTGGTTGCACTTTCAAATCAAGGAAGAGATTTCGTGTAACAACAGTGATACAGTACAAGGCTGTAGTTCAGGTGGTACAGCTCACGTGTTATACAATAGGTTCAGCTTACGGGAGGTTCCTGTAATTATAGACGAGTTAATCAAAGGCTTAGCGAGTCCCATTTCACTTTTAGGATCAGCTGTTTTGCTTATGACTGACATTCTTCTAATATTTAGTAAGTATTATTCTGATGAAAAAAGTACGATAGGCGCAACTTCATTACGTTACTACAGTGAGGTATTATCAAGATTTGCTTTTGCTGTTAACTGAGATATTTGGCAGAGCTTCCAAGCAGAGAAGGCCTTGAAGTTATTATGTGTAATAACAGAGGCGCTACTTTGGGAATTCAAATGCATGATTTTATTACCCTTTACCACAAGAGGTCTACCGTAGGGTGATTGAAATCTTCTGGAAATAACAATAAAACATATTCCACAGGAGTTCATAGAGACTGTTTCTTATCTCTTCACTGTGAGACATCTTCCCAAAATTGAATAAAATCGTCTGGATAATTATGAAAATGACGTCATCACACTGAAGGGATTATTCCCCCAAGCTAGACCTGGATAGATCAAATAGGGTTACAGGAGAGCACTACCTCTCCCAGCAAAGGAAGCTACCTGGGGGCGGCGCGAACTCTCGACCTCGCGATCTCGAGTCCCACGCTTTACCACTGAGCCACCCCGCTCCCCGTCATCACGCTGAATGACAGCTTTAAGAATTGAAAAAAAAAAAAAGTCTACCATTTTAGTTATTCCTTTTGCCGCGAACTTCAAACTATATTGATTATTTTGGCTAACGTTAGGTAGTTTATTCAAATCAGTGAAACGTACGTCAGCGAACACACAAACTAATAATAATAATAATAATAATAATAATAATAATAATAATTACTGTTATTATTTACGATTTGACCAGATATTAAGAACTCTACTCCAGCTAACGCCAGACGCATCCACTCAGATTCAAGACACTCGCTGTGGCCAAAGAATTACAGGAAATGAGGGGGTAGAAATGCCTCAGCTCTTTCACTTTTTGCTCAAACCCTCTGAAGATGAGCTCTGTGTAGGCGAAAAGATAGAGAAAACAAAGAATTCAATCTCCAACTTATGTGTTTCTCCCACGCAGCCTTTCCACTTGTCACAATGGATCATCTAGAGATTCGTGTATCATCAGATTATCTATCTATACCACTCTCTACTTTTTGACGTTGCATCCAGCTTAAAGGAAGTCTTGACAAAAAGACTTCTTAATCAGTAACCACCCATCTTCCCACGACAGTTCATCCTTCCTTTCATCTTCTCTCACCTTATCTCTCCAGCTCATCCTCAGTTTCCTCCTCCTCCTCCAAACAACCTCACTCTCAGTACACTGTCCTAGGGCAGTATTCTCTTTAGCTTAGAGTGCTTTCTGACACCACTTCTTTCTGAGTTTATTTCTACATATGGCATGTAAATATACCCTTGTACGATATTTAAACAACATGTTCATAAAAGAAAAGGCTAAAAGATAATAAGGTATAAAATGCACGACATATCGCTATGAAAAAAAAAATGATAGAAACCTCCTTACCTTATACGAGAATATGGCTGTTAGTATCCGATTCGCTAGTATAGGAAACACTAGTCTCACTCACTCCAGTACCACCTTCGGCCTCCTTCACACAGGCACTTCACTCTCCTACACCCCAAAACACAATAACAATCATCCGTACAGCATACAGTAAGCTAAGTCTGATTCACTCCTCCATTGCCACCTTCGCCGCCCGTGAAAAGAAAATGAGGCGTTGTTGACGTGAGGGGGAAACTACTGCAACCCACGCGTGGTAGTTTTTGTTGATAAAAAAGAACAGCTGTATTATTAAAACTGTGAGAACAAAAGGCTGACAAGACCCCGATTTCTGCCAGTCATTTGTGAAGTTCGTGATTAGAGTAAGGTGTAGCTGGCTTCTCTGTTTTATTGGATGCATTCTGTAAAGTGTCATGCAGGCAGACCTAATCAAACGCATCTAAAAAATCAAGGACCTGCTAACACCGTCCCGTACGCAGTTTTAATACCATTGCCGTGAATGGCGTGTTGCGGTATGTAAAGCAAAACACGTGTGGTATTCCTTGGCCCTATAGCAGTAAATCGTTCTATCGTCCTTGGTGGTGGCGTCTCACACTGCGCCCCCAGGAAGAGAATGCAGTAAAGATAAGCCGACAGAAATGAGCTACGTGTCGATCGGCCTGTGTTATTTTGGTCACGAAACAGGGAAGCGAAATTTGTAAGCTTGTAACATCAGCAAGTTAAAGAAACCAGTGCCACATTAGAAAATATACTGGCTACGTTTAAAAGGATAAACTGATACACCAATTTAGTCAGCTAAAACAGACATATACCTAACCACTGTACAAAAGTCATCAAGGCAGACAGCCAACAAAGATTTAAGATCTGAGGAGGGGAGATGCTGCACACTGCACCTGTCTACAAAATACTTAAGATGAACTGATACATTAAGAAATGGATAAATTAATAATAATAATAATGATAATAATAATAATAATAATAATAAGATGGGTTAAGAGATGAAACTAGTGCACAAGTATGCATGAAAACATAAACATGTGTTAAAAAAATATAATAAAGCATAAGCAGACTAAAAGACATATTGAAATAATATTAATATACCGGTATGAGACGCTTATCACAAGGAAGATGCGTTAGATACCTACAGGTGATTCTTCAGAAAGGCCGACTGGATGTTCAGGAATACTAAAGAGTAGCGATATTAACCTTAAAAAACTCTACACCATGAAAAACAACGCATCAGCTAACGGGATTGGGATGGGGTGAAATGATGAGTCCGCTGTGTGTGAAAATAAATGCCTACAATCACGCACCATCGTAACCCTCGTATTCCAGTGTCACAGTTTTTATTTCATATTTTCTTTTTCCAGACTCTTTTATTTACCCTAGTTGTGAAGGAGTTAGATATAGCTTTCATTATCTCCTTCACTGCTAGGAGGCTCTCAAAAATTAAATAAAATAGTCTAGTGGCATCAAGAAAAAACCAAAACATATCACCAGACTGAAGATGTTAAAAAAATGATTGAGCTACGTCCTTGGCTGAGTCTAGGTGAGCATGTTACGGGAGGTGACTGTGTTTTGTTTCACCAATTCTTGTCTTCAGCCCGGCGGCCATAGCCTTGAGCAGTGTTTGTTGGCCTCTGTCTGGGTGGGGTCTATTTTTGCCCCTTGTCACGTGGTCTCACTCAAAATGGCAAAGATTAAGTACACCGCAAGAGTTAATAATAGACCTAAATCACATATAAAGTTTGGTCAAGTTCTGAATACTCGTTGGGTTTGAAATATTACAACAGAACTGTCAGGCTGTAAATGATGAAAATGTCTGCAGACTTTAATAACTCACAAGATTTAAGAAGATTCTAAATATAGCTACAACAACTAGCATTACTCATTAATATTGCTACTATAGTTCTTTTACCTTAACTTAGCCCAGATTTTCGGTTCTTTTGCAGCTTGTTTCATGTAGCACAGTGCCAGAATAAGACACTATTATGCTGTACACACTTTTCACAGCTCCTCTTCGTGACTGCCAACATATTCCAGTGTTAATCTATTGTTACTGGAGAGATGGCAATTTTAGGCCAAGTTGGTGTAAAACGAGTACAGTTAGCGGATTACCTCAAACCCTTAAAAGGAAAAAAAAAAAAAAAAAAAACGAGATGAAAAGCACGCCACTGGCCCAGCCTATCTCTTCCGTCATGACAGCTTACAGTTCCCAATCCCTTCATAAAATGTGCATTATATAAAAATAATCTAATACTGCCCGCGGTAACAGAAGGAAATGTAAAATAAAACGCGCAGAGAATACCAGGTAAAACTTTAAGACCGTATTTAAAGAAGAGAATTTACAACAGTCTGCGGTGAGTAAAGAAAATGTACAATTGTGTGGAATATTTTCGTACTTACCATTTTCCCGCCAATGTGAAGGTGTGTGCGTGACATATTTACCTAGTCCTGTTGGGGGAATAAACGTGTTGTGTCAGGAGTGTTACTGCTACTGCTACTTCCCCGGCATGCACTACTGTTATGATGTCACTACAGTACTCACTACGTCACTACTGTACAAACTTCCCAGGGTTACGACGTCACCACATCAGTAATGGCGTCTAACTTTTTCCCGGGATTATGACGTCACCATACCAGTAACGGCATCATAACCTTTTCCCTGGGTTATGACGTCACCACAGCAATAATGGCGTCACTACATTTTCCCAAGATTTTATGACGTCACCACATCATTCCCAAAATTATGACGTTATAATGACAGTGCCTATGATGTCGTTTTTTACTTTAATGTCATTGGATATTTGTACACGGTATTCAGACTCTCAAAATAGGAAAGTGTGAACACAAATTTTCGTGCTCCGACGAGGCACATGCAGTAATATTAAGCAACTTAGATTTTTTTTGCAAGTAAAACACCTAACTGGAGCCAAATCTATAAGGGAACAAATTAAATCAAATTCATGTGAAGTCACTATCATGCAGTTCCACGCCGCGAACATGATAAAGGTGGCCAGAGCAAGATACTGTTTCTGGAAAATGAAATGGTCTCAAAGTGATGTTTTTTTCACTACCTGTCGCCTTTCCTTTTACATACATACCGGTAATATATATATATATATATATATATATATATATATATATATATATATATATATATATATATATATATATTTCGTTCTACCAAAGACAGACTGAAAGCTACATTTATTTATTTATTTATTTATTTTACAGCTTGGTATAGCTATGGTTCACTGGATCATATAGGATACAAGAACACTTCACGCAGATGTGTTAGTGGACAGACAGTTACGGTTATAGAAAACTAGTCCCAAACCTTCCCACAGACTGGTACCAAAAGGAGAGAGAGAGAGAGAGAGAGAGAGAGAGAGAGAGAGAGAGAGAGAGTCATAAAGATTCATGAGGAGGTATAATTAAATGTCAACAGAATTAGAACTACAAGCGTCTAAAAGTATGTATAAAAACTGATACAGTCTTAAAGGGCAGCAGCAGCAACAGACATAGTAAGTGGATCAAAGACATGGAAAGAAGCTGCGTCATTGATTTTACGAGAAGAATTTAAGTTGTTGATTCTTGATGCACTGGGAAAGGAAGTTACAGATTGTACACACGGAAGGAGGGCGAATTTGTGATTGTCAATACGAGAAGAAATCAATCTACAAGAGTTAACCCTTTAGCTCTGTTGAATTTCTTTGATTTGAATAATATCGTCTGACGTCAGTAATACAAAACATATTGATATGAGGCAAAATGATAATCGTGACAACTTTGAGCACATTTTCTGCAGTCAAATCGTGTTATGTTAAATTAGAATAAAAAAAATCGTCTACTGGATCTTAAAGGATAATTAGTGGCCGAAGCAACGTCAAATGAAGGCTTGAACCTGTACTTGTTTACACACTAACACCGTTGCCTTGGAGACGATATAAACAGATAAGGTCTTAGGTTGTGGCCTTCAGGTGTCTACAGCAAGGACACTACAGAACAAGGAAAATGGAGAACTGAAGAACAAGGACAATAGGGAAGGACGGTAGTGATGAACAAGGGCAGAAGAGAAGAGAACAAGGAGTGAGGAAGGAAAGAGGAGGTAGAACAAGGACAGACGAGGAGCAGAACAAGGACAGTGGAGAAGAGAAGGAGGACAGTAGGAGACAGGACAAGGATGGTATATTAGGACAGTGGAGAACAGAACAAGAACGGAATAAGGATAGAACAACGACAGTGGTGAACAAAGTAAACAGAGAACAAGGATAGTGAAAAACAGACGAAGAGCAGTACGGAACAAATGGCTGCATAACACTACAAAAAAAAGTACAACAAGTGAACAGGAGTACTGGGGAGCAGGGACGGGACTGGGAGAACAAGGACATAAACAAGAACAAAAGAACAAGGACAAAGAAGCAAGAACAGCCAGCCACGACCTTCAAACAATGAGATCAACGGGTGCTTTTTATGGAAGACAGAAGTGGGATGGATTGTCTGGCAGTAAAAAGAGGTATTCATGCGGCTTGTCAGGTATGAGTGGAAGCGTGACTGGATTTTAACACCTTTCTGTATAAGTAAAAGATGCAGTGTCTTTATAAGTAAAAAAAAAAAAAAAAAAAATACAGATTCAGGTTTCTTATAAAGTAGGGGAGAAACGGGTTTAAGTATCTTTCTGTCTAGGTAAGGGATGTAAGTTCTAGGTATAGCAGACACGGATCCTTTAAAAACGAGGAGACGCAAAGGATTAAACTTTCTACATAAGCAAGAGAAGCAATTTTTAGAGACACACGTAGGAGATGCTGCGATTATGACAATAGAGGAGAAATATAGACAACTGCAGTTCTAGAAGTTAAAATTAAAGATACAGGAAGCTTGTAGGTCATGAGGTAAAATTAGGAAAAAACGGAAAATGTTAGTTCCAACAAAATGAGAAAACTGGCAACTAATTTCAGGGGCGATGATAATGAGGTAAGCATAATTCCAAGATAGCGCAAAAACAGGACATCTGCAGATTTAGAAGGAAACTAAAAGCGGCAGGCTTTCGAGGAAGAATATATACATTTTCAGTTGCACGAGCAGTCGGAAGAGCAATACCATATTCTGAAACAAGGAATATTTACAGGGATGACATGGAAAATTTGCCTACTGGTGCTGCATTCAGATCATTTAATTCAACTTAGGAAAAATAACTCGTGCTGAAGAGGTTAATGAAGGCTGTATCAAACCCCACCAACTCGAAAAGTCTCTCCGAAGCTTCCTGTAATTACCAAGAGTTAGCAAGAAGAAAAACTGAATATACGTAACTGAACAGATGGGGCTGAGATGAATTGATTTGTAACGCCATAACACAGGTAATTACACGTCCATGCCACACCTGCCACTCAACATATACACATCATTAGTCTACCTGTCTGCTAATGAGAGTGAGAGAGAGAGAGAGAGAGAGAGAGAGAGAGAGAGAGAGAGAGAGAGAGAGAGAGAGAGAGAGAGAGAGAGAGAGAGAGAGAGAGTAACTATCCCTGGTTAGTCGATCTATTCATACAAGACGTCAAACATATATATTAGTGACGTCTAAGAACACTACCCCTCCTTAGTCGACCTTTTCATTAGTGAGGAAAAAAATAATAAACTATCCCCTGTTAGCTGACCTTCTATTGGTGGGGTTAAAAGGATTATTAGAGAGAGGAAAAAAAAAAAACTCTCCGCTGTCGGTTCACCTATTTTTTCATGTGACGGAATTTAGGCACTTCTGAAACTTGAACTTTAAATCGTGGTTCCGTCAAATTTGAGTGTTATATCTTTTTTTTACTCTAACTTGGGCTAAAACTGCCATCTCCCCATCTTCAGTGTTGACTTGCAATACTTGAGTAACATTAGATTATGATGCTAGTCACGAGGTAGAGCCACATTCATGATGTAGAGCCGCAGCATTGTCTTTTTCTGCCACTGGGCTACGTGAAATAAGTTGCAAAAGGACGAATAACTGGGTCAGGTTAAGGTAAAAGAACTACATTTATGATGTAGGAAGGAATGACTGCGAGAGACTAGTTAACTGACACTACTGACTACACTTGGCCATCACCCGAGCTGAAAGGAGTTCGGGATCTGATTCAGGTTACAACAAAAGACTATAGTGAGGAAAAAGGAAGATAAAAAATTACCCCTTGTTAGTTGGCCAGTCCTATAGTTGAACGTGTCGATGTATCAGGTGAAACTGTATTTAGTGAGGTCAAAAAACTATTCCTGTATTAGTTAGGGGTCATGCAGTCGTGTTAATGACGAGGCAACACTGTGGCTCTGACCTTTCGCTGATCCACGATGCTTCTGCACGTCGGTCACCTCCTAAGCGGGGTGTGTGGCAGCTGGCAGGGGGGCGTGGGGGGTGGGGTGGGGGAGAGAACAGGTGGTCAGTTGTGGGTGATCTACTACCGTGTGTGGAAAGAGGTGAGAGGCGGAGGGGATGGGGGAAGTTGGGGTGTATGAATCAGCTGAGAAAGATGGGGTGGTGGGGGTGGATGGGTTGTGGGGGTGTTGGAGAGAGAGAGAGAGAGAGAGAGAGAGAGAGAGAGAGAGAGAGAGAGAGAGAGAGAGAGAGAGAGAGAGAGAGAGAGAGAGAGAGAAACTATTCTTGGGATTTCAGAAGTGTTGTGTGTTCATGTATACGGGAAAAATCGGTGAGATGGATAGTTGATGAGAGGGAGTGAAGCATTACGTTGGGGTATGGGGGAAAGGAAACCATTGGCTGAAGGGAGGAAAGTGAGTGAAGCTGCTACAGGGAGAAACGAATGGAGAGACGGATGTGTGGGTTGATGTGAGGGGGAGAAGGAAGTAGTTAATGAAGACGAATTAGTTGCTCAGGGGGACTATTGAAGGAGTGCCTAGGAGCATGAGTGGGAAAGTAGCAAAACAGAAGTACGAAGTGGGAAGTGTCGTATCATATGGAGTGGAAAGAGTGATGGGGAAACTGAAGTATGAGGGAGATGACAAGTGGAAGGAGGGAAGGAGGTGGGGGTGAGGATAGGGGTGGGAGTGTAGGTGGGGGTGGGGAGAGGGCGCTAGATAACTGGGATGAGGGGTTAAGGGCGGGAGGTAACGAGTTCTGTGCAACAGGGCATGAGAGGTGGTAATGAGGGAGGGAGCAGTGACGGTGTGTGTAAATGAAGTATATTTTAGCAATGCGGAAGTATATAATGGTAAGACTTACAATATACACAATTAAATGTATTAGCATTCTTATTTAATTGCTACAAGTAACCTGTATGCTCTTTGTTGCGTAAACTTAGAAATAAATTTGCTTAAACTTATGCCACTGTAAACAACGGTGCTTACTCTAAAAAAAAAAAAAAAAAAAAAAAATCCATATTACCCTATGTGTGATGTAGGGACCCGATGTTCATAATAATTACCTATCTGTGTCACTATTAACCGCAAAAACAACAACAACATCAACAACAACAACGACAACAGCAATCATAAAGAGCATTAAAACAACCACATACAACCACAACAACGACAGCAGCAGCAATAAGAACACCAACGACTGTCGAGATGATAACGGCAACAACAACGGTCACAATAACAGCAAGAACCACAGACAACAAGAACAAGTCCATGAACGAGAACCGGGTAGGCCAGCCAGGGCATGAGCAGCGGCAGCACCCACTGACCTCCGTGCGGGTGTGTGGCTGACTGGCGTGCACGTGTGGGTGACGCAGCTCCACAGTCCTGAAGTTAGTTTGCTTTAGCCCGACAGAACTAACCCACTCCTACAATTTACATGATCAGTTGGATGAAAGTCGATGAGCAACTTTCCCAGGTACGAATTAGTCTCCTTGGTTATTAGTCAGATCGACCTTCCATTCTGACTAGACTTGCCATCCACCAAGCTGACAGCTATTAGAGACCTTCGTCAGGACAGAACAAACGCGCTACCACCTTCCCCGCCTCACCACCTGCATCACCACTCCTGCCCTGCTGCGCTAGAGTTTGGGTCACCCCATTGTGCTGGAAACTCAAGCCGATACATACGCACCAGAACTTGGCCACTTTCATCCTAAAACTATTTCAATCACCACGTCTTGTACAGTAGTCTGGCTTTAGGTCACTATGTTAACTCTTCAGCACGACGACGCCTTTTTCATTTTGCCTTAGAGGACGGCATACTAGTTTATTTAGTCTAGAAAACCCCTCTTTGTGGTGAAGGGGTTCATGAAGGCCCTCCAGCTTGATATCTTCTCCTGAGTTGCATTAAATCGTCTAGAGATGACGAGATTATAATACAATAAAAAGTCATGGTAGTGAAAGGGTTAAGACAGTTCATGCGAGTCCCCCTTCTATCCAAACGACCCCAAAATATTTCAGTTATTTCTGCCATACTCAATACACTTGTCTTAGGTGGTAGGTGGGGGCGGCCATCATCCACTCACCTGATGTAGTGCTGCCTACTTCTTCTCTTCATGTCTGATTCTTTTCTGTGTCTGTCCTCCTCTTTTCCTATTTCTTCCATCCTTCTTGTAACTATTTATTGCTCTTCTTTCTTCCTCATGTGGATCTGCACTGAGACTTCACAAACCTAATAGTTTCCCGTAACCCAGGAAACCATTTACAACGCTGAGTGGTGTGACGTGGAGTCTACTATGACGCTCAGGCTAACTGGGTGGAGAGACGTAAAAGCAGCGTCCACCCAGGAACAAAATATCATCACTAATCCCCACGCCTCTCTGTGGTGCGGCGCTGTCAGCCGTATGGAAACACTGGTTAGTTGTGCGGGACAGCCCTGCAGGTAGGGTTGCTTACTTGCGGGTGATGGGTCTGCTCGATTAGACTGGGGTAGCACAACAACAACAACAACAACAACTCTCTCCATTTTCAGTGCTGAGCTATGCAACAAGAGATTAACACAAGAATTTGGGCTAATCACGAAGAACTATGGAAAAGATGTGGAGCCGTAGTGTTGCCTTAATGTGCTGCTGAACTATGGGAAATATGTTGCAAAAGAGCGAAAATCTCCGCCTAGTAAAAGTGGACGATGTGCAGTGTTAGGAAACTAAGTATTTTAGAAACCAAGATGGCAAAGATGGCCAGTTTACCCACACCTCAACATGGGAAAAGGTAACCCGACATTTCGAACATGCGTTTTATAATCTATTTTTGCAATTACCAGACGATTTTACTGAACTCCGGATAGACATGTAGTTGTGTAGTTGCGAGGGGAGGCTTTATCTAACTTCAGTTTTAAAAAGTCTCTCCAAAGCTGAATAAAATCGTCTGGTGGTGGCGACGTTGCGCTACAGAATGCGTCCTAGGAGTGAAGCGACTTGCGGAATGTTGGTCTGGTTCGGCCTCAGCTGATGCCGTAAAAACTGGGAGGGCTTCGAGGTCAAGACGGCCTTCGTAGAAAACGGGAAGCGCGAACAACAGAAAACTGGACGCAGCGGATCGTAGAAAATGGTCCATTGTGTGGCACCCAAGGAAAACTATGCTGTTTCTTCCATTCTTATTGTCTCAAAAGGGAAATACGGCATTTGTCCCTTTTTATGTTGTAGATGTTTTTCGTTATTATTATTATTATTATTATTATTTTTTACAGCACAGGCATATTTTTGCAATTCAAAATAAGCCAAACTAGATAACTGAAGAATTTTGAGAATCATCGTTTAACTTTCATGGTTTGTTTCTCTCATAATATTTCGCAGCATCTCCCTCTTAGATCTGAGGTCGGGTGTGATGTGTTTGTCAGAGAGAGAGGAGGGGCAATGAAATGTGCATGTGGGGAAAAGGAACAATATAAAATGAACTTGAACGGGTAAATGAGAGACCAATGTAGTATATGCTGGGAAGGGCAGTTAAGTGCGTATGGTGGGGGATGCAGTGAGGACAGTGCAAGGAAATACGTATGTTAGGAGGACAATGATTTATGCAAGTTACATTAGGAGGGCAATGCAGTACGTAAAGGGAAGACAGGGCAATGAAGTATGTATGTTAGGAGGACAGTGAAATACGTGAGGAAAGGAAGTTATGCTGTGTGTTAGGGGAGGAAGGACAAAATAGTACTGTGTGGTGATGGAAGGGTCGCAATGAAATATGTAAGGGAAAAAAGACAACGAAGCACGGACGTTTGGAGGGAGAGGGGATACCGTATATATGTGTGGATGAAAGTCGAGATGGGAAGATTTTCTACTTTCATCCACTGTTCCTTCGCCAGGTTGAGGAACGAAATGCCAGTGACTTCCCCTTCACCCTATACCACTGCTTTCTCACCCCCACCCAGTAAGACTGTACCCCAGCCACCACCCTGCACCATTGTACCCTAACTCCCACCCTGTACCACTGTATCCCCAACCCCAACTCTTTACCATTCTACCCCCATCCTCCACCCTGTAACACTGTACCAAACTTCCATCCACACTGTCCTCTATCCAGTACCAAAATACCCCCACCCCCACCCTGAGCCACTGCAACCCCACTCCCCCGCTGCAGGAAGATATAACCTAACCTTGTGTATTCCCCTTAGTCCATCAGGTTATCCCTTTCTATTTCCCGACTCAGCATCATTATCTCTTCCCTCTTAATACGCTTTCCTATTCTTCCTCATGCCCCTTGTCTCACCATTCCTGCTCCCCATTCTTTCTCCTGTTGCAATTCTCTCCTCTTCATTCCTTTCCTTCTATAATTTCTGAGCCTTCCACCCCTATCCCTCTCATTTCAAGTCGTTCTCTTCATTATTTCTCCTTTTCTTTACTCTACCTTTCCGTCACCCTGTTCCTGTGGTCCTCTACCCTCCATCCCCATCATCTGTTCCTCTCTCCCTGCTCCCCCCTCTCTTCTCCCTACCTTCCGTCCTTTCCTCTCCCCACCACCCTCCCTCTCATTTCCCAACCTCCTTGAATTTCTCCTCTCCAATCTCTCTTCCCTACCCCATATAACTTGTCCTCCTATCTTCACCACCCCTCTCCTCGTCTCCCTACTCTATCTTTCTCTCTTTCCTCTCTCTGACACTTTTCCATTTCTCTCTGTTCTCTTTATCTCTATCACTTCCTCTCTTTCAACACACCTCCTTTCCAGTCTCTTCAATCTCATTTCCTCCCCTAAAGTGCATCCCTTCCTTGCTCCACACAAATGACACATCACCTCTCCACCAGGGGTCTTTTCTAAACCCAAATAATATCGTCTGGCGGCAGCAGTAATTAAATGGTCGGTACCGTACTGGGGAACTTCAGAGAGACTTTCTAATAACATTCTCCCATTAATGTTGCAGCATAATACTTTCTCTCTCTCTCTCTCTCTCTCTCTCCTGCTTAAATTTATCTATCTATCTATCTATCTATCTATCTAACTATCTATCTATCTATCTATCTATCTATCTATCTATCTATCTATCTATATATATATATATTCATTATACTCCACCCAGTCTCGTAACCCAGCTGTCTGTTTTCCATCAAAATTCCTCGTCACAGAAGTCTTGACAACTTTCAAATTAAGCCTGACCCGATTAAAAATTAATCTCTTGTTCAAGAAGTTCATACAGCGATATTTTGTGCGGTACTGGTTTGTACTGAGGGTGAAAGGAGAAGCGGCGGAGAGAGAGAGAGAGAGAGAGAGAGAGAGAGAGAGAGAGAGAGGGGAGGGGAGCTTAAACTAGGTAGGTACGGGCATTAATAATAATATATCCAAAGCCTTGATAAGAAACTCTGTACAATGTTGGGCGAGAGTGCAACGCTGGAGGCTTCTCTTCCTAGTTCTCTCTCTCTCTCTCTCTCTCTCTCTCTCTCTCTCCATGGCACTGGTCTGTTTACGCAATTATTTATTTATTTACTTTTTGTTTCAGTACTGTACTTTCTCTCATTACTCATTTTCTTGTGCCAATTTCAGTTCCACCCCTCCCTCTCTCCCTCCACCACAGTATAAAATATGTAACCCCAACTCTCTCTCTCCCTCTCTCTCTCTCTCTCTCTCTCTCTCTCTCGACCACACCCTGCAACAAAAACTGGTGTGGTCAGCCTCGTCCGTCCTCCCTACCCTATCACACCACCAACACCATCACCATCACCATCACCATCACTGCTATAACCACCTTCACCATCACCATCACCATCACTGCTATAACCACCTTCACCATCACCATCACCATCACTGCTATAACCACCTTCACCATCACCATCACCATCACTGCTATAACCACCTTCACCATCACCATCACCATCACTGCTATAACCACCTTCACCATCACCATCACCATCACTGCTATAACCACCTTCACCACCACCATCACCATCACTGCTATAACCACCTTCACCATCACCATCACCATCATCATCACCATCACTGCTATAACCACCTTCACCATCACTGCTATAACCACCTTCACCTTCACCATCACTGCTATAACCACCTTCACCTTCACCTTCACCACCACCATCACCATCACTGCTATAACCACCTTCACCATCACTGCTATAACCACCTTCACCTTCACCATCACTGCTATAACCACCTTCACCTTCACCTTCACCACCACCATCACCATCACTGCTATAACCACCTTCACCATCACTGCTATAACCACCTTCACCTTCACCATCACTGCTATAACCACCTTCACCTTCACCTTCACCACCACCATCACCATCACTGCTATAACCACCTTCACCTTCACCATCACCATCACCATCACTGCTATAACCACCTTCACCTTCACCATCACCATCACCATCACTGCTATAACCACCTTCACCTTCACCATCACTGCTATAACCACCTTCACCTTCACCACCACCATCACCATCACTGCTATAACCACCTTCACCTTCACCATCACTGCTATAACCACCTTCACCTTCACCACCACCATCACCATCACTGCTATAACCACCTTCACCTTCACCATCACTGCTATAACCACCTTCACCTTCACCATCACTGCTATAACCACCTTCACCTTCACCTTCACCACCACCATCACCATCACTGCTATAACCACCTTCACCATCACTGCTATAACCACCTTCACCTTCACCATCACTGCTATAACCACCTTCACCTCCACCTTCACCACCACCATCACCATCACTGCTATAACCACCTTCACCATCACCTTCACCATCACTGCTATAACCACCTTCACCACCACCATCACCATCACTGCTATAACCACCTTCACCATCACCTTCACCATCACTGCTATAACCACCTTCACCTTCACCTTCACCACCACCATCACCATCACTGCTATAACCACCTTCACCATCACTGCTATAACCACCTTCACCTTCACCATCACTGCTATAACCACCTTCACCTTCACCACCACCACCACCATCACCATCACTGCTATAACCACCTTCACCATCACCTTCACCATCACTGCTATAACCACCACCACCATCACCATCACTGCTATAACCACCTTCACCATCACCTTCACCACCACTGCTGTAACCACCTTCACCTTCACCTTCACCATCACCTTCACCATCACCTTCACCATCACCATCACTGCTATAACCACCTTCACCTTCACCATCACCATCACCATCACTGCTATAACCACCTTCAACATCATCATCACCATCACCATCACTGCTATAAGCACCTTCACCATCACCATCACCGTCACTGCTATAGCCACCTTCACCATCACCATCACCATCACTGCTATAACCACCTTCACCACCACCATCACCATCACTGCTATAACCACCTTCACCACCACCATCACCATCACTGCTATAACCACCTTCACCACCACCATCACTGCCATAACGACCTTCACCACCACTTTCACATCACTTTTATAAGCACAGGCACAATCATTGTCACCATCTCTGCAATAACCATCACCATCGCTATCACCATCACCACTAAAACTATCACCATATCCATCAGTGTCACCACCACTTCCACCCTAACATCATCCCATAACCATCACCACCATCACCACCATTCGTCACTATTAACGCTATCACATACATCACCACTCTCCTCACCACAACCACGTAAAATATTCATCCTTTCTCTCACCACTACCATATCATTAACCTCTTCATTACTGTAGATTTCACTGTCATTTGAATAATATTGTCTGATGGAAGGGATAACGTAGAATGAAGGTGTTAATGGAGGCTGATTTTAACCCCTTCACTACGACAGGTGTCACACTAATCTAAATAAATCTAGGTCAGGAACAACAGTCTGCCATCAATTGTTCTAGAGTGTCATCAATACTACTACTGCTGCTATCATCATCGTCAGTACCACTACTAATAAATCCACTTTAAATGGCACTAATACACACTACATCATCATCTCTTAACCTATCACTACACCCACTACAACAACAACAAATCTAAGCTAATCTATACTACCAACACCATCACAACCACCTTACACCTTAACCAACACTCCCGACACCTACCATAGTTCCTGCTACCACAACCATTGCCACCACACCCACCTATCACAATTCTTCCTACCGTCACTACCACCCAAAATACCACCCTCATCCCTGCTACTGTTATCATCATCATCATATCACAATTCCCACCATTACAACTTATCATTGTTACTAATGAAACTAATGGGAATCTCTCTATCTACACACACACACACACACACACACACACACACACACACACACACACACACACACACACACACACACACACACACACACACAATTCCAACAAACAGAACTCCTGACCATATATGCACACACAAACTCCCCCTCAGTCTCTCAGTACACACATACACACACACACACACACACACACACACACACACACACACACACACACACACACACACACACACACACACACACACACACACACATTCACTATTTCACTGCTAGGCCTATTTCCATATTACCCAGAAAAAATGGAAAAAGAAAGAAAAAAACGAATGACCTCCTCTTTTAGGCCTATGCTAGCTTAACCTACACCAGATTCGCTTTTGTCTGGCCTACTTTTAAAAATCTATTCACTTTCTCCCGCCACAAGTCGTAACATCTACCAGGCTATACTTAACAGGTGAAGGGGTAGTCTAGGCTAGAAAGGATGTAGTCTGGGCTATGTGGAGGGAGGCTGGGCTATGTGGAGTGAGGCTGGGCTATGTGGAGTGAGGCTGGGCTATGTGGAGGAAGGCTGGGCTATGTGGAGAGAGGCTGGGCTATGTGGAGGGAGGCTGGGCTATGTGGAGGGAGGCTGGGCTATGTGGGGGGAGGCTGGGCTATATGGAGGAAGGCTGGGCTATGTGGAGGGAGGCTGGGCAAGGTGGAAGGAGTCTAGAGTCATTTCGCAACAGCTGTCAATCCAGGAAGAATAACCTCGCTGTGTTGCAAGAGAATTAATGAAAAAAAAAAAAAATCTAGTGACAAGTAGGGTTAGGCCAATGATGATAATGACGATGATGATGATGATGATGGTGGTCGGCAGAGGCACTTAAGCGAAAACACGTAAACACCCCAGAAATAACAAATGGCCCTGTCAGCTTGCATCCCTAATTAACCCCCTTAAACTAGCGCCAAAGATACGGAAAAACACTTCCTTATGGCTATCAGCTGTGGAGGGTAAATGGGTGTTGATGGGGAAGATAAGAGCGGTAAAAAATTATGGTAAAAAATGTGACAAAAAGTGGAGTAAAAAAAAGCATTGAATAGGATGTGAAAGGGAAGGTTGTTTGCGTGGGTTTTGCAATATGAGTGATAGACAGACTGACGGACAAACAATGAGGCAGAGACAGACAGACAGATGGATGGATAGATAGATAGAGAGATAGATAGACAGAAAGACAGACAGATAGACAGACAGACAGATAGACAGACAGACAGATAGAAAGATAGGTAGATAGCTTGATAGACAGATAGACAGATAGACGGACAGACAGACAGATAGAGGCAGATCGAAAGATAAGCAGGTAGATAGACAGAGAGACAGATAGACAGACAGATATAGATAGATAGATAGACAGATAGATAAAAAGTTAGATAGACAGATAGATGCAGATAACTGGACAAAATGAGGGAAACTACGCACGATGGCTATACAAACACTAGCCCAGCAGAACAGTACAGGTAACACATACAGGGAGAAAAATGTAAGGATGGGATTTGTAATTATGCACGATACATTATCTAATATACTATAGCAGTAGTCGTGGGTGTGTGTGTGTGTGTGTGTGTGTGTGTGTGTGTGTGTGTGTGTGTGTGTGTGTGTGTGTGTGTGTGTGTGTGTATTTTGGGCAGCTGAAACTACTCATTCAAATCGCACCAAAATTGGCACTAAAATCGCAAAAAATTCGCTGATGTGAAAAAACTTGGTCCCATCACGATTAAAAAACTTTTACTATATTTAATGAGCGACCCAAAAACGCCGCTCCCGGAGCCCGGCATAGGATCTCCGTAGAATTTTTTGCCCATAGCAACAGCAGCGCGAGAGCCCTGCAGGAGCAAGTGCTAGGAGCCCGAAGGGCCCACGAGCACTTATATTTATCTGTGTATCTGTCTCTCTGTCTATTTATCTATCTCGATCTCTATCTCTATATTGATATGTATGTTTGTAGGCTATGTCAGTATGTCTCTATATCTACCTATTTATCCGTCTATAATGAGAGAGAGAGAGAGAGAGAGAGGGGGGGGTGAAGCCGGAAGGAAGGTGAGGCGAGGGGCGAGGTCACCTTCTATGGGGAATGAGGAGGAGTAAGAGAGAAGGAGAGGGGAGGGGGAGGGGGAGGGGAGGGGAGGGAGGGGAGGGGAGGGAAGGGAGGGGGAGGGGAAGGGAGGGGAGGGAAGGGAGGGGGAGGGGAAGGGAGGGAGGGAGAGAAAAGACAAAAGAGATGCAAGAAATAGTAGTAGTAGTAGCAGTAGTGGTAGTGGTAGTAGTAATAGCAGCAGTAATAGTAGTAAAAGAAGAAGAAGAAGAAGAAGAAGATGATGATGATGATGAAGAATAAGAAGGAATACAAAGGAAGGCAAACAGTAATAGACCTAGTCCTTTCGAGGCTGCTTGTTACAGAGTAGACTATGACTACAAGATCTAATTCTACATGCTGAAGGATAAGGATAGTAAAGCAAGATGGCTCCCTCCACCTCAAAACCCTCTAGTTAAAACTGGCAGGAAAAAGTGAGAAGGACCACCATGCAGAATGGAAAAACTGACATGGAAAGTTCATAGGAAAGACTGAAAAGGAAAAGTTACATTCTATAATACTTTGTCTATAAGCTACCAGTTTGAATAAACTGAAAGAGAAAGTAATAAAGTAAAATGAATAATCAAATAAATGAATAATTAAAGCATGGCATTATGTACGGGTAGGTTGAGTTAACGGGCGTCTGTAGACACTGTGTGGAAAATGCTGTGTGGAGAAGGAGGAGGAGGAGGAGGAGGAGGAGGAGGAGGAGGAGGAATACAAAGGAATGCAACGGCAACAGACTTGTAGTTCTTTCGGTGCCGTTTGGTCTAGGGAAGATTATGACTAGAAAACTATTCTACCAGTTTAAGAGAAGGACAGGAAAGCAGGAAGGAGAAGGAGAATGAACGGGAGAAAATAAAATGCAAGTCGCAGGAGGAACAAAAAGAGGGAAGTGTGTGAGTAGGAGGGAACTGAGAATATACACCAAGAACCGGGTACTGAGCGACACCATGAGAGAGAGAAACAAAAAAACATAGAGTGAGGGAGAAAAGGAGGGAGGTAAGGAGGAAGGAGGCATGGAAGTATAGTGAGGATTGGAGGGAGGGAAGGGGACAGGGACGAAGGAAGAGGAGGGAGGGAAGGGGGGAGGGACGAGGGAAAAGGAGGGAGGGAGGGAGGTTTGAATGGATGGGTGGAGAGCGAAAGGACGAATATGGCTGTGATGCGGGAGGGGGCGGGAGGGAGGAAGAATGGAAGGGAGGAGGGAAGGAGGAATAAAAGAAGGGAGGACATATATATATATATATATATATATATATATATATATATATATATATACAGAGAGAGAGAGAGAGAGAGAGAGAGAGAGAGAGAGAGAGAGAGAGAGAGAAATGCTACGATACAGGTGGGAGAAGGAATGCAAAAATAAAGGAAGAGGAAGGAAAGACACACACACACACACACACACACACACACACACACACACACACACACACACAGAAAAGACATCGTAGACAGGACTGATGAGGGAAGAGCGGCGATGAATGGTGGGAAGAAGAGAAAAGAACTGCCCCCACCCCCCCCAAAAAAAAAGTTGCTCACATTGTCAAGGGAATGCAAGACTGTCTCTATGATGATCAATAAACATTCAAGTACATAGGAACCCAATGTTTGTGTATTTGCGTGGTTTAACCTTGAACCCTTTGAAGCCCTTGAAAAGATCTAAATAAAAAAAATCTGAAAGAAGGTTCCTAGTGGCATTTGCACAAGGAAAAATTACACCAAGTATGAAGGGAAGTGTTGAAAAATTAATCAGTGGAACAGAGTTGGAAAAATATTTGGAAGAAAGAAAGAAGAAAAAAATGAAAGGATAGAGTGTGAGCATATACGGGAGATCTTTACATTCTGGCGTGGAGACCTAAACATTAAGGTAAATAAAACAGTGAAGCAGGAATGGTGGCTAACGAGAGAGAGGAGAAAATGAGAAAGAAAGGAGGAATACGGGAAAGAGGTAAGGGGATGATGGAAACAGAGAATGAGCGAGGGAGGAAGGAGGGAAGGAAGGAGGGAGAGGAAACACATGCAGGTAAGTTAGGCTGAATGATGAGAAACAGTTAAAGAAGGATGGAAGAAATGAAGAAAGAATATGATTATTTTTAGAGGGTAGAATAAAATAAGAAAGTGAAAACATGAAAGAAAAAAAAAGGGAAATTGTGGAATGAAATAAGGAAGGAAGGAAGGAAGGAAGGAAGGAAGGCAGGAAGGAAGGAAGGAAGGAAGGAAGGCAGGAAGGAATGAAGGAATGAAGGAAGGAAGGAAGAGTACTGATGGAACGAACAGAGAGAAAGAAAAAGAAAAACAAAGAAAGATTATGGAGCAGGAAATCCATGAAAAAAATTAAAGAAAAAACGGACGAAAAGAGAAAAAATGAATGGGAGTCAAGTCCAAGGAAAGAATGAAAGAGAGAGGAAAGCGGTGATAGAAAATTAAGTGAGAAAGATGAAAGGAGAATAAAGAGTAAGAAAACAAGAGGACACAAAGAAAATGGGAAGAAGAGGAAAATATAAAAAAAGAAAAGTGATAGGAAAAAAATGTCGCAAATATTCAATGCACGTGAAATTCGCTTATCTTCCCCTCTCCTCCCCGCACACAGCTAAAGTTACCCTACAAGCCAAACTGGATCCTCAGACGCAAAAAATACAAACACTCGTAAAGATATACATAAAAAACAGTGAGTAAAATAGGTCGAGTTACATCTTAATATAATACACAAACAAAAGAAAAAAAAAAAACACTTACAAACAGGAAGGCTTGATTGTAAACAGGATCTGACTGAAGGTGAAAATTTACATTATAACAAGCAGGGTTATCCGGCGTTGCCCGGGTAAAACAAATATATGACTGTGCACACCAACATTACCTGGGACCCTGCTGGGACACCCCTTTTGGGAAGCGACCCCCGGCGTCCCATTTTATCTACTGGATCAGTGTTCTTTCTTGGCCTCATTCCCCCGGGATATATTTTCCATAGACCTATTCCTACCATGGACTTCGTTCTTTCGTTCGTTGAAAGATTCCCTGCACATATAGTGCAGGCCGGGCCATATATTAGCCCGGTCAGTGGTGTATGGGCTGATTAAAAACAGTAAGTGGGGAGGACAGGACCTGGGGATTGCCCAGCACACACGTCCTGTCTCCTGACTGGCTTTGTGGTGTGTGTGACCATGGACCTAATCTCCATGGACCTATTTCCCCCCCTGACTGCGCACCCACTCACCAATCCTTCCCACCCATCCATCGACCTACCCTGCCCATCCACCGTTGCCTGCCCACCCTGCCACCCACTTCGTTCCTCTGCCCAAACCATGAAACCACCCTCTCACCTGACACACTGTAGCTAATGCTGATGTGGTTAAGAAGTTAAAAACTCTACGGTAATTAACCACCATATTTCTACCATAATAACTTGATTAGGTGTAATTAGTTGTCAGTTTGGTCACCTGGGGCCACACTTTAGCAACTTTAAACTATCAAATAAAATCCTCGTAAGAGTAATCGCATTTTAGACCCCTTTGGAGCCCTCTTGATTGTTCTTCCTTGATTTCCATTGCGGACAAACACACAAGCGTAAAAATAGGTCTAGATAAGATTTGGGAACGGTGTGGATGCTTTGTGTGTGTGTTTTGTGTGAGCGTGTAATTTTTTTCGTGTACGTGTGAGAATCATAACCCCGTCTTGTCCCGGGAAGCATATATTCCTTCTGTATTACGGTTCAGCTCCACCGCCCTCAGTCAGACAACCCTGGTGGGGGAGGTTAACGCTACGCTAGATTAAGGTAAGTTGTTTTCAAGTAATTTTGCCTGGGAACCACACTGAGTATATATCATGTAAAGCCTATGGTTAGATTCGAAACGACAGAGCGAGCGTTGTTCCTGATTGACGTTCCCGGTGGTGGTGCTGAACAGTAATACGGAAGGGAAAGATGCGTCCCGGCTGAGAAAAATCACACGATGTATCTAATAAATGAAGATGGAGAAGAAGAAGAAGAAGAAGAAGAAGAAGAAGAGAAAAGAAGAAGGAGAAGAAGAAGAAGAAAAGAGGAAGAAGGAGAAGAAGAAGAAGAAGAAGAGGAAGAAGACGAGGAGGGGGAAATGAAGCAGAAGAAGAAAGAGAAGATGAAGAAAAAAGAAAAGAAAGGAAAAGAAAAGAAAAGAAAAGAAGAAGAAGAAGAAGAAGAAGAAGAAGAAGAAGAAGAAGAGAAAAAGAAGAAGAAAAGAAGAAGAAGAAGAAGAAGAAGAAGAAGAGAAAAAGAAGAAAAGAAGAAGAAGAAGAAGAAGAAAAAGAAGAGAAAAAGGAGAATAAAAGAAGAAGAAGAAGAAGAAGAAAAAGAAGAAAAAGAAGAAAAAGAAGAGAAAAAGGAGAATAAAAGAAGAAGAAGAAAAAGAAGAGAAAAAGGAGAATAAAAGAAGAAGAAGAAGAAGAAGAAAAAGAAGAAAAAGAAGAGAAAAAGGAGAATAAAAGAAGAAGAAGAAGAAGAAGAAAAAGAAGAGAAAAAGGAGAATAAAAGAAGAAGAAGAAGAAGAAGAAAAAGAAGAGAAAAAGGAGAATAAAAGAAGAAGAAGAAGAAGAAGAAAAAGAAGAGAAAAAGGAGAATAAAAGAAGAAGAAGAAGAAGAAGAAAAAGAAGAGAAAAAGGAGAATAAAAGAAGAAGAAGAAAAAGAAGAGAAAAAGGAGAATAAAAGAAGAAGAAGAAAAAGAAGAAAAAGAAGAGAAAAAGGAGAATAAAAGAAGAAGAAGAAAAAGAAGAGAAAAAGGAGAATAAAAGAAGAAGAAGAAGAAGAAGAAAAAGAAGAGAAAAAGGAGAAAAAAAGAAGAAGAAGAAGAAGAAGAAAAAGAAGAGAAAAAGGAGAATAAAAGAAGAAGAAGAAAAAGAAGAGAAAAAGGAGAATAAAAGAAGAAGAAGAAAAAGAAGAAAAAGAAGAGAAAAAGGAGAATAAAAGAAGAAGAAGAAGAAGAAGAAAAAGAAGAAAAAGAAGAGAAAAAGGAGAATAAAAGAAGAAGAAGAAGAAGAAGAAAAAGAAGAGAAAAAGGAGAATAAAAGAAGAAGAAGAAGAAGAAGAAGAAGAAGAAGAAGAAGAGAAAAAGAAGAAGAAAAGAAGAAGAAGAAGAAGAAGAGAAAAAGGAGAATAAAAGAAGAAGAAGAAGAAGAAGAAGAGGAAGAAGGAGAAAAAGAAAAAAGAAAAGAAAAGAATCAAAGAAAGAGAAGAAGAAGAAGAAACGAAGAAAGAGAAGAAGAAGAAGAAGAAGAAGAAGAAGAAGAAGAAGAAGAAGAAGAAGAAGAAGAAAAAGAAGAGAAAAAGGAGAATAAAAGAAGAAGAAGAAGAAGAAGAAGAAGAAGAGGAAAAAGAAAAAGATGGTAACGAGGAGGAAGAGGAGGAGAGGAACTAGAAGAGATGGAGATAGAATAAGAGGAGAAACAGTGGCAGGAGGCGACAAAAACTGTAACATGAGGAAGGAGGTGGAGTGGCAGGAAGAGGGAAAAAAAAGTGTCGAGGAAAATACAAAGAGGAAAAGAAAGTGGAAAAACAGGAATAAGATGGCGAGGAGGAAGAGGAAAGAGGAAATTAATGTAGTATAAGAGCAGAAGAATAGTACCCACGCAAGGAAAGAAAAATTGGAGTGAAGACAGCAGATTTAGCCCGACTTGGACCCTCCAGGAACGAAAAGAGACGAAACACGTGAGTATGGGAGGGTGGAGGTTGGGAGGGGAAGGAATGGAGGAGAGGGGAAGCAGCGGTATTAAGTGTAGGAGAAGGGGGGTGAAGGAGGGGAGGGGAGAGGGGAGGGAGAGGATGGAGGTGAGGAAGATAATCATAATGACAAAAGTGAACGATGATATACACTGTCCTTCACTGCCATGTCTTCTTATTTACATTTCTTCTCGTTTCTTCCAGGCGGGTTTATTTCAGGGAGTGCCCTAGTAATGAAGGGGTTAATTAAGGCCGCCTTATAATCCCCAGTTCCATAACCCTCCCTCCAGCTGAATAAAATCGTCTGGGGTTGATAGGAGTAGATTAACAAGTCCCTGAATGAGTGTTAAAAGTAAAGAAGGATGAGGAATAAAGACGGAAAATAAAAGAAAGAGTATATGGGGCACCAGACTAGGCAGGAGCGAGAGGAGAAAGTGGAGAAAGGAGAGGAAGAAGCGAAGGTACAATGAAAAAGAGGAGAAAGCAAATATAGACGAAAGTATAGGGAAAAAGGAAGATATTACTGGAAGGAGAATTAAGAAAAGCAATTAAAGAAAGATAAAATGTAAGGAAGAAAAGGAAAGGCCTATGAAGAAATAAAACAGAGGAAACTAAAGGCAGAGGGAGAAGAAAATGGAGGAAGAAAAAATAAACTGAGAGAATAAAAGAACAGAAAGGCAATCCATGGTGTACGCGTAAAAAAAAAGTGTATATGTATAAAAAACAAAAGATTTCTGTGACGATTGTTGAGCCGCTAGCGTGTGTGTGTGTGTGTGTGTGTGTGTGTGTGTGTGTGTGTGTGTGTGTGTGTGTGTGTGTGTGTGTGTGTGTGTGTGTGAATTCCTCTTCTTTTCTGTCAGTGAGGAACGGAATATTTCACACCACCCATGACGCCCTTCCTCCTTGTCTAAGCCCTCAAGGGGTACTAAAACACGAAAAAGCTTTAAAACGGGCACTTCTGAAAAATATCCTCCATATTAAGTTTCATTATTATTGTTGTTGCTGTTGTTGTTGTTGCTGTTGTTGTTGTTGCTGTTGTTGTTGTTGCTCTTGTTGCTGTTGTTGTTGCTCTTGTTGCTGTTGTTGTTGCTGTTGTTGTTGTTGTTGTTGTTGTTGTTGTTGTTATTGACGGAGCACCTACCAACAAGGGATAAATCCATACCTATTAATAATGCGAAAATAATAACCACCAATGAATACAATACCAGGTCCGAACAGATAACGATAAAAATAATAATAATGATAATAATAATACCAATAATAATAATAATAATAATAATAATAATAATAATAATAATAATAATAATAATAACAGTAATAATAGAATAATTAAGTGATATTAATGTTAGTAATAACTCTTAATAATAGCAACAGTAGCAATTAATCAGCAAATAAAAACAGTACAGTACCTGCTCTTTCTCTCTTCGTCAATGGCATCCAAGGAACACATTCTCTCTCTCAGTGCCGATAAAAGTCTTGGGTAAACGCGCGCCGCTTTTCCAGACGCCCCACCATAAACACTAGCAAATCCAGTTTTCTTTGACCGTCTTTTGGAGGCCTTACGAGACGCGACGCGCCTTGGTGGATAACGGGACACAGTTTTACAGAACGTCATGATGTTCCTTCATTAGTGTTTTGTGGGGGTGACTGACTGGTATTATGGGGTGCTGGAGCAGTGATTAGGGTGACAGTGGGGTGAGAGAGAGAGAGAGAGAGAGAGAGAGAGAGAGAGAGAGAGAGAGAGAGAGAGAGAGAGAGAGAGAGAGAGAGAGAGAGAGAGAGTAGGTTTTTCGGTCCTAACAAGACGGTCCAGCCTAAATAATGATGCACTAACAGGAATCATCATCACCATCATTCCCTATTACCCACCAGTACATGAGGAGTGAGGGACACAGAAGCAAGTAAAGGAAAACACAGAAGGAGAACCACCCACAGAGTACCCAGTGAAATACGTCCATTTACTCATCATTCAACCCTTCGACAATCTCTCATCTCAATTCACTAACCAATCAATCCACACAGAAAATCGTGCTTCATAATTCACCATCAAAAATAATTCATCCATTCATTTATGCCTCTTCAACTTTATTTCTTTCATAGTTTCCAGGTCTGGCTTATTCACGTTGCATTTCCATGTCCCTTCCTGCTTTCCACTCCTCCTCCTTCCCTTGAACGTACCCATATCAACCCTTGCACCATCGTCGTGTCCAGTTTCATTGTGACCATACCATGCAAAGACACTCTCTCCAATACTCTGATCAGTGGACCTCCTTACTCCATGCCTTACAGAAATACCTTTACGCCTTATCCACTCCATCTTACGTAACTCACACATATTCTTTAACATTTCCATCTCTACCGCTCTCACTCCTGACTGTGGATATTCGTGCCATTCCAGAGTTTCGTGTTTTATGTTACCGTGAGTATGTGCACACCTTCACGCACACCTCTTGAAGTCATTTACCTTGGCCACTCATCTCCCTTTAGGTTTCAGCACTGCATTAGTATTTTTCCTAATGACTAACAGTGATTGCAGAGGACAGAATGACATGGAGGTGATTTGTTTGTTGCCACCTCTTCCGGGATTTAGGCAGCTGGCTCTATGTAGACAGATGGTAATATACACTAGTCGGGGCAGCATAAGAAATAAATTATAGAGATGAAGGATCTTTCCACCACATTTCAGATTTTCCTGTAATACGCCGTGATGAGAGAGAGAGAGAGAGAGAGAGAGAGAGAGAGAGAGAGAGAGGGAGGGGTAACTTCGTGCATGCTTTAAAATCGTGTTGGAAATTTAGAAGAACGGATGAAAATACTATAAGGATTGAAAGACGGAACACCAAATATCAAGGTAATGATTGAATGAGTAAAAAAAAAAAAGTGAGAGAGAAAGAGAGAGAGAGAGAGAGAGAGAGAGAGAGAGAGAGAGAGAGAGAGAGAGAGAGAGAGAGAGAGAGAGAAGATGGGGACATAAATGATTGTAGTACCAATAGGAAAGTCACGAAAGGCATGTTGGCTCGTGGGGGACGTGACCATCTCATCCCTCCTCACCCAACCCTCTCGCCATCCTCTGTGTTACATATAAGTTACACACACACACACACACACACACACACACACACACACGCTTTACGACACCTGTGAGGCCGTCCAGTACTCTATCACTGCCCACCTCACATTCCCCCACATCAGCTCTCACTGTCCCAGCTCGCCTCCTCTCACTCCCTCACCCCACCTCCCACTCCCACAGCTCACCTCCCACTCTCCTCACACCATCCTCTCCTCCTGCCTCTGTTGTTTATACGAGTTACAAAGATACATAAATTACACAGACCTTACGGGCCCGACGAAACACTTTTGCCACCTCTACCCCCTCCCTTCCCTTACTCTTCTCCTTTGATGCCTGAGACAGAGTTACATAAACCATACAGATCTGGCGGGCCCAACGAGGCGGGTCAGGGAGCTTTCACTGCCCCACATCCCTCACCATCTCCTTCCTTGGTTGGGGAGGTAGGGGGGAAGAGGGGGCTAGAGGTGTGGTGGGGGAGGGGTTACACAGACTCTACACACCATGCTTAAGAAAGAGAGAGAGAGAGAGAGAGAGAGAGAGAGAGAGAGAGAGAGAGAGAGAGAGAGAGAGAGAGAGAGAGAGAGAGAAGCCGAGGAAGTGACGCAATGACAGTCTTGCTCTCACATTGCCAACCTCTCTCTTCCGCCTGTTTTTCTTGTCCTCATTACTCTCTCCTTATTTTGCCGTCTTCCTTGTCTACAGTTTCCTAATTCCATTTTTCCATTTCCTTCTTCACCGCGTCTCTCTCTCTCTCTCTCTCTCTCTCTCTCTCTCTCTCTCTCTCTCTTTCTGTCTGTCTGTCTGTCTGTCTCTGTCTCTGTCTGTCCGTCTGTCTGTCTGTCTGTTTGTCTGTCTCATTTTTTCTCCCAGGAAATAAATATCCATCAGATAAGGCCGGTCTGCCTAATATGGACAGTTAGGTGTATAGAATTTCTCTCTCTCTCTCTCTCTCTCTCTCTCTCTCTCTCTCTCCCTCTTATACCATTTTTCCTACCTTCTTGCTTTTCCTCACCCACAAAAAGCCTCAGGGAAGCAAGAGTTACGCTGAAAGAAGCCCGTGTTCTGTGGCACGTATTGCAAGAGCTACAAGTACCTAGCACCTCTTCCTAAGCTATTTATTTTGCATATTACACCTTAACGAACTCATGTATTCCTCTGCTATAATTTGAATATAGTTTTTAACAGCAACGTACAAGAGGATACTGAGCTAATGTGTAAAATAAATCGCTCAGGGGAAGGTGTTGCGTCATCTCCATCGCCTTATAAACAACGACCGGGAAAGTTTTAACATTCCTCCAATTTTTCCTGTTGTTTTACCGTCTTTATTTCCTCTCCACATCTCCTTATTCTCAGCTGGCATTCCTCTCCAAACCTTCCTCTCTTCACACCCACCCTCCTTCTCTCCTGCTTCCCCAATATTGTTCTATTTGCAGACCTATTTCCCTCTTTTTTCCATACTTTGCTACTTTCTCCCCTTCTCCAGATCTTCTATTGCCTCTTTATATACCGTCTTCATAATTTTCTTTTTCAGTTCTTCGTCTCCCTATCTTCCCTTTGTTTTCTATCATCCCTTTATCTATCGTTCTTATTCCTTTCTTTCTCCTTGCTTCACTACGCTTTGTCATCTCCTTCTCCCCTGTCATTTCCTTGTTTACCTTCTTCGCAGCTCTCTCTCTCCCAGTTATCCGTCGTTTCTTTATCTACGTGCATACTTCCTTTCACTCTTCGTTTCTTGCTACTCCCTCCTTTTCTGTTCCTAAATTATAGTATTCTCCACTTCCCAATTCCTTCCCTCCTTCCCTTCCCCCTGCCAAGCATCGCAGCTGCCCTCCTTTTCCTGACCTTCCTCTCCCCCTCGCCCCTCCCACTCCTCCCACTACTTCTCCTTTACCTCCCAACCTCTCTTCACCATTGTTCAGTCCTTCCTTCCTTTCATTCACCATTTTAATACTCCCCTGCCTTCTCTCTTCCATTCCTCTTCCTCCTTTCCCTTCCTTCTTCCTCTCCCCACAACCATAGTCTGTATCACTGTCTTCCATTCCTTCTATTTTCCTCCCTTTCCCTTCTCTCTTTCCACACTATCATTTCACCTCTCCCACCCTCTATCTCGCTTCCTTCTTTCCCACTTTTATCTTTCCTGACCTTCCTTTTTCCTTTTTCCTTCCTTACTAATACAATATTTCCACCATCAGCTAAAACTCTCCCTTGCCTGGTTACTCCCTCCCTCCTGTGCACCTTTCATCTCCACTACCTGAGCCTCTTCTCCTTAGTCTTTCACCCATTCTTTCCTCATTCTCTCCCTAACATCTCAGTCTCCCTCCCTCCTTCCCTTCACTTTCCCTCATCACTTTTTTATGTTCCTCTTCTTTCTCATGTTCCTTCCTCCTTCTCCACACCTCCCTTTCCCTTCATCTTCCCAACATTTTTCCTCACTTCTCCCATCCTGACACTCCAGTCTTCCTCCCTCATCTTCACCTTCCTCCCCCTCTCCCTGTTTTCCTTTTACCTCTGTCTCTCACGCCCCTCCCCTCCCTCCCTGCTCCTAACCTTCCTCCCCCTTGTCGAACACCCCTTCCTCCCATTCACCTCCCTCCCTCAACCCCTCTCCTCCTCCCACTTCCTTTCGCCCGCACTTCCCTTCCTTCCTTTTCCTAACCTTCCTCCTCTCCCCTCCCCTCCCCTCCCCTCCCCTCTCTCTTCCTCCTCCCCCTCCCCACAGAACAATCGGGTGTAGCGCACATTAACATACGGGAACAGCGGGGGAGGGGGGGAGGGGAAGGGGGAGGGGGAGAGACAGGGTACGCTGTTTATGAAAAGGTAAGCAAGGGTGGGGGAGAGGGGAGGGAAGGGGAGGGGAGGGAGACAAGGAACAGAGGGAGAAGAACAGAGGGAGCGTGGAGGAGGAGAAGAGGGGGAGGGGAAAAAGAAGTGGAGAGAGATGGAGAGTATATGAGGAGCCAAAGGATAGGATATAGAGGGAGGGGAAGGGGAGGGGAAGCGAAGGAAAGAGAGAGAGAGAGAGAGAGAGAGAGAGAGAGAGAGAGAGAGAGAGAGAGAGAGAGAGAGAGAGAGAGAGAGAGAGAGAGAGAGAGAGAGAGAGAGAGAATTAAAAACAAGCGACTGAATGAAGGAGATATAGAGAGAGGGGCAAGTGAAGGAAGGAGGGGTAGGGAGGGGAGCAGGGCAGGTGGTGTGAAGGGGAGGTGAGGCTGGGGCGAGGAGGAAGTGAGGAGAAGGTCTGAGAAGATGGAGGGATACGGGAAAAAAAGAGGGGCACTTGGAAATAACCAGGTAAACGGCAGACGGAATATTAGGAACAGAGGAGAACAACTGACGATAATTAACGCAACAATATAAACAGTGATTGGTAAAACCGTGTGTCATTACCAGTAAGAGACGGTGGGCAATGGAGTCTCCAGATTCCTACACTGAAGAATAATTAAAGCCCCTTCAGCCACATATATATAATTCCTAAGGTCACCAAAATCGTCGGATGGTGCCCAGAGTAAATATAAGTTCTTTGGTTCGTGAGGCTAATTTCACACAGTCGATGAATGAGAGAACGCAAATGAAGAAGTAAACAACCGAGACCTTCAATATATCGTGACCTTATTTGCCCTCCTCCCCCTTACTCACCCCCTTCCCCCCCTCATCCTCCCTTCCCTTACTTCCTCCCCCTACGTCTTCTCTCCCTCCCCCCTCCCCTTCAAGGCGATGGTTCAGTTCCTGCGTAAATTCCTCAGCTGCTGTCAGTTCCGCCCCTTCACTGCACTACTGGGGTTGCCTCATGCCCGCGAGGTCAGGGCAGGTGCGACGGTAGGGAGACAGAGAGGTAGACAGGCAAGGAACTAGGCAGGCAGACAGGGAAGGGAGAAAAGCTAGCATGTAAGTAAGTAGATGTGTAGGGAAGTAGGTAGACAGGTAAGTAGGCAGGGAGGTAGGTAGAGAGGTAGAACGGCAGACAGGAAGAGAGGTTGGATAGTAGGTTGGAAGGATGGCAGATAACAGTAGGTAGGAGGAGAAATGGATATGTTGGTGGTCAGGTAGGTAGGTAAGTAGAAAGGTTAGTAGATGTGTTGGTAGGCTGGGAAGTAGGTGCGTTGTGGGTAACCAGGAAGGGAGGTAGGCAAGCAGGCTGGCAGATTTGTGGATTGCAGGTAGGTAGGTAGGAAAGGAGGTGGATGTGCTGGGAAGAAGGCAGGTAGGTCGGTGGGTAGGTAGATAGGAAGGAAGGGAGAGAGGTAGGCAGACCAGAAGAGAGGTAAGCTAGCAGGTCAGTAGGCTGGTAGACAGTAGGTAGGTAACTAGGAAGGGAAATTGATGTATAGGCAGGTAGGTACGTAGGGAGGAAGTGAGTAGAGAGAAAGGGAGACAGCAAGCAGGTAGGTAGGTAGGCAGGAGGACGAGTAGGTAAGTAGGTAAGTAAGCAGGTAGACTGTGGTGTTGGGGGAGGGGGAAGTTCATGGCTACAGGGAACAGTGTAAAAATCCCGGCACAGTATCAGTTTCTACATCACCTCTGACAACATATATAAATTACCCCATCCGTCAACATCTAAAATCACCAAACTGCCAATAGCTGAATTATTACCTCTATCTTTAACATTTAAATCACGTCACCATTAATATTCTAAAACCTGTCAGTTCATAAGAGGTAATCTAGACTCTAAAACCGAAAACAGTATTAGACATGGTAGTCACTATCAACTTGCGAATA
>NC_137063.1:11099612-11109612 GCF_032717465.1 Coenobita brevimanus
AAAATTCGCTTCACATTTGGTACATCGTTGTTGTTCCTTGAGCTAATAACCCCGGACGCCTTTTTTCATTTGTTATTAGACATTTTCATAGGATTTATGGAGTCAAACATAAAACCATAAACACAGAAATGTTGAGGTCATGTGTTTTTGTATGTTCATTAATTACTATGGTAAAGCACAAAATTATGCCAGTGTACTGTAGCTGTGTCGGGACCATCTTGCATTCCCTTGGTAATGTTGGCAATCTTTGTGACACTGGCTTACGGTGTTGTGGGTAAGGAGTGTACGGTACATGTGGCAGGCGTTATGTCTCCACCAGCCCTACACTTGACCTACACATAGACACACTTTATATCTTGATGCGCCTCTTGTTCCTTCGTTATCATTAATTTCTCAGTTGCTATATACCTGCACCAAAGCTTTTATTAGCCGTTAACCCTCTCATGGCCGGAATAACTCTAATATTCTACTCCACCTGACGTAAGAAAATTCAACTTGGGAGAGAATCATAGGAGCCTAATTAATACTATGTTAATGCTGTCTCCACTAACTCTCTTGTGGTCGGGACAACTCTAGTACTTTACTTTATTCTACTCCACCACAGACGAAACTATTCAAATGACAGTCATAGAAAGTGTTACGAAAATGGCAATGATTAACTCTCCTTTTGCTGGAAAAAAAAATGATAGTAGTTTTCTTTTTAAATTACAAAACCAAAAAGTGTTCAAATGGGTGGTTGGTAGGTGTTGTTGTTAGAATAATAATAAAGATGATAAAACTGATTAATAGTTACTTGAATAAAAAGATGTGAAATGCAGAGACAAAATGGCTAAAAAAAAAAGTCATGCTCGTTTCAGATGCAGTACGAGAGAGGACAAATACAAGTAACAAAACAGTAACCACTCGAAGGCGCTACATTAAGATAGATTTGGCAACAGGCAGGAAGTCAGGGCGAGCCTAAGTAGAGCATGTGGGTTAATCATACAGGTAAAGGTGAACACAGTGGCTGGCTTAGTTTCCTTACTGTGTGGCTGCTGAGGGAGGCGTGTAAGATACAGAGAAAAAGCAGAATAACATAAAGGAGAAGATGGACGGAAACAAGCTCAGGTATATGGAGAGCAAGGGCAGGTGAGAAATAGGAGTAGAGGTGAAGAACACGAAGGGAAAATATGTAAAAGTTTTGTTCTTTGCTTTGTATCTATCTATCTCTATATCTATCTCTAAATCTATTAACCTAGGTATCTCTAATCTATCTGTTTATATCTATCAATAAATGACCAAAAGATAGCTATACACATGTGAACAGGACAAATACATATGAGTGGATAGAGGCAGAGGCATAAACACATAATTGGGTGATTAGCTATATGAATGAAGAATGAAGGATGAATGGATAGACAGATTCACATTAGCGGGGAGAGAGAGAGAGAGAGAGAGAGAGAGAGAGAGAGAGAGAGAGAGAGAGAGAGAGAGAGAGAGAGAGAGAGAGAGAAACATACGATTGTTGCACAGGCAGCAAAGGTTTGTCAATATTTAAGAGTAAAAAACAAAGGGAAATTCGATTAAAATTCTCGTTTTAGATGTTACAAAATCATGTTAACGAGGTGAGGCAAATGTGAGACGGAGTGAGGCAGGGTCTGGCACCACTTTGGCAGGGGTGAGGCAAGGCCGAGGCAAGGTGGTGAGGCAGAGTGGTGAGACAGGGGTGAGGCAGGCGGTGAGGATGGGTGATAAGACAGGGAGTGGGGCAGCGTAGTGAGGAAGGGTGGTGAGGCATGAGTGAGAGAGTATAGTGAGATCGGATGGTGAGGCAGAGAGTAAGGCAGGGTTGTGATGTAAGGTGTTGAGATCGGTGTGGTAAGGCAGAAATGAGACAGGGTTATGAAGCAGGCTGGTGAGGTAGGTTACTGAGAAGGACGTGAGGTAGGATGGCGAAGCAGGAGCGAGGTAGTGTGGTGAGGCAGGAGTGATGCAGGGTGGTGAGGTAGGCTGTGAGACAGGATGGTGAGACAGGGAGTGAGGCAGGATAGTGAGGCAGGCTGGTGAGACGGGTGGTGAGGCAGGGGTGAGGCAGGATAGTGAGGCAGGCTGGTGTGACTGGGTGGTGAGGCAGGGAGTGAGATAGAGTTTTTAAGAGAGAAGGAAGCGAGTAAGGGAGGTAAGACAAAGAGTTGAGTTGGGCAGAAGTGAATCAACAGACAAGGAGAAGAAGAAAGAAATATGATTAAAAAAAACACCAGGCCGTGAACTCAAAGATAAAAAGGAGAAGAAAGAGGAGGAGAGAGAAACACGGCAGAGTGAGGATGAGGTGAGGCACACAGGCACGATACAGAGGTGAGGAAAACCGGGAAGACAGGAAGGAGATGAAAAAGAGATGAAACTGAAGTGAAATGTGACAGGGGCGAAACAGAGATGAACTGGAGATGAGGAGGGCAGGCATGTCGGGGTGGGATGCAATAGAGGTGAGGCTGTGGTGAAGGACCGGTGAAACAGAGGTGAGTCAGGGGAAAACAGAGGTGAAAAGAGATCATATAGACAGGAAGGAAATGAGGAGATGGCGTGGATATGAGGTAATGAGGCAGGCTGTGGTGGTGTGAGCAGTGTGGTATAGTAAGGCAGACAGTCGCGGCGGCCTGTTTTTCCCTGTGGGCCATTACCGTGAATCATGTAAGAGAAAATGTACAATTACCCCAGGATGATAATCAGCAGCAGGTGAGCCAGAACCATATTATTTCCTCCCACCCCCACTCTCCCTCCTCCCGCATTTGCTGCTTCCTTGTGTTCACCAGCGCTTTGCGTCTGTTTTTGTCAACTCTCTCTCTCTCACTCCAGTATATGTATATCACGTGTGTGTGTGTGTGTGTGTGTGTGTGTGTGTGTGTGTGTAATTCACCGGGTCGGTCAGGATCACTTGATGGTCGTGATCGTCAGCTTTTACCCTCCCGGAAGGGAGCTGAGAGCTCATATAGTCCGATCTAAGGGCAAGGCTGTGACCTTCACACACGCACACACCCGTCCCCTTGCTCAAGGGGAACAGTAACCACCCACTTCGTCAGTGAAACTTTTTCGCAACCTGAGCGAGGCGCGAACTCTCGTCCACCAGTTGGCAGGCGAGAGCGTTACCACTGCACCAGCGAGCGGTGTGTGTGTGTGTGTGTGTGTGTGTGTGTGTGTGTGAAAGGATTTGACATACTTAACTGATGTAAATGATTCTTGGTTTAATTTCTGTTAAAAAAAAAAAAAAAATTCTTTATCATCACCTCTAATTCTCAACCGTCATGGAGCTACAGTTAGTCATCAGCACATCTGTGAACCACAAAGGAGACGGTTCTGATCCACAAAGATATCGGCAATTGCAGCCACCTAACGTTTAAGAACTGGACCCATGTTAACACAGCTTTTTGTGCAAAAAAATAGTCTTACAATAACATCTTGATGTTAGCATATCAACTCCTGAGATGTCTTATATATAGGTTACAGTTAGAGCCAGTTTCAACTACCCAAAACTTGAAAACACAAAGGCTGTGCCACACAACTGTTACTACATAGGCACACCAAGCTGCACCGGAGTATGCTGGAGGAAGCCCCGAAATGAACAGCGGTAATGCTAATAGACCCAGTGTTCACTAATCGTTCAGTCAAAACTAGTTTCAACAATAATCTTGCCTAAGAAAACTGGGTCTTTTGGGTCACTCACAGCTGTTTCAGGATACTCTCGTTATTTCCTAGCTGGCAACAGAATAATCACGACCATCTCGTCCACATCATAAGATAATGGGTATCGCCATAAAATGTACACATACAGTATGCAGTATCACAATGGTATGTTTTACCTGACAAGCACCTCTGTCCCTCTCCTACTCTGCCCCTCTGTCCCTCTCCTACTCTGTCCCTCTCCTACTCTGCCCCTCTGTCCCTCTCCTACTCTGCCCCTCTGTCCCTCTCCTACTCTGCCCCTCTGTCCCTCTCCTACTCTGTCCCTCTCCTACTCTGCCCCTCTGTCCCTCTCCTACTCTGCCCCTCTGTCCCTCTCCTACTCTGCCCCTCTGTCCCTCTCCTACTCTGCCCCTCTGCCCCTCTCGTACTCTGCCCCTCTCCTACTCTGTCCCTCTCCTACTCTGCCCCTCTGCCCCTCTCGTACTCTGCCCCTCTCCTACTCCCTCTCCTACTCTGCCCCTCTGCCCCTCTCGTACTCTGCCCCTCTCCTACTCTGTCCCTCTCCTACTCTGCCCCTCTGCCCCTCTCGTACTCTGCCCCTCTCCTACTCTGTCCCTCTCCTACTCTGTCCCTCTCCTACTCTGCCCCTCTGTCCCTCTCCTACTCTGCCCCTCTGTCCCTCTCCTACTCTGCCCCTCTGTCCCTCTCCTACTCTGCCCCTCTGCCCCTCTCCTACTCTGTCCCTCTCCTACTCTGTCCCTCTCCTACTCTGTCCCTCTCCTACTCTCACTTATACCAGTGTCTCCTCCTTACTGTACGTTTGCTTGTCTTCAGCAAGTTTATCATGCTGCGTAATATAAAAGGTGTGTATCTACATTTTGATAATCATATTGTGCAAAGCTGGACGTGTCTACCTGTATTTTATAGGCTTTATGAGGACTTATTCTGAGGTAAACCTTAGGGCACACTATCAATAACGCAATTAGAATCCTCAAAATGTTTCCTGGCCATATATAACTAATCTGGTGGTCTCGCTATAATAATGGCTTAACATTATTCTATTGCCAGCCTGGAGATAATAAATGCTCAGATATTAATTGCTATAACACCCAAATTTAGCTCAGTGACCAGAGAGATTTATTTTTCTTAGACAATACCGTTGCTGAAACGAGTTCTGGCCGAAACGTTGGACTAGAGTTAATGATACTGTAGTCCTTCATTTAGGGATTTTCCCCAGTATCCTTAGCTGCAGCTAATCTTGTTTAGGCAATACTAGTTCAAGCTAGCTTTAACTTACTTTAGGATGTAACACACACACACACACACACATCTATCTATCTATCTATCTATCTATCTATATCTATCTATCTATCTATCTATATCTATCTATCTATCTATCTATCTATCTATCTATATATACGAATGCATAAATATCTGTCTGTATCTACCAGTCTCTCTTTTAATCCACGTATCTGTGTCTCTGCATCTATTACTCTATCTGTATATCTATTTATGAGAATAATTACAATTTAAAATAAGTTTATCCTTCTTGCCAAGTCTTCATTTTTGCCGCACTCACATGGGTGGTCAAATATAGTGCTTGTCCCTAACTGTGTCACTCCCTCCCTTCCTCGCTCACTCATTCACTGAGTTACTGTATTTTCTAGACTAGAAAAATGGGGCCCAGGCGTTAGGGGAAGAATGTTATGAAAACTGATTTCTGCACAGTGGTGGACCTTCCCAAGGGTCAGGTGTCAAGCAAGATGGGATCTCCGAGGCAACTCCTCATGGGGGAGGCGGCCCTCGGGTGTTCCATCCAAAACCGTTAGGAACGACCTTTTGTTTTTCTTTAATCATGGAAATTTTTGCACAATGGGAGAAATTCACTCACACCAGGTACAAAGCATGGTAGGACCCCAGAGGGTCATCCTTCCCCCAACGGGGGGGGGGGAGGTCCCAGGAGGTCTCGGACAAAGTAGTTAAGCTCTTTGAAAAGTTTTTAACAGAAGAACATGAAATTTTGCATAATTATGAATATTCATTCCAGCCACTTTTATGGAAGGTGAACCCCCAACAGCCACCTCTCATGGGGTGGGTGGGTGGAGACTGCCCTATGGAGAACGATGCCATAACTTGTACGTTGGCACAAAAAATTTTGCATAGTTGTAGAGATAACAGAGAATGGAACCCCTGAGTTCGTTCCCCTCCCTCCCCCGAAAATAATTTCTCTCTAAGAATCTTGCAGAAGTGGGTACGGCTATCGAAGGTGTCCTTTTTCTTGCTACAGTGAAAATTCGTCACCGGACACCAATAACTTACGGTTGAAAGGGAAGTGAAAGTTGCAGACCATCCCCTCTACAGATCTTAAACCCATACTAGTTATCTTCTATTAATGGCTTGTGCAGTCCATAGGCATAAAAACTTATTTTAACTAACTGTAACTTACTATGTTTGCCTGTGCCTGGAGCTGCTAAAGGTAATGAAACTAAATTTAGCATTCAACCAAAAACATTTTCCTCAAAGTCTGCTAAATATTGGACAAGCATAATACTTTTTTTTTTTTTTTTTTTTTCCCGCTCTTCGAGACCTCAGGAATACGACTTTGGGAAAAATTATTGAAATTAGAAGTGCACAGACCACAGTGCAGGGACCTTGCTTCTATTCTTGAAGGAAATGAAGTTTCAGTTTTAACTCAAATATACGTCGTAGATTCCCTGGACCAAGACTGAAAAAATATCCCTCAAAATCCATGCCTAATTGCAACGCTTACATGAAAGTTATATTATCTTTTAATTATATTTGTCTTATGAGAGTTGAAAAGTGGGAGAAAATACGAAGGTGTACACGGTGAAGGTGGTGGAAGCTGTTATTAATTTCGCAAAGACAGTGGCGTGTGGTGGTGGCTGGTGATGTCTGCCGCCTCTCCTGCGTACACAGCATATGCGACAAGTTGTGTTTTACTGCCCCTATCACCAACCCCGCCCCACCTCACCCCACTCCAACCCCGCCACCTCTTAATGACGGCTGGTATTTGTGTGTCCCTAAAGCTAGTGTGTGTATCAGTAAATATAAACAAGTATGCGTATATTCCTTTACATACGCACCTAAGTACTCTCTCAAATAATGCTTAGAATGTAATGATGCCTCTTTAGTTCCTTAGGTACACATCGCAACGTAACCCTTCATCCTCATGTCGTGTTAGTTTCGTCTATTCTTGCTGTCTCCTGAAGGTCTTTTTAGCTTGGGAGAGCCATCCAGTTGTGAAAAGGTTAATAAAGGCTATAACAAACTCCTCCATTTTAAAAAGTCTGTCAAACTGAAGAATATCGTCTGAAGATGGCAATAATAATAATGATGATGATGATGATGATGATGAAGATGATGATGATGATGATGATGATGATGATGATGGTGAAGATGATGATGATGATGATGATGATAATGATGATGGTGAAGATGATGATGATGATGATGATGATGATGATGATGATGATGAAGATGATGATGATGATGATGATGATACAACTACTACTACTACTGCTGCAGTTGCTACAACTACTACTGCTACTACAAATAGTAATAATAATAATAATAATAATAATAATAATAAAACTATCAGATAGAGGGCGTCCAGGATTCTTCGTGACCCTCTTGACTGTCAGTTTCTGCCTGTCTTCACTGGATGGGTCGGTATATAAATGTTTTTGCCGCACTATTTGGCAACCCCAGACGCTTTCTAATGCTTACACCACAACTGGCTAGTGCAGGGACCTTACTATTAAAAGATGCTAATTAATTTTTACCATGAACTAGCCTCCATTCTAATTAATTGTTATCACAGATCTTTTTTTTATTTTTCCCATTCTGTCATCTTCATTTTACACTTAAATCCAGTGAACATGAAAATATAAAGAAGCAATATTATATGACAGTTGAGTTTAGGAAGTTATTATTATTATTATTGTTATTATTATTATTATTATTATTATTATTATTATTATTATTTTATCAGGAACTCTCTACCTCGCACTGCCTTCATGCGACTATGATTGATGCGTGTCTGATTTCGGTGCGTAACGTAAGATGTCACATACAAAGTAAAAAAAAACAAAGCAAATGTAGCCAGAACGAACAAGATAGGACTCGTGTTGTCGTGAAAGGCTTATTGATGCATACTTAACTCTCTAGAACGAAAGGCCACACTTAAGTCGAAAAAAGGTATTATTTTGGCATCAGTCATGAAAGGGTTACCGTGAGGCTTCTTTTTACTTATTTATTTATTTATTTCCACGGATCGTTAGCCTTTCAGCACCAATGCAATTTTTTGTATTATTACTGTGGATGCCTCAAGGCAAGTTTATTTACCACAGGAAGGACTGCAGACACCAAAGGGCTTGACACACTTTTACTCTCATATAAGTCACCGTCAAGTGAAAACATTGGCTTTGTGCTTGCAGGAAAAAAGAGTACTAGAGTTACGACAGGAAACGAGTACTTGAATTACGACAGTTACTGAGACATTTAACACGCTCAGGTTCATTTGACTCATTCCCACCTGAGAAAATCCCGTGGCATTAGCAATAAAAGAACACTAGAGTTGCCCTGATCATTCAAGGTTCGTGTAATTATTAACACTGCGACCTGTGCTCGCTTTCAGATGAAAAAAAAAAAAAAAAATAGCGTTAGCTGAATTAGAATATTAGAGTTATCCCGACCATGAGAGTTAACCTTCTCTACGTCTATACATAATTTCACGGATGGAGCTGACGAGGTTTGTTACTGAATTACTCTAGGGATATCGCTGGTAGTGGGGTATGAATATAACAACTTTATTTCGTTACAAAGATGACTATATTTACTGTTTACTGGACTGGCTATGTCATAACTACTGTCTCTCAGCCAATTACTGAGGTGCTGGTGGCATGCGAAATCTACCACCATGATAATATTTGGCTGGAAGGAAGCATTGTACGAGTACCGACATTTGATGAAGTTGTTTATTGGTGGGATAGAAAACTTGGCCACGAAACGGACCCTCTGGAATCAGGTCGGGTCGAAAGTGTAGTACCCCAGTAAACATACTTTTCCATAAGTGGTAACAATCTTCCATTTGAGTAAGGCACGGCACTGTGACATCAAGACATAAATAATTGTCTCACTATTACCGACCTATAGTCTTTGCAATTATAACCCGAAACGTGCCTTGTCTAAAGGTAAATGCCTCTAAACTATGCAAGGTTACACACACACCCTGGCGACCTCTCTAGAATTCCGCTCGCTCACTCTCAACACTCCAAAAAAGGACTGGCTCATTAATTGGATTTTCGCTATGAGATTTCTAAATGGTACCAAGAATAATCCATTCACTCATTGCTATATTTTGTCTGTCTCTCACCATGTGGGAATATTTAGCATAAAACTGGTTAAATTGATGTTGAGTTTATGCAGTAAGTCGACTCTGTAGTGCTATCGTTGCAAGATTTTTTTTTTTTTCATCTTAAGAAAGACCTTTCGTGCTGAGGAGGTTAACAACGGTCTCATGAACCCTCTCTGTCCGATGCTATCTAAGTTTTGTTGTGTTCTTGATACTGCCTGACGATTCTACCCGGATTAAGAAAGAACCGCTCGTGTTGAAGGTGTTTCAGTTTTCCAGTCACCTGGTGCTGCTTCTTATTTGTGACACCTGTATAGTGCTCGTTCATTTACCTACATACAGAAGGCTCAGTGGGCGCCTTACATCAACTCACACTCATACATCACAGCTATGTTGTATTACCTGTTATGTCAGTTTATATATTCATGGTTATAATGTACTTCTGTTCACAGTGCCCTTATTGTTTTCACCTGTTACCAATACATGTAAATAATAAAAGATGCAGCGTAGGGCACACATCAAATTAATAAACATGATTAACACTAGCTGTGTCTAAGTCTTGCTATGAACACATCTCTGCACGCCCTTCTTATCCTACCAAATTCAGTAACATGTATAATTATGTAGGGCACTAAATTAAGCAAATTAACTATTGTTACGGATATTTATCCTTCAGAGGGCGAAGGCGGGGCTTCAATCAGATTTTTTGCTTCTGGGCTACTGTTAAAAAAACTACGTTCAGTCGAGGTCAGCCTTTGCATTCTAAATTTCTGAAACTCGAGTCTTTTTCTGTGGATTCCGAGATTTAAAAATAAAAAAAACTGGCATCTTAGATACCTGATCTTTCCTGTGCTCAGCCCAGGCTGTGTTTTGGCCAGATTTTAACCAGAATATCCCGCCTCTTGATCTACCAGCTGAGCCGCTTTGGTGTTCAGAAGATGCTGGCTGGGACAATACGTAATCAGCTGA
>NC_137063.1:11114612-11149612 GCF_032717465.1 Coenobita brevimanus
TCCAAACCTACTCTCGGTGGCTCTCCTCTTTCAACTATACTCTCTCCCCATCTCCCCACCACAACCTGCGTCCTGTCCTCTTCACCTCTGACTTCCTCCCCACCACAATCACTCCACCACTTTGCGGTTTGCCTCCCTCCACCCACCCTTCCTCACCCCTTCCCTTTTTACTCCTCTCCTTCTTCCCCCTCCCCCATCTCCTTACTCTCCAGTCACTCCTCCCTCCTCCCTTTCTGCCGTAGATGGTTCTCTATTAAGATCAGAAGTCATTTGCATAAGGAATTATGATTGAATTTATATCAGCAAGGAATCTGCACCCCCCCTCCCTCCCTCCCTCCCTCTCTCTCTCTCTCTCTCTCTCTCTCTCTCTCTCACTCTCGGCCCCGCCTCTCCTTCACAGAGAGAAAGTGGTAGGTGTGGTCAGTGGTGGTGGGAGGTGGAAGGTAGAGCCAGCCCAGGAATTCAGAGCATCTTTCGCTTGTACACACACACACACACACACACACACACACATATTTTGTTAACGTACATACACATTAACATACACACATCGATATTTGGTTTTCGGGCTCCTCGTTTTCTTTTTCCTTTGCTTTCGTATTTTCTTTTTTCTATTTCTTTTCTTTCTTTTTATTATTTAAGTCCTTTGTTGATTGATTTGATGCTAACCTCACCTAGCGTAACCGAAAGAGATTTGATAACCTTTACACATTGCATAACTTCACCATCCGCAAAACATTAGTCACCTACAGCCTCGATCAAAACACTTCGTCTTCAAAATATTTCGTATGCGGGGATAGGTGAAGTTAGTCTAATTAATAAACACACACACACACACACACACACACACACACACACATTCCCGACTACCTACATCATTAAATCAAACCATATCCTGAATGAGAAGGGAGAAAAAAAAAAAAAGTCGAAAATGGTTAACCTGTAAAGAAAATGTTGTCCCACTGCCCTACTACCACTTTGAAATTCACACAGACTCACATCCTCAGTCTTTCGCAGCGACAATCACCAACAGGACGTAAAGTGCCTACAAAAATTATCCTTATCCATACTATTGCTTTTGTTGTGGTTTCAGGCTTATCTGAAAGTATACCCGTTAGACTGAAGGCTGAAACTGCCCTTCCCTACAGTTTACCATTCACCTTTTGGGGATAGGGGCTGAGCTGAGGGACATTTGTATACCGAGCAGTGAAGGTAGTATCTGCCTGGCTATATCAGTGCCACAACGTGAAGGCGTCCCTCTTCTGCACGCTTACCTAGGTGACTGATGGTTCCACAGGCATATATTTGCGAATACATACTGCATTTCATTTACAGTACAGAGATCCTTCCTAATGCTGTATTTCAAGAAGCAGCACGCGTACCCATAAAAAGAAAGGCGCTGGAGATATTTTCTAAACTTTATCCAGTGTTTCAAAATGCAAAGACGGAAATATTAAGAATATTTTTTTGTACACACACACACACACACACACACACACACACACACACACACACACACACACACACGCACACGACACACACGTTTTACATACGAAGCCTACTGTAAGCACTGCGCCTATCAATTGCCTGACGCCTCATCCTGTGACGTGTTCCCTCGACAACAGCATCTCCAGGCAATTATGTCCTTATTCAGTAACGATTCTTCCTTGCATGATACTCTGCCCTCCCTCATCTACACTCTTACCTTGTTTGTACACCTTATTCTAGGTCTACCTCTCATCTTTCCGAATCATCCTACTCTCATTATTATCTCGTACATGTTCTCTCTCTCTCTCTCTCTCTCTCTCTCCCTCCGTATTTCATAGTCGAACCTCAAATTATTTTTTTTTCATATCATCTCTTACATCAACCAGCATACCATAGTCTTCATGAATCCGCATATTATTATTATTATTATTATTATTATTATTATTATTATTATCATTATTTTTATTATTATTATTTCAAATGTGCAAGACTCGGACATAGCACTCCCCGTGTGTGCGTCAAAACCTTCACATTTATCTATCTCTTTATACCTTTCCACTGGTACTGATGAGGTAACTTTTTTCGACAGCAGTCACTATTTTCTTCTATCAGTGTACAACCGCCTACACTTCTTAGCACTACAGGGGGTGGCGTATCTGAGGTCTTTTGTGACACTTAAATATTTGTTTATGTCGCATGTTGACTGTTGAAACAAACCCGTTAATACTCTGCCCAAAATTTATATAAGACTTTAGCAAATACACTGGTCCCACATAACACTCCCAACACACCACCTCCTGTAGTACTCAGAAGTGTAGACGATTGTATACTACTATCGACGCATTGGTAATATTCGTCAGTGTTTGGAACTGGTATACTTTGGCCTTTCTTTATTTATGTTAGCATTCCAAATTTTTGTTACGCCTTTCAACGCCCCATGCCTCTTTGCTTCTTTGTTGCGTCTTTTTCTGCAGTCACTGTACTTCGCCATCCTTGTATTCCTCGTTTCCGGACCGTTTAATCAAATGCAGTACCTCGTTTTAATGGCTCTCCTAAGCACCATCTCCGTGGCGTACATATACTTGTCAACATTGTCTTTCATACACATTACCAAATTTATTTACTAGGCTATCTACCTTCCACTTCTCTCCTGTCACTACTATATCATGTGAAAATAAAGGTGCAGACAACTCTCATATAGTATAGCTGAGTTTAAAAGTTCCTAGTACAGAGACTTGAACTATCAGTCTTTGTAGATATAGAGGGAATGCTTTCGTTCAGCTTGATGTCCTCTAAATTAGACTCACAACCGTTGTCATACCCTATAGAATGTACCACCGACAATACCATAAACTTATGAACTCAAGCGTACAGCCTCCCTTCAGAGACACTTCCATACCAGACATCCTCCATGTCATCTCCCTCAGCACCCCGTCCATAGACTGTATACATCGAACAGCCACGGTAACTTGACACAAGGCACTGTAATCCAACATGAAAATCGACTCTCACTCTACACACCGTCCACCCTCACACGGAGTTAGCATGTTTTTAATCAGGTGATTTAAAGGAACTGTATAAAGAGCATGTTTGAGGGGAAATGATCATCCATGTGTAACCTTTTTTAGTAATAACTGAATGACTGGCGATGTATATTGTGCTATAATTACGGGTAGATCTTTGCCCGTCCCCGCCCAGGAGGGGTTCGGGGACGATTAATGTTTTCACTCGGTTTGTCTGTCTGTTTGTTTGTCTGTCTGTTTGTTTGTCTGTCTGTTTGTTTGTCTGTCTGTTTGTTTGTCTGTCTGTTTGTCAGTTAACAACTTTACGCGAAAACTACTGATGCGATTTTGACTGAAATTACAGGGATGATGGGCTAAGACCTTCTGAGCACTTGATTATATTTTGGACCAAATTGGGCCAAGGCCCAAGCTGTACACCCCAAAAATTTATTTAAAAAAAAAAAAAAAAAAAAAAACGTTTTCTCGCCATAACTCCATTCAAATTCGTCACATCGACATGACACCAAAACCTAAATGTGTATCTTTCAAATTTGCATCCTATAAAACGCCTCATTACATCAGGTGGGGTCACCCCTCGTTAGCGGTAGGGGGATCGGGCGAAAAATTTCAAATGGGCATAAAATCGTCAATTTTCACCCGATTTACTCGATATTTGATATGTGACATCTTTGACTAGATATCCTGTTGTGTTTATACGTCAACACTAAAATGTCTGCCTGGAACAGGTTTGCTGCTTGGCGCCGCCTTTTGTTGCGTATAAAACATAGGATAGAGTGGAGAGAGAGGTGGAGGCCACAGACCTTCCCTTCCCTAAGCTTTATATCCGTAGTGATTATATAACGATCTAGTGCAGTCAAACCGAGTGAAACTATTATGACTGGACGAAAAAGATACTGTGAGCTGAAAACCGTAGCTCTACTGGTGGCCAGACTTCTAGCAATATACTGTCAAGAACAAAAAGAATACAAGAAAATGTACAGTACATGTATGTGTACCAGTTATCTGTGAACTACCTGGGTATTGAATTGTGTTGCATATGACAGCTTTGTAATACTGTACATGTATAATTTTTGATAATGGCTTGTAATTTCTTTATTCTGGCACGTGTGGACAAGAACAGACTCGGTAAAGATCCTTAGTACATAAAACATTCAACAGTGTGGTGGTCAAGTGACAGAGAAGTGGACTGATGATATAAGAATTATGTAATCGATCTAGGGTGAGGCAGGGGAAAGTCTGATATTTTTAACTCGGTTAGTTGTTGCTGAGCTTCCACAAGACCCATCCACCTGTCATAAATATGCCAATATAAATACCATCACGCCAGTCCTGATTGTGATCTTTGCCAAATTTCAGTAAAAAGTTGGTTCGGTACCAACTCCCAAGTTGTAACAGGCGAAAATGTGTCTGTTGTGTGTGTGTGTGTGTGTGTGTGTGTGTGTGTGTGTGTGTGTGTGTGTGTGTGTGTGTGTGTCGCATGCGTGCGTGCGTGTGGGTGCCGTTTGTTCAATGTTAGCTATCAGTCGGAGGAAAGGGAACTGCCCAGCCTTAGACGACTGACTATCTATTTTCTGATCAAAATCGAAAAAAAAAAAAAAAAAAACTTTGGCCTTATCTGTCATTTACATATCGTACGGTATTGGCTAATAATAGAAGCTGAAGTCAAATTTGTAATAGATATCTCTTCACTATTTCTCATGTCGCTGATTTATACAAAAATGGTTTTGTAAAGTTACGACGTTTATGGCATTTATAAAATGATTTACGTCAGCGCCTTGTCGTAAATGATTTATGACTACATTTTTTTCCTAACTTTGCCCTCAGAGCTGCTTTCACTCTCCACTGCATAAACTCTGGATAGCCTTGAGTAACTTGCCTTCCGCTTCGCACATCTCAGGTGCTTTCCACAATAACCATCAGGCTACGCGCTCATTTGCCTTATTTTGATAATAAAAGCTACGAACGACCTTGCTTTTCCTCCTATTTTGCTTTCTGACAGGCTTCTTAGTGCAAGTATTTGATCAACGGATATTCCACCCTCCTTGAACCCACCAAATTCTCCACACTCCAGCTATTCTGGAAGTGTTGTCACCCTCCCAGTTGGTCTATAGCATGCACATTTTTTTTTATACAACACTCGGTAAGCCAGGAATCTTGTTTTCTACTCTCCTCCTTTTCCATATACTAGAGCACTTCCATACTCCTTCCAGTCCTCAGACACTCTCCTTTGCATCCAGTTCGTGTCAGTTACTCTCTTCACCATGACATTTCTCCACTTACACCATCCACACCTGGTGCCTTCCCTGTCTTGAGATATTTCACTATCAAGAATATTTCCTCTCAGCTGAAGGAAAAGGCTTATAGTTTATGCCTATCAACTACACGGTGGGCATTAAGACGAATAATCAATTTCTGCAACATTCCAGTCTTCCCATGGAGCAAGACCCTCATCTGTCGATGTTGGTTTATCTAGATCCCTGATTATGGTGCCGGGTGAACTGGAACAAGAAGGTAAAAAAGTGTGGCCAAGAGTCAGACCAGACTGGGGAGCGAAATCGGATTCTTCCACATGTCAGCTGAAGATACTAACTCGCCTGTTGATCTGCCTCGCCACTCTCACTCTTCCATCAACTGATCTTGCTGTCCCTAAGTATAATATCACAGGACTTTTTTCACTCACCACAGTCGGTAACTTGAGATTATATGGGCATCTCTCAAGGATTTCATCCCTTTTCACTGCCCTTCTACTATCCATTCCCTTCACACATACACGAAATTTACAGTTTCTCGTACACTTCTATGTCTTTTTTGCCCATACACGCATTCACAAAAATAACTTTCCAGCACTATCCTACAGAAGTACTTATTTCCTTGCTTTGCATCGTACACTTGTATTTCGTCACACACACACACACACACACACACACACACACACACACACACACACACACACACTAATGTATACTTCTTAACACAAAGTATATACATCCTGTCTCCACACACGTCTAAAATGTCTTTCACACATCCACTTTCACAATAATTTTTTCTTTTTACATCTTCACGCACTTGTACACCAGGCAAGCGTGCAGACTCTCTCTCTCTCTCTCTCTCTCACCGTTCTGTCTTCCCTCCTTCCTACCCTCCGGCCTTCCCTCCCTCCCACTCATTTCCGTGCTCTACATCCTACACTTGTATTGCGTCTTACACACACACACACACACACACACACACACACACACACACACTAATGCATACTTCTTAGCACAAAATATGTACCTCCTGTCTCCACACACAAGTCCAAACTGTTCATTACTAAAGTCTTTCACGTATCCAATCTTATAATTTTTATTTTTTTACCATTCCACACACTTCCATTTGTAAAACAGGCATCCATACGGTCTCTCTCTCTCTCTCTCTCTCTCTCTCTCTCTTCAGACGCCAAATTCCCTAACTGCGTAATCTTCCCTCTTTTTTCCCAAGCACAAGGGTATCATCTGTAAACAAGAGACTAGTTATTTTTCACCCTCCAACTCAAGCCAGCCTCCCTGCCCATTGTCCTCTCCTTTACCTGCCTAATTACACATTCAGCACCCAAAGAGACACTACACATCCTTGTTTGCGACCTACCCTTGGCTCAACTTCACACTCCTTCCACACTGATACTTACGCTACGTCGTATATTATGTTCTCCCCATAGATTTCAGCAGCCCATTTCCCACTCCGTGTAACTAAGGCCTTTTCCACGTTACTTATCTGTCTATCCTCTGTTTCCATTTCAGCAGGTTACATTTCAATTCCGGTAAACTAAGTATTTTCCTCAATCACTCTACTTTATCGTAAGCCGTTTTTTGATCCGTGAAAGCTGTATACAGAGTTAAGACTTTTATTTAACCATCCGTCGACGATATTCTGTAGATATTCACTTTTTTCAATCTCGTCACCAGCACACGATTTTATTTAACTTGGGAATGACCTTTCGTCGGCAAAGGATCACAAACAGTCTCCACTACCCGCTCACGGCGATTGAAAACATATTTCATCATTCTTGCCACCACCAGACAGTTTTATTCGGCTACATAGTGGCCTCTCGTCCTCAGATAGTTCAATTGAGTAATCTTTTTCTCCCAGGAAAGAAATCTGATCCACACCACGTCTTATCTTCCTGAATCAGTATAGTTCCTTGCTAACTAACCTCTCCGTAACCTCTCACTCTATCCACCAGTATTCTATGTACGTGTTTCCTGATGCTGTGACTACTCTAATGGACATATTGTTAAACCTGAGATGGCAAAGGAGAAGGAAACCCCCTAGTTCTTTTATATCACTGTTGAAGTACGAGATAAGAAAAAAGGAATTTGACTCTTCTTTTCTCCTAGTAAATAGAGTAAACTGTTAGCCTACCGTCAAGGCGTCTTGAAGTTAAGAGCTTGTATACACTTTCACGCACTTAGGTAAAATAATGCATCTTAAGTACTCTTTTACCTGTCACACTTCATTATATCCTTCTTCACAATGTATTACGGCTTAATCATACTTTCCTTATGACACCCTTTCTAATTTTTTGTCTTGTTGTAAATAAGTTGCCTCTCCTAAGCAATTTCTTATAAGGGATTTGGTTGGAGGGTCTTGGTGTGTGTGTGTGTGTGTGTGTGTGTGTGTGTGTGTGTGTGTGTGTGTGTGTGAAGAACTGTACAAAGACCGCACAGACCTTTCGATCTTCGGTCTCGCAAGTACAGGAAAAGGTCAAGAAAACGAATTCTCTCTCTCTCTCTCTCTCTCTCTCTCTCTCTCGTTTTTTTTGTGCTTGTGTCTCCATCCATCTTTTCAATTTCCCAGCCACTCACTGATGCGTCTGATAATGTGCCTGTCTTCCATGTGTCTATTTATCTATCTATCCATCATCTCACCAATGACTGTAATTTCTGGACACAAAATCATTCAAGCAAGTCACCGTACCCACATCCGCCATACAGAGGTCAGAGAGAGAGAGAGAGAGAGAGAGAGAGAGAGAGAGAGAGAGAGAGAGAGAGAGAGAGAGAGAGAGAGAGAGAGAGAGAGAGAGAGAGAGAGAGAGAGAGAGAGAGAGAGAGAGAGAGAGAGAGAGAGAGAGAGAGAGAGAGAGTATATATATAAAAATTCCTATCACTCTTCCCAGCCTAACCTTTGCCATAAGATGCTAAAGAAACACGTAGCGATATTTCGAGGTAAAATAATAATGAGTGTTACTGTGCGATGTCAGGCAGATATATATTAAATGGACATGGGTTCCTTCAGTCCAATATATATATTTTTCAGTTCTTGCTATGCCCAAACGATTTGTTTTACTTCAAGATAAAGTTTTGGATGCGATAGGTTGGCTAAAACTTTCATTAATTTTTGTATGAGGGAATATTTACTAAGCTGAATAAAACACCTTGACTTTAGCTTGAATAGTAGTACAAAGGACGTTCTCCGGTTAACGCCAACTGGGTCTATGCCAATACTATAGAGCAGAGCATGCCAGTAATCTTTCAAGCAACGATTAAATTAAGGTATTGATATTGATTCCACTGCATTTGTGTCAGGGCTGTTTAGTGGAAAATAATAAAATAATAATAGGAAAGGCAACTGCACAGTACTTTTAACCCCTTCAGCCCCAAGATGTATGTTCCCTTCAATGTTGCTGCTGCTAGACGATGTTATTTAACTCAGAAATGACCCCTTGTAGCTGAAAGGATAAATGAAAGCTGTAAGCCCTCAACCCCTCTAGTTCCTAAGGCGAATTAAATCGTGTAGGGGTCGCAAGAATATCTATCTATCTATCTATCAATCTATCTATCTATTCATATACGTCACTGGACTGGAGACGAAAAAAAAGATGTATTGTAGTCATGGTAACAAAGAATATAACCTTGTCTACGTTTCTCTCGGGATGGGCAGATGTAGTGAAAAGTGCCTCATCTGGAGGGAGAGCTGAGGGTTCAAGGCACATGAAAGCATCAAGACGAAGATGGCGTAGGGTTCATGCTTAACAACACGAGGGGTAGTAAGGCAGGCAATGAAGTAAGTTTCAGTCTTTCCCTTGAGTATGGCACAAGGAAGAACAAAGTGACATATTTCAGTCAGGCCATAAAACATTGCTATTATTTCTGAGAGCAGTACCAGATTAGCAAAACAGTGTCACTCTGTATGTTTGTCTCAGTGAACTCAGTAAAACCCCTTCAACCCAATTATTTTTCGTTTTCTTCTTGTTACCCCGCAGTGAGTTTGATCACCTCAGGACAGACTTTTGGAGGGGTTAGACAGCTTTCATGAACCACTTTACAGCTCGGGGCTTTCTTAGGCTGAAGAAAATCGTCCGGTAACAATAATATACTAAATAATACACCACCATAATGAAGGGGTTCAGTGATATGACATGTGACTTGTAATGTACGGCATAAGAAAAAAGTGAAGAAACTATACAAACCATTTATCAACTAGTCGTTAGTCAAGAGTGCTCCATGAAACAGGATGGAACAAGCTACACAGAAGTCACCTTGAACTTGCCTCTGTTTTGCAATTTATATGAAAAAAGACTAATGAAGCTCTGTTTATATTTTTTCCCCAGAATAACAACCGGTCAGCCATAACACAGCATCATCAGTACTGGACAATCTCTCTCTGTAATTTGAGATAGGTGACGTCCAGCCCTCTGCCTGGGTTGTCTGGTCATGCTGAGACAACATGCCCTAACCTGCACGCCTCTGGACACCGCTGACGTGTGTGTGTGTGTGAGTGTGTGTGTGTGTGTGTGTGTGTGTGTGTGTGTGTGTGTGTGTGTGTGTGTGTGTGTATTCTTGCTGCCTCCAGACGATTTATTCAGCACGGGGGAAACCTGTTGTGGTGAGGGAATAATTGAAAGCCATATCTATCTCCCCCATTAAGTAGCGCCGTCCCTACACTGAATCAGATTATCTTTTGGTAGCAAGAATATGATCATAAATACATAACCGGATTGAAGATGCTGTCCCCTTCACTGCTGTAAAGTAGTTTTTCTGTTACTTGAGCTATCTCCAGACCATTTTGTTCAGCTTTTGTCTTCTCTCATACAGACTCGTTGTCTAGTACAGGAATTTTTTAATTTAGCATAATCGTCTGTATGTAGCAAGACATATAAAATAGGCCATCGGATTGAAGAGGTTATCCTTCTTCCTGCATGTGGATTCTCTCAACCGAATAAAATGGTGCGGGATCATCCAAAACATAATCCTAGATTCAGCCATCGCACTGAAGAGTTACTGAGTTAGCTGTGAACATTTTACCTGCGTAAGGGGTGTCTCAGCAGAATAAGCTTATCTAATATGAGCGAGCATACAACACCTGAAGTTAAACATCCAAGGGAAAGGATTAAATTTACGAGGAGTAGTCAGAGGAACATTGGCAGAAAGTAAAGACTCAGGCTTCGCTTCAGAAACCCTTGAAGTTCTAAGGTGTCAAGTTTGCCACATCCTATACTTTTTTTTTTCCTAACCTGACGAAGGCTCCGATCCTCTTTCACCTCAGTTATTGGCCAAATGTTGTCAAGGTAGAGGGTGGATTTGATTGGTAACCAAGGAGACTCTTTCCTATCTCATAAGTACGGATCACCAAAATTGATACCACTACGGATTCGTCCTCCAGCTATAGGAATGGCCCAGTTCTGTCAGGTGAAGGAGATCTACTGCTGAGGGGGCCTGAAATCATCTCATGGTCGCGTCTTTTCTATTTAAGTCTACCACATGTTATTATTTAGCTGAATGTGAGTCATGGGAATCTGAGTGTCAATACTTTCACCATTAACCTTCTTATGGTCGGGACAACTTTAGTACTCTTTTACTGTTAATGTCAAACGATCTTATTCAGCTGAGTGTGAATCATAAGAGTCTGAAAGTGTTGAAATACATTTTTGTTGTTCCTGGTGGGTGTGAGGTCGGGGGTGTGGGAGTCGGGGCGGGGGTTTGGATGGAGGTGGGGCTGGGGTGTGGGCGGGGTGGGACGGGTGTGTGGGCGTCGGGGTGAGGGTGTGGATGGGATGAGGCGGGGGGTGTTGGTGGGGCTGGTCGGGGGGTGGGGGCAGGGAATTTTGTCTTTACCACTTGACTTTTACTCATGCCCTATTTATCCAGATTTATGATACCACTTCAATGCACATTATATCAAGCTGGGTTAGTGAAGTTACAGAACTTGTTTCCAGTTGATCAGTTATGTTAACAAACGTAAATAATTGAAAAGGGGACAGTTTAACTCAAAACTAATTAACATCGATTATTTTTCGGTTTCTCTTGATACCAGATTTGTTTGCTATTCATTGTGTTTGATAGTTAATGACACAGACTCTTCATTTTCAGGGAAACGTGTATAATGGTAAGTAAATAGGCTAAGATATAAATTGTAGAAAAGATTTGTTTTAACTTAGTCTCACTTCACATCATTTTACCGTAAAAATCCAGAGTATGAAAAAAAGCACACACTCAGATTGCAACAGGCGCGACCATATCTGTCTCTGCCCTGCGCTCTCAGCCTTCACCCCGGTCCTCTTGATTCTTGCCTGACCCATTACCACTTCAGCCAAGATGGGTCCATATCGAATCATAGCCGTCTGAGCTGACCTATCCCTGTGACCTTGGCTTTTGACCTTTCCCTATGATCTTGACCATTGACCGATTCTTCTCAAAATCGAATCCCTTTGTCCTTGTCTTATCATGAAGCCTTCCGCAGGGTTTGAACTAAATTAGATAAAAATTGTTTAAATTGACCTTGACATGTGCCCTTGACCTTTAGCTTATCTTTTAAAATAATGTTCAGCTTCTTGGCTAATCCTCGGCATTTTCACCAGTTTGGTCCACATTCGATCAAAATTGCCTTTTTTTTTTTTTTTTCACAAACAAAAGGGTCGAAATTTGTCCTTGCCATGTGACCTTGACCTTTGACTGATTATTCTCAAAACTGTCACTTCATTCTTGCATTACTCTCAGCCCATCCACAAAGTTTGATCTTATTTAGGATAAAGACTGTTTAACATGCCTATGTCAAACGTTGACCTAGCCCTGTGACTCTGACCTATTGTTCTTAAAAAAGAAAAAAAAAAAATCACTTGGCTGACCATCAACCCTTGCACCAAGTTTGATTAAAACTGGATTAAAACTGAGTTATTTTGTTCACACACACACACACACACACACACACACACACACACACACACACACACACACACACACACACACACACACACTACCGAATGAAATAGTGTGTGCCAAAACAATTCACAAATTTAAGGGTATGTACGATAAATATGGTTTAAGACGCGGGAGAGTACGAGCTTGACTCATTCCTGTAAAGATACAATTAGGTAAGAACAATTAGGTAAGAACAGTGTCCACCGCAATTCTGTCATACACTCTCCCTGCCACACTAAAGCCATTAATACCTCCTGAGCTCCCACACCCCTTTCATCGCCTCTCCTTTATTGCACCATTAAATTTTTTGTGGAGAAGGTCGTCTCCTTTGACTTGGCCTTGACATTTGACACATTCACAAACACGCCATAATGTCTAGATCCTACCTACACTGACCCCTACTTTGTTTTGGAAATTGTATCTTAATAAACACGGCTTTATCATAGTACCAAAGCAGTGACAAAAAATGAAATAAATAAATAAATAATAACGTCGAAGTTTACATACCGGTTATCAGGAAGCGTAAGAGTATTTATGAAGGATCTTAACTCTTTCACCACAATGACGATTTTTTTACATTTCGCTTAAGCTACCACCAAGCTATTTTATTCGGCGACTTTATCTGTAATAGTGAAGGAATTAACTATGGCTACATCTGGCTAGAGGTGGTGGCTCGGGGGTAACGCACTCATTTCGTGATGCGTATGCCCCGAGTGTGGGATCAGAGTACAGACTGTGACGGATATTTATTGTGGGCGCTGGTAATATGTTCTTTCGTACACTTGCTTAGGTTCACACCCTGTTGATCCTGTTGGTAACATACAGACGCAGAAACACAAACAGAAGACCCAGACACACACAAACAGAAGACCCAGACGCACACACAAACATAAGACCCAGACACACACACAAACATAAGACCCAGACACACACAAACATAAGACCCAGACACACACATACATAAGACTCAGACACACACAAACAAAAGACCCAGTCACACACAAATATGAGATCCAGACACACACACAAACATAAGACCCAGACACACACAAACATTAGACACAGACACACACAAACATAAGACCCAGACACACACAAACATAAGACCCAGATACACACAAACATTAGACCCAGACACAAACATAGTCAATATACACCTCAGCTTTCACATGTACCACTCTTCCTACACACATCACATCCCCATTCGTGTTTTACCAGCAAGTATAAGAGTTGATTCTGGGTATCACTTCCCCTACAAGAAAAAGATATAGGTCAGCAGTGGATTTATATGGGCAGGAACAATTACAGATACAGATATTTAACCATTCTATTTCGAAGTCTCTCCAAAGATGAATGAAATCGCCAGGAGATAGCAAGATTAAACTACAAACACGCGTCATCAGACTGAGGAAACTAAGCTATGTGCAGTATGTCTTCACAGCAGTTATTATTATCAGAAATAGTTGCCATTTTCGTATTTTTTTCACTTTTACCCTCATTCTCTCTGTCCGTGAAATGTTGGCTGCTGTATGAGTGAAGGGCAAAGCATAAGCACGTATTCTTATGCACAACTTAACTCTCTCTTCTCTAGTATCTCGACTAACGCCAAACGATTTTTTTTTTTTTTTTTAGCTAGGAGTGAGCACAGAACCCTCAGCGCGTTGTCACCATGGATTCTCTCAAGTAGGTTCATCTGTTGTATCCAATTCCTGCTTACGTCAATTTATTTATTTATCTTTTTTTTTTTTCTTTCTTTTTTTTTGCGGAAAGTAAGCCACCGCAGCCACAAAGTGTTAAAATCATGAGTGTGAATTCATCTGGCCCTGGCATAAGACGCGTGGTGAGGCCTGCGCAATTTACGGTGTCGTGGGTTACAATCTTCCCTTCGGCCCCTCTGCTTTACGGCCGACGTTTGCAATTACTTGTGGACGTGTGTGAGGCACGAGTTGTATGGCTTTTTTTACCTTTTTTCTTTCTTACTGATAAACAATGCGATTTTCTTATATTTAAAATTTTTCTTTTATTTTTGCGATTTTGTAAAGATTTAACGATCCTATGATTATTTTTATGATATTCTGAAGGCTCAGCAGTATATGATTTTTTAATGATATTCCATTCTATTATGATTATCATATCGCTAAATGATACACTACCCCAGTCCACAGGACCACAGCTCGCAGTGGGTGGGCAAGACACGGCTTGTCTCCAGGGTGATGATGATAAGGATGATGGAGTTGTAACGAAAAACGCTGTTACAGAAAACCATTTTTAGAGCTAACAATGGCATTGCTGCAGAAATCTTATGGTTTAATTATGGAATTATTTACCATACGTCTCGTACCGTGGAGTGGGGCGGCACAATTTTGCAGTGTTTGCTTAGCGATGGCCTGATGTTATCATATATTTTGTGGATTTATAATGGTTAGTCTTTTCTTATTTATAACAACATACTGGCGCTTTTTTAATGACTCATGAGCATATGAAAATGTTTCACATGCATTTCCACGACTGTTCTGCTGCTTGAAAGGTTTCCGGTGTTTACGATATAATTTCTTGGCAATTTTTACAATCCTGTGTATTTTGTGTTGCAAATCACCGATGTTGCACTCTAATTCAGTGTTACTTTGCGATCTTATGGCGTTCTTGCTGCGGCATACTGATGGTCTCATTGCGACTGGCTGGTATTTGATTGTTGCTGTGGTGTTTCAAGTGTTTATGAGTCTTACCACAGTTACCTGGTGCCGCATCATCGTCATAATGTTTTTCCCCAGCATCTTGATAGTGATGTATGTCTTGCATTTATATATATATATATATATATATATATATATATATATATATATATATATATATATATATATATATATATATATATATATATATATATATATATATATATATACTCGTAATAGTCGTTTGTTTATGCTCTGGTATTTTCGGGATGTTTCGGGTGTTCAGGCATACTGGTACCGTATCTTTCTTAAATTAGCTTTCGGTTGAAAAAAAAGTTCATCCTCATCGCGTAAAGGCATGTATGGATAATATAAGAAATAGGATGGATAATATAAGAAATACTGAGAATCAGTTTGAGTAAAGTGATGCCACGGGTTTAGAGGAGTAAGTTTAAGAGTAGGAGTAGGCATGGAGAGCAAAGGAGAGGGTGAATGGGTAATAGGCTAATGGTGAATTTAATACTGTAAGCGAGGTATAGAAATTGAGGAAACAATAGACTTGACGAAGGGTAGAAACAGATGTATGAAGATGTAAGGAGAAGTAGGTCAATATGCCAAAGTCAGTACCCTTCTTTTTACATGACAGGCGACGAAATGGCTATCTATTATAAGCATCATGAACTGCAATTCTGTGTGGGTCGTCTGGCCTGTGAGGTGGAGTCCAGCATTTAGGAGGCTTGAATGAGGAGTGAATGCAGGTGTGGCCAGTTTCAAGGAACAGTGATAGTTTTCCAGTTTTCTATTTTCCTCTTCCTGTATCTGGAGCCCCTTCCACCCCATGTATTAGTAGGAAAGAGGCCAAGATGATGATAATGATGATGATTATGATATGATGATGATCAACTTGCATGGTCATTCGGATTATGCTGATGCACTAATCACACACACTCACACACACACACACACACACACACACACACTCTACACCGCTCGCTGGCTCAGTGGTAGCGTTCTCGCTCGCCATCTGGTAGACGGGAGTTCGTGCCTCGCTCAGGTTGCGGAAAGTTTCACTGACGAAGTGGGTGGTTACTGTCCCCCTTGAGCAAGGGGACGGGTGTGTGCGTGTGTGAAGGTCACAGCCTTGCCCTTAGATTGGACTATATGAGCTCTCAGCTCCCTACCGGGAGGGTAAAAGCTGACGATCACGACCATCAAGTGATCCTGACCGACCCGGTGAATTAATTACACACACACACACACACACACACACACATACATACATACATACAAATCTCTCTCTCTCTCTCTCTCTCTCTCTCTCTCTCTCTCATCCCATTTAGTCTATTGTTGATGCTCTTTATTCATAGCTGTGATAACCAAAGCCTAAAATTACAGTGTCACCAAGCCACTAACACAATGCCTCAATATATACCGATAACATCACGTCTTTAAAGCCTCTATTGTCTCTACCGCACCATAAAATTTTCCGAGATGAATATTAACTATACCCAAAACTGGAGGCTAATCTCTTCCTGGTTGCCCAAGTTTCAGCGTCTGTACTATCTTCTACATTATCTTCCAACATTATGGCGTTGATAATTTCCTGAACAAATACTCATACACTCTATCCATACCATCTTCTAGCACTTGTTTGCAACTCACTTTGCCTCTAGATGTAGCCTACTGTGCCAGGTGTATGACTGGTTAGAGCAGAGATAAACTAGGAACAAGGGTGAGGAACGAGGTGGGGAATTGATTGTCGTTACTGAATAGGGACAAACTACAGCTCAACATTCTCAGGATCTTATGCTTCACTCTCTGCTGAATGAAATCGTCTGGAGTTACCGGGAAGAGAAAAGTAGAATTGTTCCAGCCAAGAGAGAGTTGATAGCCACGGCATTCTCAGGGTCCCATGACTCACCCTCAGCTGAATAAAAACATCTGGCGAAGTCCATTGTCTTGAATAAAACATAAGAGTTTTTTTTCTAAGCGTGGCAAATTAAATCATCATTAGCCTCGACCGGTAGCCTATTTTTGTTTTACTGTGAGAGTTGTGAGGAAGTTTGATTGCTGTGGTTGAGAGAGGAAGAGGTAGACCAAGGATGAAATGGAAGGTGCATGAAGGAAAAGAATATGGGGAAGGGGAAATGGGGCAGGATTCATTCTTGAATGGGTACGAAAATGCAACTCAGTTTTTTTCCAAGACCCTGCCCAATTGTTTGTTTGTTTGTGTGTGTGTGTGTGTGTGTGTGTGTGTGTGTGTGTGTGTGTGTGTGTGTTGAGGAGCGTGTATGATTCTATAGGCTGGAAGAAGATATGGTAGACCAATAAGAAGAAGAAGAAGAAGAAGAGCCTGATGGAGAATGACGTGTCAGGAAAAATACGGGCTGGACGAAGAAAAACCTGCCCAAGAACAAGGTGGAAGGAGAAGGTGGGGAGGCAGAGTATATGAGGGAGGGTCGAGTGTCGCGGAAAGGAGTTGTGATGAGTAGGGACAAATAACAGCAGGTAAGGGTCATGCAAGATACAGGCAGTTGTGGGGTGTCATGGAGATCTGTGAATTTCCAAAGATTATGTTACGTTTCATTTTTCACAGTTGTTCTTAGTTAAGGTACATCTCGTCCAGTTTTCCTTGGTCCCCCGCGTCTAATTACTACGATTACAATAGCACAACCTCCCGTTTTTCTCATCAATATATACAAAACTTTAGAATGTCAAGGATCAATGTACTGTTATAAGTGACTCTGGTAAATTCTCTTCATCTTCCTTGAACGTCGTGATTCCAGTGCCAGTCCCTTCACTCCGGTCCCGTATTGCCGATTTCATTCTTGCTACCAACGGGCGATTACATCCAACTTAGGTAGATCTCGTTGTGAAGGGGTTAATGAAGGGAATAGCTTACCTCATCAGTTCGAAAATTTTCTCCAAGCTGAATAACATCTGAAGGTAGTAAGGGCAAGCTAAAAGAAAAAAAAAAGCGCCACCAATGTCAAAGGGTTAACTCCTTCATAGCGAGTCTCCACGAGGTGACTCAGACCGTCAGGGGGCAGCAATTCACGTCATAGCACTGAAGGGGTAGCTAGTGACTGCCTCAGTACTAAAGCTCTCCCTTACGCTAAATCAAAAGCTCTCCCTCAACCTGAATCATAAGCTCTCCTTTAAGCTGAATCAAACTGAACAAAAAATGACCTGACGTAAAAAAAAAAAAAAAAAAAAAAATGGCCATGGTGGAATAATCAGGTCAGGGTTCAGAAAGTTATCAAAGCTTTAATTTCATACGTTTTATTTTTATTGTGTCTGTCTAGCGGTCATATTAAAGCTGAATAGGGGTGGATAGAAACAAACCCCCAATCCCAGTTCTACGACATTCATGAAAATAGGAAGTTGCTTGATTACACTGCATTTTACGTAACACAATTAACTACGTGGTAAAATGTCAATAGTTCCATTTTTTCATGTATTTTCGCAAGATGTGAAGAGCTGGGGATTTACCTGGTCGTTCACTGACTCAGGTATAATAACTGTCTTAATTAACAGTACCGTTTGTATCAGATTTTTTTTTTTTTTTTTTTTTTATGTGAGGAGCCAAAGGCAACGGGCCCGCAAAACTGTTCCTTCCAAGAGAAAAACAAAATACAAGAGAGCCAAATTCAAGATCCAATCATTTCGAGATAAATGCAGAAATATAACAAATGGCAAATATTTTACGTAATCTTGATAGACAGGTATTCTCGCCTGTTGAGGAAGCCCCCTAACACCTTTTCCTATGCTATTTATTTTGTTATTTACACCGTACTGTCCTCTTCTGCGTTGCATAAATCCTTCCACAATCACCATACTCTGCGTAAATTACGTACACAAGGATGATAACCAGCTATATAAAAAATAAATCGTTAAGGAAGAGGTGTTAGGGAGCTTCTTTAACTGACGAGCCTTATTCAAGATTCAACGTTCGGTTCCCCCCCTCTCTCTCTGTTTGTCTATCTGTCTGTGTCTGTCTGTCTGTCTGTCTGTCTGTCTGTCTCTCTCTCTCTCTCTCTCTCTCTCTCTCTCTCTCTCTCTCTCTCTCTCTCTCTCTCTCTCTCTCTCTCTCTCTCTCTCTCTCTCTCTCTCTCTCACAATAAAACTCAGATATACGTGATACCATTAATCGTTATTTTCTTTTTCATTCAGCCAATCGGGGAAGAATAAGGGCGAGATAGAGGTCACGGTGTCATTTTTAGTCTCACAAGGTTACGCAGCACAGTGTAAACCTCACATCATTAGCAACAGATGTACCGTATCTTAATTAGGTTCATCCCACGTTCCAACAATATTTATTTACTTGTAGCCGCGACGGGGGGTGCAAGTCAGCTAATTATGACATAAATATAACATCTGTTATTTATTTATTACCTTTACCAACCAAATAAAACTCTACGGCATTAGATTTCACCGTTAGCAATTACACGAAGTCACATAATAAAGATAAAAATAAAGCACCCATATTATCTGTGTCACTACCCAAACAAAACACTATCGTATCACATTACGGTTCGGCAGTAACACATTCCCTGAGAGGCTCGCCCGTACCTCAGCCAGCCATTCACAGCACAGCAGTCCCCCTCCCCCAGACTCCTATCTTACTAGCCTCCTGTAGCTTGAGAAGATACAAAAATAAATAAAACTCAATCATCGGCCTCACAACCATAACAAAACACTGCTGCATCAGATTTCAGCGTCGACAAGCACGTTTCCTGATAGGCTCGCGTGAATCCAGTCACCCAACCACGGTGCAGCTTCGTCATATGCCTGCTGTCACTCACACTCTTACCTTTACAGCTTCCTGTTGCTTGAGAAGACGCGCTGTATCTGTGAGGTAATCGCTGCGGGGACAAGATGGCTGCTAAACTAAAGACGTCGATTGCGTAGGGGAGGTTTGGCTCGGCGTTGTGTAAGCAGCGCTCACTCTTTGCCCTTTTCCTCGACATTTTTTTTTTTTTATACTTATCTCTCGGTTCGCATCCGTGTTCAGCTTGCATGTCTATAAATCCCAGCAACTAATCCATCGTGAATACGTGTCGTGACTGCTGCTGACTGAGCCAGTGGGGTTGGGGCTGCTTGATTAAAAATACCCCAACAGATCCTCGCGGGGGAGCCAGGAATTTAGAAGAATGATGCATGTCCAGCCAAAAATGGAACCTGGGCCAGCTGGTCGCGCGCGTTCGAATAGTCACATCGGCAATAAATATTCACAACTGAGTATAAACTGTTTCTTCACCTAACAAGGGTCATGAGGCTGATTTAGATTTACATAACTAGATGAAATTAATATCCTAGATGCAAATAATACCTATCCATGTTTACGCATGTCAAGTAGGGCTACTGCGTATGACCGTGGCTAAGCGTCATGTCACGGGGTTGGGCGAATTCGGATAACGCGGAGTTTTTCTGTCACTTGGGAGGAAGGAGAGGGGAAGGGCGGAGGAGGAAGGAGGCAAGATCATGGGAAACGGAACGAAGCTTAGGGAGACGAGCAGAAAGTTCACTGAAAAGGAACGAGGAGAGGAAGGAATGAAAAGTGGGACACGAAAGAGAACTGGGAAATATAGAAAGCTAAACTGGTTCTAGAAACGAGGCAAAGGGAAACAAAAAACAGGAAGGGGAGGATAAGAGGTGGGGAGGGGAATGGGGGAAGTGAAGAGGGGTGAAAGGGGAGACAATAAGGGGAAGTCCCGAAGCTGCGCCATGACCGAACTCTCCTCTGGTGGACATAAAGAAATATTCGGGTGTGCAGAGCCGGACCAGACGTGACGCGGGGAAAAAAGAGCATAACAAAAAATAATGGACCTATGCATCCGGCTTGTCCACCGTCGTTAGGGGCTTAAAAATAGTGAGTCTCTTGCTGACAGCCCAATTAAAGCATTATGTAAACCCCGTGGTACTTTATTCTTTTTCTCCCTCTCTCTTTTTTCTTTTTTTGACCGAACAATGCAAAACAGTTGACCAGATCTATGAATCTGAGCTCCGTTAACCCGTTCATTACGATGCCGTCATACTCTAACTTATTCTTGCAACCTCCATACGATTTTATTTAAGAGAAGGCTATATCATATTCATTCATTCTGTAGTCTCCTCTGAGTTGACAAAATGGTTCAAAAATTGCAAAGAATAAAATGAAAAGGGGTCCTGGTAATGAAAGGATTAACACATGTAATATTCAGGTAATAACTAGACATGTACTGTGTTCACGATATGTAGGAGTCATGAAAAAAAATGCACAGTCACAGATAAGCATAACGACAGAGAGAGAGAGAGAGAGAGAGAGAGAGAGAGAGAGAGAGAGAGAGAGAGAGAGAGAGAGAGAGAATATATGCATAAGAACAAGTGATGACTGTGGGGAGAGAAGTTGACTCAGTACATAAGGTGGAGATGAAGAGAGACGCACTTCAGGCGGTGGAGGAGAGGCAAGAGACGCCGGTGTGTAGAAGGAGAGAAAATTGAAGTGGCAGAGGGAAGAGGATGTATGATGCTACGAGGGGCGTGATGCAAGAGAGCAAATTGAGCAGAGAAAGAGGAATATGAGTGATATCAGCGGCCATGTTATCATACCGGTGGGCAATACAGTAAATCCTCATGAATATCGATCGTTTTCCATAATTATTGTCACGATAAGCTGAGGATAATTGCTAAAGAGGGTATAAAAACAGACATGTAACTTAAATGGGCGCTCTGTCCTGTCATTTACTGCTGGCTTTATCGCAAAAATATCGTTTATAAAGGCAAATTCTTATAACGAGGACATGGTGTATAAGTATGGGCAGTGCTATACACAAAAGTGGTGAAAATGAAACTGGTGATATTTTTTTTACGTGAACCTCATTAGGCAATAGAAATTATGAAACATGAGACCTGAGGTGGCAGAAGTTGATAATTCAGGAAGCGGAAGAGTGTGTGCATTGGTCGCCAGAAAAATGGAACAGATATGGATGATTAGGGTAGTGAAAATGGTGTACAGTATGTGTGTATGTGTCAGAAGAGAAGACAGTACGATGGCTGAGTGAGTTGTAATAATAATAATAATAAGAGTAATAAAACTAAAAGGTGGCTAGATGCGGAGTTCTAGGAAGCAAAACAACTAATTACATAACTGAATGGATGCAGTTTTTGATGAGATTCCCCTAATAAAGGTTGCATATTTTGCCCGACATTCAATGAGATGGCTCTACAGGTTTTTATTTACCTGTGAGATGGGAGTTAATAATCTCGAAGCCTTGACTACGGGACGAAGATCTAAGTATGTTGTTTGCCTATAGCCTTAAGGGAATGATTAAGGCAGACATTTTTAAGCTGTTACAATATTTTTAAGGACTAATCTTCTCCCTAAAATGACCCACAACTATTGATGTTACATACTAGGCGAGCGGGGACAACAAATGAACAGTCAACCTGGCAGCTAAATGGACTGTACCTTGAATTTATTTAGTTACAATATCTTCGTATCAGCGCACTTGGGTCATTTAGGTAACTGCCTATTTAACATTTGTGAAGAGTATTTTCTGCGGTCTCCATCTGCCCTAACCACCCCCTCCTTGAAAAAGTTTTAGTTAGATGAAGTACTGGTACATTTATTAATCCTATTCATACCGCCTGCACGAAAGAAATGAAGGCGGATAAACATTATAAGTTCAGCTTCTGTAGAAAAAAACGTTGTGAGACCTCCATTCCTCTACCTACCTTAAAATGAGTGATTGCAGGTTGTGTGGTGTTCATATCACTAAACCGTTGCTGATAGTTTCTCTCTAATTATCATTTCAGGGCTGAATCCCACGCACACCACTGCCATACGAAAATGAGAACAAGAAAAATTGAGAGGAACATGAAGCTAACTCTTTTAATGGCAGCTTTTAATTTTGCTGATTTGTTAACGTCCTGTTACAGAAAAAAAAAAAAATCAAATTTCGGTACTGCAGAGCAATACGCGTCCAGATTACGACGTATATTTATATTAGTATTTTTTTTTTATCAATTCATTGTCATTCATACTACAGTATATCTTAATGATACAGTATGAAAGAATTTCAATTACACTTTACTCAGGTTATTTCATTTTGAGAGGGCATTGCATTTGTTGCGTCAGTTCACCTTATTATTTTCTTTCCATCTTAAATCACTGAAAGTCACGCTTCCATCTTCAGCTCAGTTTCACAAGATGCACTTCATCTCTTCTCAACGTCCATCATTATTCTTGCAGCAAATGGTTAAATTTGTTGCTTTGTCCTGAGTTCCTTAAAATCTTGCATCACACTTTTTCACGCAATAGACGGGCTTGCAGGTTATGTGGCTTCCAGCACAAGGTTACTATTCTCCAAAGTGTAAACTGAGACAGGTAAATGATTATAAACTATCTCCAGCATACCTTTTCCATTCAATGAACACTCATCATGATATTTTAGATACCGTACCACCGAGAGACTTTCTTCTGTGAAAGTAAGCCTCATGAAGGTAAACAGTTTGCTTATTTAGACTAATCTGAATAATTTTATAGTTTCTAGAATAATCTATCCTTTCAAACCTTACAACTTTCTTCATAACAGCGTTCAGTGCGTCCAGGTCCTATGGGTAAAACAAATATCGGTGCACAGTGTCTGATACCTACCGAAACATTCCAACACCTGCTGATGCTGTGGGAGGGTTGGTTTGCTTGGCTGTGACTGGTTCGGAGGATCTGAACCACTGAGTCAGTGATTAAAAACTTCGTTCACGTAACCCAGTGATATCGTCGGCCACCAGGATCATTGATATTGATAGTATAAAGATGTAAAGCATCCGTTACTTTCGTTTCCGTAAACATGATCGTGCGACACAACATTGCGTAATAGAGAATATAATTAAGCCTTTTTGATTATATTGTAATTATGGCAAGTTAGCGACCAAATCATCAACCATGCTGAATTATCGCACATTGCGTTTCACAGGTGATGTATATTACCCTGACACATGTGGAGTTTGGTGTATTGTCACATAATAAGAGTGGATGAAGTGTGTGACGGGAACTAGCACGAAACGATGTTGATCAAATGCTTGCACTATCGGCGCACACTGATAGGCCCACGATCGTCAGTATATCGAGGATAGGCCAGTGTACGTAACAACCAATGTGGTCCACGTTACCTACTATGTATTTGCCTCCCATTATAAATTGCCGACTTGTCATTGCGTATGAAAAAATTCTGTTCATATAATCCCATAAGATTTGCTAAAGGCTTGAATAAAGACATCGTTAGTAGGCGATATATGGCACCTCCTGACATAAAGTTTCACGCATATTGTGCACCGATACTTTTTTTTTTTTTTTTAACCCCTACTCCCTCACCTGATATCAGTCTGTTAATACGAATGTAAATATGTGCTGAACCAATGACAGCTTATATGTCCTTCTAGGTGTGTGTGTGTGTGTGTGTGTGTGTGTGTGTGTGTGTGTGTGTGTGTGTGTGTGTGTGTGTGTGTGTGTGTGTGTGTGTGTGTGTGTGTGTGTAGCGATGAAAAACAGGAGAAAGCAACCTTATTCATTCACATTCTGTCTAATGGCTGTCGTACGCACTGGTTACCACAAAACAGTTTGTATACCATCCATGAGTAGGCCCAGATGATTTACGGTTTACTGTGGACGTTTCATTTTTTGCCTGTTCGTCATCCCTTCACAGAACACCCCATTCCATTTAGCTCTATTCCACACACTAGACCTTTGTTATTTTGTTTAATTCTATTCCACACACGCCTCTCACCTTCCTGGATGCTGATACCTTTATGACTCAAAATCTTTTCCACATTGTCCTATTACCTTCTGTCCCCCTCCTTCTCACTGTCTCCACTTCTGGTCTCAATACATTTTTTTTTTTATTAGTCTCCCATCACCCATTGTCTCCATACTGCCATACCACTTTCACACATCTTTACCTGCCTTCTCTATTATATCATTTTGTTTCTGTTCTCTCTTACAGTGTCACTTCTCACTCTGTCAAACCATCTCACCATACATACAGACACTTCATCTCCAGATTTCCACCCTTCCTTGTCCCCAGCATTCAAGTCCCACTCCTGGCATTCATAATACAGTGTCAACAAAGGTATCTAAACACTGACCTCTCCCTCCACACACCTCTGGGTGCCCCGAAATCTTTTAACCCGTCTTCATTCCTATGGCTTATTACAGGTCCCAGAGTTTTATCTTTTGCTAGGTAAACTGAGGTGTGTACCTGGATCATTTCTCTTCCTCCAAATCTTTCTAACTTAGATATACTCTCGTGTCATTCAGCTCCCTCTCTATTACACCTCATCACCTTGCTCTGGCTTCCTGTGAGACTATAATACGGGGCTGTAAAACTTAGGGTACTGCCGCAAATGCCATCCCTCTCCCCCCACTGCTCTACTTTATTATCACAGAGGCTGCCACACTACACCACCATACACCAAACCTGTTTTACTAACCCAGTTTTCTAATGACCCATATGACCTTCCAAATAAAAGGTCAGGGTCATACAGGATTGGGGTGTCATTAGGCTCTTTCAACACCCGGCCTCTAGATACATATAATTTCCATCACTCGCACCATTTCAGGTCCCAGAGAATTCAACAACTGCCACACAAAAAAAGTACTGACATTCTGTTATGGGTGTCGCTGAGATAAGAAACGAGAGCCTGTAGGTCGGTCAGTAAGCCTAACCAGTGCCATAAAATACTATTCTAAGGCGCTGGGCCTAAACATCCCCCCACACCTGGTCACCCAGGAGGTAGGTCAGAGGTAATCAACCATAAATACACTGACACACCTGACTTTGATAAATCATCCAAGTCCTCTAAGGGAGGAAAAAAAAGCTTCCTGTATAGAGTTTCTCTGCACAACATGGCTTAATGATCGCCATCCCATCACCTCATTAAAAGGATCCGTATACTAGGCAAATGATATGTCGACCTTCACACACACACACACACACACACACACACACACACACACATATATATATATATATATATATATATATATATATATATATATATATATATATATATATATATATATATATATATATATATACAGAGAGAGAGAGAGAGAGAGAGAGAGAGATGTGAGCACCAGACTATGCAGGTTTTATTCAAACTTGCCCTAAAATTGCCACCTCCCCATCTTAAGTACTGTTGTAAGAACAGAATATCTTCAGTGCTCTTGTAACAATAGGATGTTAGTCACGAAGAGTGCTATTGAAAGAAGATAGAGCCGTACTATTATCTTTTTCTGCCAATTACCTCCTTGAACTACGGTGCAAAAAGATGAAAACCTTTGCCAAGTTAAGGTGAAGGAGGTATAGCAGCAGTCACTATATCCTGTTTGATTGACCTGTGCACCTGAGATGTATGGGGCGAGTAGGGTGTGTTTGATTCGCGGCTGCTGATTGGTCGCCGATGATGTCATTGAAGCAAATGCAGGCATGTATTATAGTGCAACATGCGGACGTAGGTGTACACCGTGGGTGGATGTAGTGCAACATGCTGACGTAAGTGTACACCGTGGGTGGATGTAGTGCAACATGCTGACTTAAATGTACACCGTGGGTGGATGTAGTGCAACATGCTGACGTAAGTGTACACCGTGGGTGGATGTAGTGCAACATGCTGACGTAAGTGTACACCGTAGGTGGATGTAGTGAAACATGGGGACGTAAGTGTACACCGTGGGTGGATGTAGTGCAACATGCTGACGTAAGTGTACACCGTAGGTGGATGTAGTGAAACATGGGGACGTAAGTGTACACCGTGGGTGGATAATTTGCTTCAAACGTCACTCATCGTTTAATAAAACTTTATAATCAACTTCAATTTTATTTGTTAACGGTAATCTTTTGAAGCTAATTTTAACTCCTTAGCTTCGGAAATTATTTCATATTTAAACTGGCTGCTTATGTTGCAAGCAATTTACAAATATAAATATATATATATGCGTTAAAATAAGAAGAGTTGTATTTTTAGATCATCGGCGGCCAATCAGCAGCCGCGACTTAATCACACTCTACAGCCCCACACATCTCAGGTGCACAGGTCAATCAAATAGGGTACAGTATAGCACCGTGGTTGGTGAGGGGAAGTCCCGTGAGGCCTGCAGGGAGGAGGTGGGATGGGCTGTTGGTGTAATGTTACCGTCATTCCCACCATACCCTACCCAACTCTGCCTTAACCTACCCTAACCTGCTCCACTCTAGTCCGCTCATCAATACCCTACCCAACTTTGCCCTAACCTGCTCTACTTCACTCTGCCCAACACTACCCTATCCAACTCTGCCGTAACCTCCCCTAACCTGCCTTACTCTACTCTACCCAACACTGTCCTACCCGACACTACCCTGCTAACCTACTCTTGCCTGCCTTACTCTACGCTACTCTGCCCAACATTACCCTACCCAATTCTGCCCTAACCTACCCTACTCTACTCTTTTCTACCCAACACTGCCCTACCCAACTCTTCCTTAACCTACCGTAACTTGCCCAATTCTGCTCTGCCCAGCACTACCCATGCACTGTTCTGCTTCGTCCTGCTGTGTCCTGTAGTTCTCTGTCTTCCTCTCTGCTGTCCTAACATCCCCTGCTTGGCCCTCCTCTTTCTTACCCTGCAATACTCTTCGCTGCCACGTCTCGTACCATTCTTCTCTGTCCTGTCCTTCCATCCTCATGCCCTCCTCTCCTCATCCCTACCCTCACCTGCCCCGTCACCCTCTCCACAGTCCTGCCCTATCCAATCTTCTCGTTCATTCTTTTTCCATCCCTTCCCAGTTTGCTAAGTCATGCCCTGCCCGCCCCGCCCTTTCCCTGCATCCTCTTCCCCTGCCCTGCCTGGTGTCCTTCTCCACCCGTGTCCTGTCCTGCTTCGCCTCATCTGCACCTCTTAATGCCTTGCCCAACCATAACGCACCTTTCTCGCACCTTCTCCTCCTGCAACTTTCTCCTTCCTTGTTAATTTTCCAGGTTCTGATTATATATTTATGCTTTCACCTAACTGGCTTGCTGTATGTATGCATAATCTACAGACAGATATGGATAAACAGAAAACATAAATCTGAGAACGGTTAGACAGACAGACGGGTGGATGGACAATTTGCATTATTAGACAGAATGAAGGGTGATATAGTAATGAATATAGCATACTGTCATCTATAACTTTCATTATTCCCATACTAACATTATTACGTCTTGTCACAGTAGTCGACGCCCAGATACTTTCCTTCGTTGTTGTACCATTCCATCCTTCTCATACTACCTTTGTTCACAGTGTAGCTAAATGACTGAATACCCTAGCACACTGTTCATTTCTGTACCATGTTTCTCTCTCTCTCTCATACTCTTGTCCCACTACATTCACATACCCCTGTTGTTTACATATTTTTTCCTTTCCCTCCTCTCTTACGACAGATATTTCTTACATTTTCCTAGTCCTCAGGCACACTCCCTTGCATACAGCCTAATTTATACAACACCTAGAGCCAGTCTATTAATACATCCCCACTACACGATTACCTTTCTTCCCTTCAGCTTCTTCACCGCCACTCACATTTCCTCTTCGCTGATTCTCTCTCTCTCTCTCTCTCTCTCTCTCTCTCTCTCTCTCTCTCTCCTAAAATCTGAAGTCTCGACATTCAATTTTCTTACCACTTTCATTCACTGATGGATTTATTAAGCAACATTTATAATACCATATTATTTAGGCTGCAAATTATTGAAGGAAAAATAGTATTCAGCATTAGACAGACAGATAGACAGACAGACAGACAGATAGATAGATAGATAGATAGATAGATAGATAGACAGAAATTAGTATTAGGCAGAAATGACATTACAATAATCAGCGGTAAAAATGACGGCTTCTCATGACTGGTATTTGTGTTGATTTTTTTCTCTTCGATTTCTTCATATGCTTCAGCCGTCCTAATTTCCTGTCCGAGGAGGTGCTGTGTCTATTACTGGATGTCTATCGCTGTATCTATCTGTGTATCTATCGCTGTATCTACTTGTGTATCTGTCTGTGAGTAGATGTTAATATTTACATTTTGGTTTGCATGGTCTGCTTTATATCGCATTTTTTTTTTATATAAGCACCTTTTAAAAATTATAAATACACATTCTCTCTCTCTCTCTCTCTCTCTCTCTCTCTCTCTCTTATGCATACATTCATCTATCCTTTGTTCCAGCTAACGGTGGGTACAAAAGTTCCTCGGTTTTTCTGTCCATTTCAACATCCATTTAATTATGTACAAAATGTTACACTCACTTGGTTAATCTTCTTATATATACCGAAAAAACCAGGTTCAAGAAATTCAGTACAAGAGCAGTTGCAGCCAAATTAGTGCCCTCCACAAACCGGAAATGTCATATGCTTAATTACACTTGACACTTTTACAAATCACATTACCCGCCTAATTATTTACATCCACGTTCAGTCTACATTACATATTCTCTTTATTATATGTACTATTCCACTATCAACTAATCTCATCAGTGTGTGAACATCTGCTTTTTATTTAAGGTACTGTCAGATGGTTTTATTCAGGTAACACGAAGCCTCTGCCATTAAAAGGGATGCGTGTGATCTTAGTGTGTTCGTAATAAATGAATACTTAAATAGGAAATGATACTGCATACATTAATATACATACACAGAAAAATTTAAGTAGTCTATACCCACTCTGAGCTGTATAACATCGTGTGGTGTTAGGTGGAGTGGAATGATAGAGCTTTTTCAGTCATGAATATATGATTGTGTGTAGACAGTACTGGAAAGTATAAGAAAAGAAAACTAACAGCAGTGAGAAAAACCTCGAAAGTGCAATAATAAACAGCACCAGTAGTAAACGGTAACCCACTCGGCCCCCTTCATCCTCCATCCATCCCACGACCCTCCCCAGCCCCTTTTCCCTCTCTTCCCCTCCCCCTTCCCCTCTCCCCCGCCCCCTAAGCATCCCCCCTTAGGAAACAATGGGGTACGTGGGAGTAAAAGTGGTATTTTAAAGCCTGTACCCTCGTCGGTGAAGGAGCCTCCACAGCACCACTTTCTTGTTTGTTTACTGTTCCATGTTCATATTCTCGTATGTGATATTTATACAAACCATGTTGATGGTAAAAGATTATGATTACTACAAAGGGAATAATATGATTACTACAAAGGGAATATCAAAGTGTCAATATGCAAGATAATTCGCTAGGGAAAAGGCGCTGCAAGAGTACCTGACCCGTTGAAAATATGGCTCTTAGAGGAACTGAAGACTATGTAACACTTTTTCTTTAACGATTTCCTCTGCACATTACGCCTTAGCATCCAGGTGAAAGTTATTGGTGCAAACTATGTCCACGCTGAAGTGATATAGAAAGAATGTACGTAGCGTATTATGGAGTAATATGCAAAACAAATAACAAATAAACAGGTGTCACGTAGCCTCCTGTGCCACGTAGAATAAGGCACTAAAACGTCTAGGCCCATATTCCCGTCGCCTTTTCTCGAGCGATTTATTGTTCTTATTACACCTTTACTTTCCTCTGTATGCTACGTTTACATTCTCAGTCCTGACATAGTTTGAATAAATAACACACCGGTAACAAAGAATATCAACGCGCCATAGGCAAAATAAAATGGCACGGAAGAGGGTCGTGGGAATGTGTGTCCGCGAGAGTATGACCTAATGAGGAGGCATGCACACCTGACCACCACCGATGTCCATACTGAGTGAGGCTTCATTATGACACAGTTTCAGGTGGCGTAATATGTAGGTTTGCCACGCTGCCATGACCTTCAGCTTTGTTCTATGTTATGGGAGTTATGAGCCACCCTTTAACCTTGTTCACAACGCCGTGTATCAGTCACCGCTTCTCCTGCTTGCCATTACACTACAGTACTTACCACTAAAAAAGACTACCTTCGTGGACAACCAGCTTCTTTAACTTCCTTAGTCTTCCTCCTTTCAGACAATAGTAATCAGAACAGTGAGATCAGTCATGTTGTGAAGGAAACGGCTCTGCGTCACCAATCATGCCTTCTCCAAATTATAAAGAAATCGTTTTGAAGTTAGCAAGAATAAAGAAATACGTTGCGGGTCAAAGTCAGGTGTAAATTTAAGAATGGGCAATATTGTTCTTTTACGCTCAGATACGTTGAAAATGACTCTTATTCCGCTCCACATTCTTCGATTCTGAAATGCATTGGTGATGATAAATGCGAAAAGGAAACTGTGTGTGTGTGTGTGTGTGTGTGTGTGTGTGTGTGTGTGTGTGTGTGTGTGTGTGTGTGTGTGACTGTTTGTCTGTCAGTCAGTCAGTCTGTCTGTCTGTCTGTCTGTCAGTCTGTCTGTCTGTCTGTCTGTCTGTCTGTCTGTCTGTGTCTGTCTGTCTGTCTGTCTGTCTGTCTCTGTCTCTCTGTCTGTCTCTCTGTCTCTGTCTGTCTGTCTGTCTCTCTGTCTGCCTGTCTGTCTGTCTGTCTGTCTGTCTGTCTGTCTGTCTCTCAGCGCAATACCACCCCCAGTAACAAACCCCAGATACTGTACGGTACGGTATATGCTGACTTCTGACACACCCCGTATCTTTCATCTTCCCGCGATCCTTTACATACGAATCCAATTTCCTACAACCGCTTGGGCGAATTTAACTCAGTACAGTAACGATTTTTCGCTCTGTTCTTGCCTCCTCCAGACGATTTTTATTCAAGACTCTTGGAAATGGAGGGATTTTTACCCCGTTCACACCCATGGGCTCTCCTGTAGCTGAAGAAAATCGTCTGGGGGTGATGAGAAAATGAAAGGATTTGCGGTGTGTGTGTATGTAGACATCATTGCCTCTTTCATCTTCAAATATCCTTCCTAAGCTGAATAAAATCGGCTGTCGATACTAAGAGTACAGGAAGAAAGGCGCCACGCTACTGGAGGGGTTAGGCATGAAAATTCTCAGTCTTATATAACTAAAAATATTCAGTATTGTTTCTGGCTCTTACTTTAAGCCCTTCAGCGCGATGACAATTTTGTATTTCAATTCGTGCTGCCGCCAGACGATTTGATTTGGCTTGGGAGGGACTTTTAGACCTTGGTGAGTTACTTTTTTTTTTTTTTACAGAAGATGAGCAGAGGAAGGAAAAGAATATCTATTTGTGAAAGTCATGGGAGCCTGGGAGTGTTTACCCCTTGAGTCCAATGAAATATGTATGTTTTGTTGTGGCTTCGTATAGTGAAGGTGTTAATTGTTGCTATTATTTATTAACCCCACTTTGCTTGACTGAGCAGACCCGTTGACCACAGGTAAGCAGCTGCTTGAGTGGAGCTGTCCTGCAGGTAAGGTACAGTACCGTACATACACAGTGCAGGGAACCGGCTCCCCTCGTGGTAGACAGCAGGGCCCATATATATGTATGTATATGGGCCCTGGTAGACAGCTCTTCAATATGGCTGGTAGACGTTACTTACTCACGGCGAGGTGCTGGGGAATAAAAGAAGGTTTGGCTCCTGGGTGGACGCCGCAAATGCTTCACGCCACCCAGGGTACATAGCGCCACTACGTGTAGGTTTTTCATCAAGGCCTGGAGGTGTTAATGAAGGCTATAATATGCTCCGTGCAGATCGAAGTCTTTCCCTAACCGAGCAAAATCAAGCAAGACTAAGACAGGATTGCGTCATCAGGTAGAAAGGATTAAAAGAGATGAAGAGGCAAAGGGCGACAGAGTAACATCAGACATTCAGACCAACAGACACAACAGCGGCTCTCTTTACGAAGGCCAAGGCTGAGTGTACTTCATTAGGTCCTGATGTGCATTAGCGAGCATCAGGGACACCTATGTGCGCTTTTATCTCAGGCCCACAACACACACACACACACACACACACACACACACACACACACACACACACACACACACACATCTATATGTATCTAAAGTATCTGTCTGTCTGTCTGTCTATCGATCTATATATACATACACATGCAAGCATTCCCCCCACACTCATGCATACGGAAATAATAGAAAAACAATAATAATTATGAGTAACAGTAACAGTTTCGTAGTGTGCGTAATAATAATAATAATAATAATAATAATAATAATAATCCATCTATCTATTGCCTGACGCCATAATCCCATAAAGGGTGGCCATTTGCCTTTGAGTTATTTGTTTTACGGGGAGGGGCACTAACCCTCCACCAACCCACTTGCTGACACGTAGGGAGCACGTATGGTTTGGTTATATGGTTACCACCCAGCGTTGTAAATGGTTTCTTGGCTTACAGGAAACCATTTGGCTTGTCACTCAATGTAAAGCCACCTGTAAAGGAAAGAAAAGCAATAAGAAGTGACAGGAAAGATAGGAGATATAGGAAGAGAGATAATAATAATAATAATAATAATAATAATAATAATAATAATAATAATAATTCTTTTTATTATATTATTGTAGGTGTTATTATTATCATTATTATTATTATTATTATTATTATTATCATTGTTATTGTTATTATTACTGTTGTTATTATTATTGTTGTTGTTGTTATTATTATTATTATTATTATTATTATTATTATTATCATTATTATTATTAATATTAGTATTATTTCAGTTATTATTATCATTATTATTATTATTATTATTATTATTATTATCATTATTATCATAGTCATCTTCATTATTACTGCAGACAATAATTCTAGCCTTAATTTCTACCGTATAATAATTAAGGCAGCTTCACCTCCCAGAAAAAATAAGATTTAAAAGCTTTATCATCCCACACATAGCTTTCAACCCCGCACTCTTAAAAAAAAAAAAAAAAAAAAAAGGCGCTCTCCTCTACACTTTCATTTCCATAGGTGTGCCCCAGACTCTTACGTGCATTTGGAGGCATAACACTAAACACGAAGAAGGCTTAGATTGTACATACAAATTCCAATCGTAAATCTCGGCTTCAGTGTTCTGTTTATAGTTTTTATACTTAGGTTCCCCACTGTATTGCTTGTGAACAGTGGGGAATCGAAGTCTATTAATCTGTATGGCTAGAGAAGCAAACTCTGATCCTGGCAGTCTGGAGCTGTATGTGTTAACCGATACACCACCGATTCCTCAGTGATCATTAGTGTACTAGAGAGAGAGAGAGAGAGAGAGAGAGAGAGAGAGAGAGAGAGAGCACAAACAAAAACAAGAGAAAGGCAGGCAAGTCAACTCCCATCTCCCGCCAAAATCTCTCTCGCCCAACATCCACCGAGAGGTATTGGGGAGAAATCGGAAAAATTCTTGCTAATTAACCTTGGCAGACTCCAGCTGGAATTAACGATGGTGGGAAAAAACAGAGTAAGAGTTGAAAAAAAAAAAAGTAGAAAGGTGGGTAGACTGTTGCATCACTGTAGGTGTGTGTGATGGTGGGAAGTGAGACGGAATGTGCGTTGGGTGTCTGGTGATTAGATAAGGGTTTGTTATTTTGTTATTATTATTATCATTATTATTATTATTATTATTATTATTATCAACATCGTAACAGTTATAATTATGATCATTTTCATTATCATCACCATCATCATTATTATTATTATTACTATTACTCATTATTATTATTATTATTATTATTATTATTATTAATATTAATATTAATATTAATATTATTATCATTATTATTAAGCCCCCTCCCACCTGTGGTGGAGGAGGCATTAAATAATTGGTCTGTCCGTCCGTAACACTTTTCTGGCCGCGATATCTCCTGAATCTACCGACGGATTTCCACCAAACTATTGACAGTGATGCAGTATGAGGAGATGATGAACTGATTTGCTCAGCTAGGTGAAGGGGTCAAAGGTCAAGGTCATATGGGGTCGACCTAGATTACCTTGTGTGTGCGATATCTCCTGATCACCTAAATGGATTTCAATCAAACTTTTGCCATTGACAGAGTATGAAGGGATGATGAACTGATTAGGTCAACAAGATCAAGGGGTCAAAAGTGACGGTCATATGGGGTCGACTTAGTTCGTCCTCGTGGGTGTGTGTCCATAACGCTACTGAGGGCGCGGTATCGTCTGAACCCATCGATGGATTTCGACCAAGCTTTTGTCAGTGATGCAGCATGAGGAGGTGATGAACTGATTACGTCTGCAAGGTTTAG
>NC_137063.1:11154612-11157112 GCF_032717465.1 Coenobita brevimanus
TCTTTCACAACTTTAACAAAATCGCCTGGAGGGTTGCAAGAAATATCCAAAGCAAGACATAACCAGACTGAAAGAGTTATATAGTCACTTCCTCCATTCATCTCTCCTAAATTTAATATAATCGTCTGACGGAAACAAATATAAAAATACAAAATTGGTCTTCATATCGGAGAGGTTAATGAAGTGTCTCTGGGTTCGACTCGACCAACGTATTCTTCTAACTGCCAGTCTAGTCTTCGTAGCACCATTTCCTCAGCGATTTGTTTAGCATATTAAACCATCATGTTATTTTGTATGCTATTTTTATTGGTTTAATATCGATATAGGTTGCATTATTAGCACGGAAGAGGATATGTAGGTGTAATGGCCCAACTAAATCGCTCAGGAAGAGGTGTTACGACTCTCCAAAGCCACTTAGAACGTGGGCCTTAGTCTTAACAACAGGATCCTTAAAACACGAACCGGCAAAAGAGAAGGCAAATTCCCAATATATGGCGGACATTCATGAAACATTTTTGTTATTTGGTACGATCAGCCTGCATTTCATATTACGGAGTGCAGGCTGCAATGATTCAGAGGCCAGTCAAGTTCTACCTTTGTGTGTTTCAAAAGTTTTCCTCAGACGTTGGGAACTTGTTTTCTCATTCGCGTTCTTAGTTTTAGCCCCTTCACTCCGATAACGCACTTTTTAGTTGATGCATGGCACCTGCAACGCACCTTAATCAATTTGGGACGGGTTTTCCGAACCGGAGTTATTTAAAGCTGTCATCAACTTTATCACTAATTGCGGGCTCACCTAAACTGAGGAAAATTGTCAGGAGGTGGCATGTAGCAAGTAAAAAAAAAAAAAGAAAAAAAAAAAAAAAAACTCACCGGTCTGTAGAGGTTAAGTACACGGCAGCGAACCCCCCATCACTAAGATACTGGCATTCCTGTTTTGCTCCTGCTGGCTGTAGATCTGACATTCAGTTCAGCGAAGCCTCTCGAACTGATGGCATAAATCGAGCTTTGTTGTAACCCATTCAGTAAGAGTTCTCACTCCTAATATGAAGAAAATTGTCTGGAGATAGCTACAAAAAAATCGCAGCACGGAATCAGACACAATTACACTAGAAACAATGTAGCTTAATCCTTTTAGGTAGTTAAAATAGATTTACGCCTATCGACAATTCAAGGGTCACTAAAAGAGACAACCAGCATGAGTTTAAGATTTGACTTCCACCTCCTGTCTGGCCAAGTAATGCGGCACGAGAATATACCGTATTAAATAATTATATTGCTGAGGTCTCCCATATCTACCAGTGTTCGACCCCGCATCTTCCATAAACCAAAGCAGCGGGCTAGGAATGTGATCTTAGGTGAAGGTGGGGTCACGAGAGGCAGTTAACTGCGTTAAGTTGTGCCTGATACCATCTTCATGAGGCTGTATTGTTGTCACTCCGGCCAAGGCGAATGTAGTACCCTCATTGTGTTCTCTCATTCAGACACTTATAGTTCTTGCTTGGCTAGCTTAAGAACGGGGTTTATTATATTGGCGGGTGTTCAAAAGGAAGCAAATTTCACAATACATTCTGCACAGGTTTAATTGGTTCCTTCAGTAGGGTGGCGTCTGTTATGTAGCTTCTTCTTATTTCCACCAGACAAAGTTGTTCATGTAGGAAGGCCCTCTGGTAATGAAAGGGATTGAAGGGTAAATCTATCTCCTCCCGTTGGAAAAGCCTTTAAAGTAAGTAGGCTAACGCAAAATCTTTTGTAGATAGCAAGATTACATGATAAAGCCTTACCCATGGTGAAAGGGTGAAAAGGCATAATTTCTAATCCATTCACAAACATTGGTCTACCCGTACCTTTACATTATCCTCCTGCTGATATCGGAACTATACAATCAACTGATATACTTAAGAATACGTTGAGGGGAGGGCATTATAGAAACTGAGCATATTATTGCTGAATTGTACCTTTAGTGTCTCATCACTAGCGTAGGAACCCTGAGTTAGACTAGGTCCGTTCATTTATTTAAAGCGATAATGACCAGTCGTTTTCTTCTGAGTAGTGAACCCCAATCAGCCCTTCGAATCAAACTTTTATGGACCAAAACTGGGTGAAGCGTCTTGACCTACCACAATGCCAGGAATCTATTTGTTGGTGATATGATTACCACCCAGCGTTAAGTAAACAACTTTGTCGATTCAGTACATGTGACAGGCAGACCCAAGCATGTGCACACCCTCACTGAAATGGCTGAAATTCACACACAAATAATTCACATGCACGTTAATCCATTTTTGCATCAAACACTATTAATAATGTAATTCAGTCTAACACTCATAGGCCAGACTACCTGTGCATAAACAATATTTCGATAGATGTGTTTTAAATTGGTAAGAAAGTAATTATCCCCATGGCTTTCATTTCGCTTTATTTTGCTTGTTTTCTTGGTCGTGCAGCGTGACGATTGTGGAAACGCGGTGCTGGTGGCGTGCAAGATAAAACACCTGGA
>NC_137063.1:11162112-11172112 GCF_032717465.1 Coenobita brevimanus
GCTTCCTCAACTATAGCTCATAATATCACTTGAGTTACAGACACGCTTTAAACTGATATACTTTCCGACTTTGTGGCTTGTTTGTGGTAAGGAAATTATTATGACTTCCAGCTGATTAGTGTGTAATTCACCGGGTCGGTCAGGATCACTTGATGGTCGTGATTGTCAGCTTTTACCCTCCCGGAAGGGAGCTGAGAGCTCATATAGTCCGATCTAAGGGCAAGGCTGTGACCTTCACACACGCACACACCCGTCCCCTTGCTCAAGGGGGACAGTAACCACCCACTTCGTCAGTGAAACTTTTCGCAACCTGAGCAAGGCGCGAACTCCCGCCCACCAGTTGGCAAGCGGGAACGTTACCACTGCACCAGCGAGCGGTGTGTGTGTGTGTGTGTGTGTGTGTGTGTGTGTGTGTTTCAAGACTTCTGAACCGGGGGTCATGAGCTGACAGGAAGAACGTCAGCACTACTGTAGGATTCACCCTGCAAGAATGAAGGATATGAATGTATTGTGTATATTACCATCATCCTGACCTTTTTCCCACCTGATTATGGGATGAGGTAGAATCCAGAAACAAGGAAAGAGAATGTAGGAAAGGGGGAGACTTATCAACACAATACCTATTAAGAAAAGCTACACAATCACTCACGCATCGCTAAGGTGGCTAAACTTATGGGTCACCTGAAATAAAAACCTCTATCAAAGCAAATTCAAGCGTTGCCTCGTCCCCTGCTTGACATCACACGTGGCGTAGGATAAAATTAAAAATGAGTTTGGTAGCAATGGAGGAAGTGCGTGACGTCCCACACAGAGGCAAAGGCCAGACCAACAGGCTTCAGGACTATTGCTTTTGGTGGATGAGGCAGACGAGATGGGGAAGCATGGTGGAAGGTAGGTCCCGGGAACAACAGTATTTGGGTCCCGGGAACTACAGTATTACCACACACACACACACACACACACACACACACACACACACACACACACACACACACACACACACACACACACACACACACACACAAGACAGAGAGACATTCCAGGCCTTACCAGTGAAACAAAATAAATATCGTCTACCTCATTGTAACCATTGCTCTGAAAACTGAAGACAGCCTTTACTGTGTCAAATTTATCTACATCAAATATCTATATAGCTCTGGCGCGTATTTTAGGCGACACAGAGGGCCTCGCAACACCACTTCCTGTGCGATTTATTTTGTACATTACACCTAATCTTCTTTATAACTTCCTGGAATTGACAGTTTGCATCAGTAATTTCCAAGAGGACATTGAGGTATATTGTGATGATTATATAAAGGAAAATATATTATGCTCTATGCCTTCTAAAATTTGACACTAAGCTATACCAAATTTAATATTATTGAATCTATTACCATTTGTCATTTACTATATTTATTTTTTCATACTATCTAAAAATGATTATGCTACAGTGAGGAGACTCTTAAAAATACCAGCATAACTGAACACACAACAATACCACCATAACTGAACACACAACAATACCACCATAACTGAACACACAACAATACCACCATAACTGAACACAACACAATACCACCATAACTGAACACACAACAATACCACCATAACTGAACACAACACAATACCACCATAACTGAACACAACACAATACCACCATAACTGAACACACAACAATACCACCATAACTGAACACACAACAATACCACCATAACTGAACACAACAATACCACCATAACTGAACACAACAATACCACCATAACTGAACACAACAATACCACCATAACTGAACACAGCAATACCACCATAACTGAACACAACAATACCACCATAACTGAACACAACAATACCACCATAACTGAACACATAACAATACCACCTTAACTGAACACATAACAATACCACCTTAACTGAACACATAACAATACCACCTTAACTGAACACATAACAATACCACCTTAACTGAACACATAACAATACCACCTTACTGAACACATAACAATACCACCTTAACTGAACACATAACAATACCACCTTAACTGAACACATAACAATACCACCTTAACTGAACACAAAACAATACCACCATAACTGAACCAATAGCGCTTATACACAGCCTCCTTCAATCTCTTCATAGCAATAAAACGCTCAAAAAATACATCAAATCGACATGAGATAGCAAAAATAAAGCCATAAAGCACGTACTCGGGGTGAAGGTGTTAAATACAGTTCCCCCCCAAAAAAGGGAGAAATATTAGGAAGCGTCTTAACCCCTTCCGCTTTGTCCCTTTAATTTATAGTGTTTATAGACGATTTTATCCAGCGTAAGAGGGAATATTAGATCTATAAGGTTGGATAAAGGCCGCATTAACCTCTAAACTACTTTGTAATTTATTCTGTGATAAATAAGATCGTCTAACAAGAGCAAGAAAAAAACATAAAATGGGTATTTGGATCCCCTCCTCCTCCTCTCTTTTTCTTCATCTCCATCTTCTCACTCTCATGTTCTGCCTTTCTCCCTCCCCCCTTCCTGCTCTCCTCTCCTTTCCTTTCCTCCCCTTCTCTTTTCCTTTCCCTACCTCCTCATCTTCTTCTTTCCTTTCCTCCTTCTCCTCTTCCTCCTCTCCCCATTTTCACCTCCCTCTCCAACCCCATCCCCTGCTCCAGTCCTGTTTTTTTACGTCCTTATCCTTTCCTCTCCTCTCCGTTTCGTCTCTTCTTTCCGCCATCTTTTTCTCCCTCTTCACCCCTTCTTCTCCACATCCTTCCCTCAGCTCATCTTCCTCTCTCTTCCTCTCTTCTCCACTTCTTCCCCTCACCTCTTCTTCCTCTCCTTTCCTCTTCTTCACCTCTTTCCATTATCTCCATTACCTCATCTTTTTCTCTGGGTTAAATTCCACATGTTTTGTCCTATCTATCAGTATTACCACTACTTTTTCATTTTTTTTTTTTTAATCGGTACGTGAGACAGGTGTCAAATCTGGAGGTGGCCAGTACCGGAATCCTGCATCCTGGGGAATATTACTTACCTTTGTCCTGGCCTGTCACGAGGGCTATATAATGTATTGCCCCAACACTGTTTTTTGTTACCTCCTTTGTCTTACACAAGCCACAGATTATCATTCCTCTCGATGTCCGTCACTTCTCAATACGTCTCCCCCCCTCTCTCTCTCTCTCTCTCTCTCTCTCTCTCACACACACACACACACACACACACACACACACACACACACACACACACAAGCCCACATACACACACACACACACACACACACACACACACACACACACACACACACACACACACACACAAGCCCACATACGGACTGCTGAGGGTAAAAGCTGACCATCACGACCATCAAGTGATCCTGACCGACCCGGTGAATTACACACACACACACACACACACCAGCCTTCCCACACTTGTCTTTCCTCTCATCTTTTCCATCACTTCTCTTCCTTTTCCTCTCTCTTTTCTGGTTTGTTACTTCCTGTAATACTGAAGGCTGCCACGATAATCTCCATGAATCTGCTTACTGACTTAACGCCTGTATTCTCGACTGGTAAGGAAGCTCCCTAATACCTCTTCCTAGGCGATTTATTTGGCTTATTACACCTCACTCTCTTCTGTGCCACATAAATCTTTCTAATATCGCCATACTCTGCATGTTCAACGTACAAAAGGATATTAACCAGCCATATCGATAAATAAATCGCTAAGGAAAAGTTGCTAGGGAGAATGCGAGCCACAGAGGAGAAATTGTCAGGTACTGTGTCTGATAAAAACTCTGTGACAGCTGGGTTTGTCTCTGTTGATAACTACCAAGGGTCTAACTAAAATTCCTCCAAGTAATGATGGTACAGAAAAGATTTACTCAAGATACTGTAATTTGGGACACCTTTCATTACTGGGATTTCTCTCAGGTGAATAAAATCGACAGGTGTTTGTGTGAATTCTCAGGTGCATTAAGAACAGCGAAAAGGCGACGCAAGCAAACACTAGGACAGATTAAAAGACTAAATATCGTGATGCTCTCAGTGCCAAAATTGGAATGAGCTACAGTTTTATATAGCAAAGCATTTCGACTCTCCCCAAAAAGTATGATCAAAGTATGTGGTGAACGCTACAGGCCCATCCTTGAAAACACTATTGATAATGACCTTTGATACTTGCTTTTTATTCAGTGAGATAAAGTTTTCTCGAGTTGTGTAATCACCGCGCTGACTCTGACTTCCAAGATGATATGTTTTTGTATGCAGTCCATGACCCAGGTGTTGCCCATGGCTGTATTGCTGTAATCATATTATTGTAATCTCACCCTCCCCTCATTTCCTCATCATTACACATCCACCTGACGATTTTTAAAACTGCTGTATACGGTAAGTTTGCCTCTAAATTTCCCTGCTTGCACACTGGTACGGGAAACAACTCACTCCTTGTGTTTGAAAGCTGACATATGGAGACAGTAATTATTTAGTTTTTAATCATAAATCAATGTTCAAGTTTAGGAAATTTCATTATATACGAATGCCGGTGAGTATTCTTTTTTTTTAGACGATCTGATTTAATTTTCAGGTAATGCTACAAACTTTAAGATCAGAGGTTTTAGTCTGTCAGAAATCAAATAATTTACTTTAAGTTTGTTGAATTGGAAGGTTGCCCTCAAGGTACAAGTCAATACAGGATACAACATCAGTACCTCACATAGCCTAACTCTCTCTCTCTCCAGTGCCACAAAGAGTGAAGTAGAGGTCAAGGTCAAGGTAGTCACGGCACGCCCAGTGGTAGAGAGAAGGAGGAGGAGGAGGAGGAGGAGGAGGAGGAGGAGGAGGAGAAGTAGGAGGAGGAGAAGGAGGAGGAGGAGGAGGAGAAGTAGGAGGAGGAGAAGGAGGAGGAAGAGGAGGAGGAAGTGACGAGAGAAAATGAAGAAGAAGAGAGAAAGAACAGATGAGAGAAGGGAGTGAAGAAAAAGGCGAGATAGCAGAGGTAAAGGAAAGAGGTAAAGAGGAGGAGAGGCAAGGGCGAAAAGGTGAGGGGAGGATGTGGGGAGGAGAGGAAAAGAGAGGAAGAAGAGGCGAGGGAAGGATGTGGGGAAGAAGAGGAGAGGAGAGAGGAAAAAGAAAAAGAGGAAGGAAGACAAGAAAAGAGCATAGAGGAGGGGGGAGGAGAGGAGAGGAGAGAAGAATGTAAGAATGAACAGGAGAGGAGGAGGAGGGTGTGGAGAGGAAGGTGAAAATGGGGAGAGGAGGAGGAGGAGGAGGAAATAAGAGGAGAGGAAAGCATGGAGGGAAAAAAAAAGAAACAAACAAACAGAGAATAAGAGTGAGGAGATGAAGGTGAAGAAAATGAGGTAAAGAGGAGAAGAAGAAGAAGAAGAGGAAAAAGAAGATATTGAAGAAAAGAAGAAAAAAGAAACAGAAAAAAAAGAAGAAAAAGAAAGAAGAAAAAAAACAAGAAAGAAGGAAAAGAAGAAAAAGAAAAAGAAAAATAAGAATGAAGACTGAGGAAAAATTAGAGAAAGAAGAAAAGGATGGGAAGAAGGACAAGAAGCGAGGGGAGGGGGAGGAAGATGGGTAGGAAGAAGGTGTGGAAGAGGCATAGGAGGTGGACGGGGATGTGAGGGAATGGTGAGAGAGAGAGAGAGAGAGAGAGAGAGAGAGAGAGAGAGAGAGAGAGAGAGAGAGCACTACCCTTTCAGTCTTTACAAGGTAGAATGACATCGTCTTTAATCTGAACATTACGCCTAAGCCAGTACACTGTAATGCACAAGGTTCACCCCTGCCGTCCAAACCCTGTACCAATCAGCCGCACTGGAAAACACAGTAGGGTTGAGTAGCTGGAAGGATATTGTGTGAGAAGAGTAAATATTAGCCTTAAAAATGAGGCTACTGATGCTGAGATAATACAAGTAAATCTATTATTCAGTTAGTTTTTAATATTTTCTCTTCTTCAGATTTACACGTTTTCATATTTCCAACCTTTGCCTACATTATACGCCTTAGAGAAATGCATTATCTATGACGTACAGACGGGTCCACTCCATTTGTGTAAAGAGCGCGTGTATGAAGTTCTTTACTGCTTCAGTGATGCAATTTGCTGACAGGTGTGAGCAAAGGACAACAGCAAAAACAAGGCAGTGATAGAACCTATTGATCAACAAAGCCAGTAGCCAGTTCTTATCATCTGTTCATTTGTTAAAAAAAAAAAAAATGTTTTGTGGCGTCAAGTCTGATCAAGCTTTCCCCAAGCCTTAGTTTTTGGCCTGTTGTGGGTAGCATAGGCATTCAACCTTTATAAACAATAAATGAAACAATTCCATGGTCAAGCAGTAGGTTACTTTGTTTACTTTATATTCTGTCTGACGTAAATTCATTCTATTTAGCTGAGGGGAGCATATAACCATCAGTGGTTTATTCTTCGGCAACAGTACTTCATACCTTGTAGTCTAAAGAGAAATAGCCTGAAACATGATAAGTGTAAGAAGAGGAAGGAAAACAGAGAGGGATGAAAAAATGAAATATATGAAGGAGAAAAACAAACTAAGGGAGGAAGATTGACGTAACACGATGCTGACGAAAGAGAGAGAGAGAGAAAAAAATGGTAATGAATGAGACGGGAAGAAAAGTAATGAGACGAGGTGAGTGATGAGAGAAGATGAGGGAACGTGACGCAAAGATTCAAATGCTGGTGTCATGCTCATTTCGCAGGGGAGGGGGGGGGTGGAGGGAGGTAACGGGGGGAGAAAGGGAGGAAAGGAGAACCAAGTATAAAGGGAGGAATGAGAAGGGAGGGAGAAGCAAAGGGAGAGATAAAGATACAGGAATGGTGTGCCAGAGGAAGGAGGGAAGAGAGAGGAGTGAAAGGCAAATAGAGAGAATCGGGTTGTAAGGAAGGAAGGAAGGAAGGAAGGTAGGAAGAGAAGAGAATCAAAGGATGGAAAGAGGAAGGAAGGAAGGAAGGTAGTAATTGGAGAAGGGAATCCAAGGAATGAAGGAAGGAAGGAAGGAAGAACTTAGGAAGGAAAGAAAAGGTAGGAAGAGGAGGAGGGGATCAAAGAAAGGAAGGGAGGTAGGAAGAAGGGGAGTGAATAGGAAGTAATAACAGAAGAATGACGAAGGAGAGCAGGAAGGGGAGGGGTGTCAAGAAAAGAAGGGTGAGGAAAAAAGAGTGAGAACTGAAGAACAAGGAAAAAGGAAAGTAGAGGAGAAGGAGGAAATTAGAGGAAAGAAATGAATTAAGGAAAATAATGCCATAAGGATGACGAAGGACAGAGTGAAGGGAAGGTGTGGAGGAAGCAAGGACAGTGTAGAAAGGATGAATAGAATAAGAAGGAAAGCGGGAAGAAAGGAACAGGAGGGAAGAAAGGATAACTTGAGCAATAAATAACATAGGATTGGCGCAGGAGAGGGAAAGGAGAGGCTGCAGAGGGAGGAGAGACGGAGAAGGAAGGGATAATTCAAAAGCAAGAAATGAATGAAGGAAGGAAGGAATGGAGGGATAATCCAACAGCAACGAAGGAAGGAAGGAAGGAATGGAGGGATAATCCAACAGCAACGAAGGAAGGAAGGAAGACGAGGGGTTGGGAAGAAAAAGGAAGGAATGAAGAAAACAGCCTTAAACTGGTGTGAAATGGAGCAAAGGGGATGGTGAAAGCGGAGGAGGGGAGGAACAAGGAAGAAGGAGGGAACGAAGGAAGGGGAAGGGTGAAGGAGTAAGATGGAAAATGGAAAACCCGGACGATGTATATGTTACAGAAACACAATAACGAGAGGAAACGATAGATACGGGAAAATGGAAGAGGGCAACAGAGCAGCTCACAAGGAAAAGATGGGAAAGAAAAGTAGAAATTAAAATTGATGCGGAAAGAATGGAAAGATGAGGAAAGTGGATAAAAAACGAGGAGGAGAGGGAAGAGAAGAGAAAATAGGAGTAAGAAAACAAGGAAGATGCGGACGAAGAAAGGATAGCGGAAGATTAAGAAGGAACAGGAGGAAAATAAGAAAGGAAAGAGAATGGATAAATGATGAAAGAGGAAAGAGGAGGAAAAAATAAAGGGAAAATATAGAAAAATGAGAAATAATATAATGGAAGAGGAAGAAGGGAGAAGGGAATGATAACGAGGATGGAAGAGAGAATGGAGAAGAGTTGAAGGGTAGAGAAGGAAGATGAGAGATGGAGAAAAGAGAAAGAGAGGAGAGGGGAAGACTAGTGGAAGGGAAATAAGGATGGAGACGAGAATGAAACAGAAGAAGGGTAAAGGAGAGAGAGAGAGAGAGAGAGAGAGAGAGAGAGAGAGAGAGAGAGAGAGAGAGAGAGAGAGAGAGAGAGAGAGAGAGAGAGAGAATAATGAAGCCAAATACAATCACAAAAAGAAAACATGTACGGAATGAAGGGGAGGAAAGGAAGGTAAGATGACTATATGGATCTAGTGTTATAAATTACTCAGATACCGAAATGGAAAAATTAGAGAGAATTGAGACCAGTATATGTAGGTGCATATTAGGAGCCCCAAAGTATGCAGCAAACTGAACACTTAAGGAGAGATTGGAACTTCCCCAGAAAAACGTAGAATAAGAGAAGGAAAATTATAAGACTACCTAAAAAGTATAAAAAATGGTATACAGAAACAACAGGCATTAATAACAGAGAAATAGACATGATAAAGATGAATTAATGAGGAAAGCTAAAAACTGGGACAGAAGAATGTGGGAAGAGGACGTAGAAAACTCCAGCTTAAGGATATACAAAGAATGGATAAAGCAGATTAAAGAAGAGCCAATATATGACGACCATCCATCATCCATCATTCAGTATAGAGCCAAAAGAAACTGCCTATTACTGAAAAAAAAAAAAAAAAAAACTAATGAAAATACAGTGTGTCAGATACGTGAAGCAGAGATGGAGGATTCAGAACACTTTTAACTACACTAATGAGAGAGAGAGCCTTGCAGAATTACAACAGCCATATATAGAAGATAAGAGTAACATCACAGGACATTACCTGGTTTGTGATAAAGATAGGGAACAAAAGAAAGAACCTTTATACAAATTTTGGAGAGTAATGACAAATGAGATAAAGGAACTAAACGACTCGAAAAAAAATAACCCTGCTATTGAGGTGCTGACATCCATTTGATCTATCTGAGGTGACATGAGACCTAGAAAGGCAACATTAGAGCAAATTTACACCATTTCCCAAAGTTTGGTTCTTCTTAAATGCATAGATTTACTTTTAACTCGCAGGCACAGTAGAACAAACTGGCTAGAATGCCCACCCGAATCAAATTGAAGACCGAATTAAGTCCGAAGCCGAACACAACATGTGCCCGTATTAGGTGAGTTGTTCTGATGTCCGGTGGGATGTGTGACGTGTCTGTTGGTGGTTACTCGCTGATCTTTTTATATTTTAGACTCTAAGTTTTTCTCTGTTTTCTTTTTTTTCTTAATCGAAAACTTGAGAAAAGTGTCTCGAGATACCAGGCCTAGGTATACTAATAAAAAAAAAATCTTAAAAATTTTCGTCTTTACATTTTGAAACTAAGCGAAGTGTTTGAAAATCATCTTTATTAACTGTTCATGAATGAGCATTTCTTGTTTTAATCAACATACAATAAACAGGAAATTTTATACGACATACCTATGACACTATCCACTGGGAAATAGCTACTTTGGGAAAATATGAGCACATAAAAACCACTCCTTGTGAATTCATTGATCATCTGAGGTCCTATGGTATTTTGAAATGATTAACACAGCTGGTGATGTTCCGAGGTGATTATTCTGTTATCTGAAAGAGTACATATTAATAGTACTGAATAAAAAACATAAAGCAAGCGATATAATTATACAGAATCCCCTAAAAACTAAGCATATTAACGTGGGGCAGAAATATCAGTCCCATTTTCTGTGGCGTCAGACTCTTTTGCAGGGAGTGTGCACCAATACTTCTTAGACCGCTTGTTCGTACTTAATAAATGTCCAGTAAATCTGACTGAAAAT
>NC_137063.1:11174612-11202112 GCF_032717465.1 Coenobita brevimanus
GAAGGGTTAAGGGTGGGGTGAGGGGTGGGGAGGGAGAGGGGGAGGGGGAGGGGGAGGGCGAGGAGGGGGAAGGGGAGAGAAATGAAGGGGAGGAAACAGAGCTGAGATGGAGGGGGAAAGGCGAGGGGGATGGAGAGAAGTGAGGTAAAGATGAGGGAGATGAGGTGAGTAATGAGAGGGAGGAGGTAGAGGAGTTAGGGTGGAAGAAAGAAAGGGGAAGGAGAGAGCAAGTGGTGAGGGAGAGAGAATAAGGAGGAAGGGAGGAAAGGTGAGGGTGAGGGAGGAATGGTGCGAGGGAAAGAGGGGAGGGAGAAGAGGAAGGCTGGTGAGGGAGTAGGGGGAGAGAGATGAGAGGGGAGGAGTGAGGGGGAAAGAGGGAGAGAGAAGGGGAAAGGATGTGAGGTGAGGGAAAGAAATATAAGAGTGAGGGGAAGACATGTGTGGGTGAGGGGGAGAGAGGTGATGATGAAGGGACGAAAGGTGAGGAGGCAGAGGAAAGAGGCGTCAAAAGCAAGAGGGAAAATGGTTCTCTTAGGCACGTGGACTGAGGCTTTCCCCTTCAATACGATGGGGTTATATTTTTTTACAATCGCCAGAGATTTACTTCGCTGAGGAGATGTGCCTCGTAAAAGTGGAGTTAAACTTGTCTATTAAAGAATGTGATGAGAGGCAAGAAGGATATGCGTGGTGATGAGTGGAGAGGGGTGAGGAAGGTGTGTGGTGAGGGAGGTGGCTGGTGAAGAGTGGAGAGGGGTAAGGAAGGTGTGTGGTGAAGGAAGTGGCTGGTGAAATGTCAAGGTGTGCAAAAAGTTAAATTGATACAGGAAAAAACTAGCGAAAAAGTGATTCTGAGGTGAGAAACGAAAAGGTGTGGTGAGGTAATGTCGAGGTAATGGGAAGGTGTGGTGAGAGGTGATGTGGTAAGATGATGAAGAGGTCGGGTGAGGGTGAGGCGAGGGGATGAAAATGATGAAGATTGGAGGAGGTAGAAAGGTGATATTCTGACTGTGGTATAAACGATTAGAGAACTGAAGGGTAGTGATGGATGGGGTGGATAAAAGAGGGTGAAGGGTGATGGGGTGGGATGGTGGGGTGAGGAGGGAGACGATATGTGTGATATAGGGTGACGGATAGTAGCAAAAAGTGAAATGGCGAGGTTAGTAGGTAGTGTGCGGTCGAAATTCTTGGTGTGTAAAAGTATAATGAGGGGTGAGGGGAGAGGAGGAGTGAGGGAGTCGAAAGGGGTGATGATGAGGAGAGGTGGGATGAGGAGAAAGGTAATAATCAGAGTGGGTTGAGAGGAGAGAGGTACAGTGTGGGGAGGAGGGAAGAGGAGGGAAGGGTGTGGGGTGAAGGAGGTGGAAGGAAGCAGTGAGTGTGGGTGAGCAATAGTACGAAGAGAAAGGGTTGTGGTTACGGGTGGGTGAGGAGCTATAGGAGGTCAGAGGTGAGGGAGAGAGAAAAGGCCGAGGAAGATTCAACACTGCAAATTCATCTCCTAAAGCAAACACAGCTGAGGCCAGATACTTTCCGGATACTCATATTACAACCAAAACAACCATTAATAAACCAAGACCCAACCAGACAACCACATCTTACACACAGAATCTTGTCTAAGTTTAAGGAGACACTGGTAGGCATTTTAACCATATCTGTTTACCAACTTGTCACTTCCATGTTAAGGTGATGGGCTGTTCTGTTGTGTCCATCGCTTGCATATCTTAAAGGGGTACTGTGGAATATTATGGGCAGTATCTGAAGTGATGCTGTGCTGTTGTTCTTGTGGTTAGTGATGATGATGATGATGATGATGATGATGATGATGATGATGTTACTGCAGCTGTATTGTCCATGTCATTTGGTGTTACGGTTCTTTGTTATTATCACTGGTTTTATTCTGAATCCCTTCCCTACGAAACGGTCATTCCTAATCTGAATAAAAGGTCTTGCGTTAGGAAGAATTGCACTGAGAGGATTAAAACAGTTTTTCCTGCTGCGGATCTAGTTAATGTTGTTGTTGTTGTCAGCTTAGTTGCATATGTTGTTTCTGTCGTTCTTTGTGCTGTTAACGCTGCTGAGGTTGCTGTAAATGTTGATGCAGATTTTACGTTTTATGTTGATAATGGTGTGGCTGATGTTACTCTTATTGAAAATGTTATGGTGCCATCGTTACTGTAGTGGCTGATGTTACTGTTATTACTGTAGTTGATGAACCTGTCGCTGCTAATATTGTTGTTGAAGTGTACCTGCTGTTGTTACTGCTGTTGCTGTTGCTGTCGTTGTTCCTGGATAATGCCGTAGCAAGCAATAATTAGTCTCATTATCACGTCACCTTGGAGAGTGGTGGAAAGGTGAGTGGGTTTGGGTGACGATGGTGGGGACGGGGAAGGGCATGATGGGATGGGGAGAAGGGTGAGGGCGTGTGAGGGGGGCGGGGGAGGGGGCAATGGGGGAGATGTGGGTGCTGGAAGATGAGAGTGGTGATGTAGGTGTGGTGAATAATGTAGTGGTGAATGAAGGAGTGAAGGATGTAGTGTGGATCCATGAGATGAAAGGTGAATATGAAAAGTGAGGAGGATGTGGCGAAGCAGGCAGTGATGTTTGTGGGGATAAGATGTGATGTGGTTAGCGGTGTACGAGTGGTGTGTGAGTAGTGGTGAGTGTGATGATAACGTAACAGTGCTTTTGTGGGATAAGAAAATGTGATGTGTGCTCAGTGTGATGTCATCTAATTACTACTGCATATTCTTGCCCCAGCAAGACGATTTTATTCAGCTCAAGGGAGAGGCTTCGTAGTGAAAGGGATAGAGGTGTGGTGAGGGGTGAGTGTGAGTGGTGATGAGTGTGTGGTGAAGAAGGCAGCCGTTCTCATGTGTTCTATAGATAAAATGTGGTGAAGAGCGAATGGTGCCGAGCCTCGGGTCTGACTATGTGAAAATATGAGTTGTAATGTGATGTGATATGTGATGTGTGTGTGTGTGTGTGTGTGTGTGTGTGTGTGTGTGTGTGTGTGTGTGTGTGTGTGAGAGTGCGTGAGTGTGTGTGTGTGTGTGTGTGTGTGTGTGTGTGTGTGTGTGTGTGTGTGTGTGTGTGTGTGTGTGTGTGTGTGTGTGTGTGTGTGTGTGTGTGTGTGTGCATTACTGTTGTAGATGGGTGTTTATGTGTCATGAGTTTACCTGTATCGTTGAGTATGCAGCGTCTGTACACTTTTATCGTGTGTGTGTGTGTGTGTGTGTGTGTGTGTGTGTGTGTGTGTGTGACGATGAGATGTAAAGGTATGATTAAATAGAAGTTACCCTGGTGGAGGTGGACATGAACACCTGTGATGAACTAGGAAGCAACTGTGAAAAATATGAAGATGTAACGAGACGAGCAGGAACGGTGAAGCAATGGCGAAGAGGTGAAGAAACGTTGTGGTGGTGAGGGTGTGCTGAGGGAGGCAAGGTGTGGTGAGAGAGGCAGGATGTAGTTAGGGATGCGCGGTGGCGTAAGGGAAGCAGAGTGTGGTGAAGGAGGCAGGGTGTGGTGAGGGAGGCAGGGTGTGGTGAGGGAGGCAGGGTGTGGTGAGGGAGGCAGGATGTGGTAAGGAAGGTAGGGTGTGGTGAGGGAGGCAGGGTGTGGTGAAAGAGGCGGGATTTAGTGAGGGATGCAGGGTGTGGTGAGGGAGGAAAGATGTGTTTGGGGAGGCTGGGTGTGGTGAGCGAATGGAGAGGAAGGCAGGGAGTGGTGAAGGAGTGGCGAAGGAAAGGTGAAGGGGTGACGAAGAGGTGGTGAGGGAGGGATGAGGAAGGAAGGGTGGTGAGGGAGGGGTGCGGAAGGAAGGGTGTGGTGAGGGAGGGATGAGGAAGGAAAGGTTTGGTGAAGGAGGGGTGAGGGAGGAAGGGTGTGGTGAGGGGGGCAGTGGGATGTCAGTTTCAACACAGAGGATAACGAAAGTAGGCCACGGCAACCTTGGCTGACACTCTACCTGTGGACGGGTGGGGGAAGGATAGGGAGGTGGGCAGCAGGGCAGGGTAGGGCAGGGCAGGGCAGGCTAGGGTAGGAGGACTGGCAGTAAACAGAGGGTAGATTAGATGGGTGGACACACTGACCGAGGGCTCTCTGACGGGACGGTATAATGAGAGAGAGAGACGGCAGTGATGTATTAACCCATTTACGCGGATTAACTCTTTCGCCTATTAGTCTCGCTAGTTTTAGAGGTTATTATACAAACTGGGACAGACATTCTGATCTAAAGGGATTAGATATAGTCTTAGTTAATCACCCCACTGCCATAAATCCCTTCTACATTGGGTTAAATCGTCTGAAGTTAGCAAGATTAGAATACAAATGGAGTTCATATATCAGATGTCTTCTTTATTTTTTTTCTGAGTGCCGCTGAGTGAGGGGGTTAAGGTTTTTAGATATTTTTTAAGACACTGTGATGGAAGGGTTAGAAAGGGCGAGGGTTCTAACTTGGCAGAAATACTACTTTTCAAAATTAGGGATAAGCAGAAAAATTTACCTGTGTTGGAAGGTTAATTTGCTTACGGAGTGATGCATGGCTGACCAAAACGACTCACTGACTGATGGTGGTGACAGAAGGGATGGTGGTGGTGATAGAAGGGATGGTGGTGATAGAAGGGATGGTGGTGGTATTAGAAGGGTTGGTGGTGATAATAGAAGGGTTGGTGGTGGTGATAGAAGGGTTGGTGGTGGTGATAGAAGGGATGGTGGTGGTGATAGAAGGGATGGTGGTGGTGATAGAAGGGATGGTGGTGGTGATAGAAGGGATGGTGGTGGTGATAGAAGGGTTGGTGGTGATAGAAGGGTTGGTGGTGATAGAAGGGTTGGTGGTGGTGATAGAAGGGTTGGTGGTGGTGATAGAAGGGTTGGTGGTGATAGAAGGGTTGGTGGTGATAGAAGAGTTGGTGGTGGTGATAGAAGGGTAGGTGGTGGTAATAGAAGGGTTGGTGTTGATAGAAGGGTTGGTGGTGATAGAAGGGTTGGTGTTGATAGAAGGGCTGGTGGTGATAGAAGGGTTGGTGTTGATAGAAGGGCTGGTGGTGATAGAAGGGTTGGTGGTAGTGATAGAAGGATAGGTAGTGATAGAAGGGTTGGTAGTGATAGAAGGGTAGGTGGTGATAGAAGGGTTGGTGGTAGTGATAGAAGGATAGGTAATGATAGAAGGGTTGGTAGTGATAGAATTGTAGGTGGTGATAGAAGTTACATCTTGTTAATGCAACTGTTACATAGGATAGGCAAAGTGTAACATAATGCAATCGTTTGTAGTTGATAGAAGGGTTGGTGGTGATAGTAGGGTTGGTGGTAGTGATAGAAGGATAGGTAGTGATAGAAGGGTTGGTAGTGATAGAAGGGTAGGTGGTGATAGAAGGGTTGGTGGTAGTGATAGAAGGATAGGTAGTGATAGAAGGGTTGGTAGTGATAGAAGGGTAGGTGGTGATAGAAGGGTTGGTGGTAGTGATAGAAGGATAGGTAGTGATAGAAGGGTTGGTGGTGATAGAAAGATAGATAGACAGACTCACGTGATGGAAGGCAGATAAAGGAATGTAGAACAACTTTAACATTCAATATTTTATGCTCACGCTCAGCTGAACAAAATCGTCCCGCGTTAACTGAAATAGATACTAGAGTTATTTCGATATGTACTGATAATGTTGGGAAAGGCGGGGCTGGGTAGATTATGTGGCAGTGTTGATAGATGACACGGCAAAATGGTTGGTAAAGTAGGCTAAGGTGGAGAGAGAGAGAGAGAGAGAGAGAGAGAGAGAGAGAGAGAGAGAGAGAGAGAGAGAGAGAGAGAGAGAGAGAGAGAGAGAGAGGTTGGAGCTACGAAAACGATAGCAGCGAGAGAGAAACTAATAAAAATAATCTCGTTAAGGATTGGGCAAAAGTGACTAATGACTTGACAGGTCATCTCACAGGATCACCCATAAAAACTTCACTACGAGAGACCTCCCAGTGGCTGAAGAAAATCGTTCGGTGGTAGAGAGGACAAAGTAAAATGCACTTGCCCGCTTATTTTTCAGTCAGATGATTTATTATTGTTGTTATTTTGGTTACCCAGATAATTTGAGAATTGTTGTACCGATAGGATTAATGAAGGCTTTATTCAACCCTTCCAGTTCTAGAAATTTCACCTCAGCAGAAAATAAATCGTCTGGAGATAGCAAGAATAAAATACAAAAACCGTCCTGAGGCAGCAAAGATTTAAAGAGTTAGTGGAGATTCTTTTTTAACTCTTTTACTTCGCGTGACTTCCTTGTAATTTGAATATAATCGCATGACGGAAGCAACGATAAAATAAAGAGCTACAGTAACAGCTAAACGTAATTATCTGGAAGGGGATAAAAGTAGATATAATAATAGTAATTGAAGGAACGAGGTGGGCCAACGCCTCAGAAGATATACGGGTGCTGACCACATAGCGAGTAAAAGGGCGTGTGTGTGTGTGTGTGTGTGTGTGTGTGTGTGTGTGTGTGTGTGTGTGTGTGTGTGTGTGTGTGTGTGAGGGCAGTGCTGGGAGGTCTGTTAAAATGTTACCAATTATGATAGATCGCTGTAGGAAGGTCGAGTAACTAATATATTATAGTTTTTTTACACTAACTTAATTTTCGTCCGTTTGCAGCTTAGTTGACGTAGCTCGATGGCAGAAAAAGACAATACAACAGCTCTACGTGTTGTTCAGAGCACTTCTCTGTGACTAGCATCCTATTGTAGTGTTAATCTACCGTGACAGCTCAGCATTCAAATGGAAAGATGGTAATTTGAGGCCAAGTTAGAGTAAAAACGGAATACTTACATAATCGCATACATTTGAATCCCTTTACTGCGATTACTTGGTTTTACAGGATGTTCATGTTATCTCCTGACAATTTTGCTTAGCTTAGAATTCTCGTGCGGAACAGGTAAAAAAACTGTATGTAATCCCTTCAGTTAGTAAAAATTAGCTAGAAAAAGGCGTCAGCTAATTGCAGAAGTTAATCCTTTCATTACGATGACGATTTTTCTTTTTTCGCGACTGTCACACGATTTTATCATAGAAAGGACATGTTGGACTGGAGACATTAGCAACAATCTCTACATATCCTTTGACTGTTAGCACAAGTGTTCGATTATATTCTTGATACACTAAGAGCGACCCCTCGGACTAAAGAGGCTACAAGAATGAATTCCTTCCTGAGCCGAGTGAAATCGTTCAGAGGTAGTCAAAATACAGCAGAGTGAGAGAGAGAGAGAGAGAGAGTGAGAGAGAGAGAGAGAGAGAGAGAGAGAGAGAGAGAGAGAGAGAGAGACTTCTTTCATGAAATAAGGTGTTGTCATCGTGAAGTATATATATATATATATATCATCAGCCGTTGAGGTCCACTGCAGGACCGGCCTATCCCTACCGAAGCAGGGACGATACAGCCAATGTATCTCTACCCAGTGGCTTAGGCTGTCTGGTAGAGACTGGATGTAGGGTGAGAAGTGCTTGTGAGTGTAATTGTAATGTTGGAGTGGCTTTGGATGTGTGTGTAGTCTGTGAACCAAGTGTATTCGGCCCTCCTTAAGCCGACTGGGTGCAAGCATACTAGTATGCGTCACTGGTTCAACCACAGCACCCCTTATGTCCGCCAAAGCAGTCAGCGGCTCGGTGAAAGCTTCCCAAAGTTTTTACAACTCTGGTGGAAGGCGAACCCACGTCCACCAACGTGCTAGATGCACACTTTACCATTGTACCACAGAGGATATATACTGTATATATATATATATATATATATATATATATATATATATATATATATATATTAATCGGTGTCGTGTTGGATGGGTGACCTCAACATAAAACCTGTGATATAAAGGAAGTTTTACGGGGGTCCTCAGCCTCATCCAGTATCTCACACGCCCTAATCAGCAGCGGCGACTTTCAACACTGGGGCATAAATCACGACGACTGGGATCTCTCTGGGAGCATGTAAACCTGTCCAATATATTTCTTACGTCTTATCATTAGCTCTGGCAAATTTCACACTTGGCACAAGAAAGGAGAAAGAGAAAGAGAAGAAGAAGAGAAGGAGAAGGAGGAGGAGGAGGAGGAGGAGGAGAAGAAGAGAAAGGAAGAGAAGCAGGAGGAAGAGGGGAAGTAACTCTGGTGAGGCGAATAATAAATCTTAATCAAAATGTATTCAGTCTTGCCCCTGACATTTCTAACAATCCAATTAGATCAAAACCAAATGTAGTGAGAGTAAGTCCTGCAGCCTTTCTCTATTTTCATATTATCATTTAAACCATTCAGAACGAGAACTTTTATTATTCAACTTGGGCGATGCGTCTGGCAGTGGAGAGGCTAAAAGTAATCTGTAGAACAACCATTGAATACGGTGATTTATTTCTTTTTTCATTCTTGCCACCGTCAGACGAGATTAGTAAGAATTGGGGACATCTACACGAGAAAGGTGTGAAGGGCAGATCCATATTCAAACCAATGTAACGAAACCTAACCTAACCAAACCACTGTAACCTATCATACCACATATTCATTTTCCGATGTTGTCACTTTATTCCTAAGACTGTTTCATAGCTCAGAGGTGGCCAAGTTAATATAGCATGGACCTAATTTACCTCTTCATAACAAATCTAATTTCGTTTAATCATATCTACCTTATCTTCACCTAATCATATTCTAACCTAATGTACGATATCCTACATTCATGTGATTCTAATGTGTCGTAACCTATTCTAGTGTTACATATCCTAGTATTCAGTAGTTTCATGACACCTAACCTTATTAATCTTAACCCAACTTAACGCTACATATCCAAATCTACTTTAGTCATATCATACCCTATCACTGTCTAACCTCACATACCATATTCCGAAACAATCTTACCTAATTTAATTTTAAGTATCCTAACTTATCCAAGCCATATATATCCAAATAACCTAGCTTTACGTACCATAAACTAATCTAATATCTCTTAACCTAACTCCAGTGACCGAAGTACAATCTAATATTACTTATATTCTCTTGACCAAATCCTATAAATCCCATTTTCACTTAATCTTCCTAACCTTACTGTAAGCTAATCCAACCTGTCTCACCCTAGCTTCACCCTCTTCACACTTTTTCACCTCTACAGTCTCTGGTTTCACATTCTGCCCCAGCCTTCCTCTTCCTGTGCCCACTTTCATTTCCCCACCCCTGCGACAGTCCTATCTACTGAGAGGGAAGCCTTAGGAGTGGTAGAGTGGCCGTGGCTGTGGAAAGGGGCAGACATCTTACAGAGAGAGAGAGAGAGAGAGAGAGAGAGAGAGAGAGAGAGAGAGAGAGAGGAATAAGAGCGAGGGGAGAACACACAAAAGGAGAATAGATAATGCGAGGGCAGAGAGAATGAGAGTGAGAAAGGAGTATACGAGAGAGGGGGGGCAATAGGGTGTCCCACAGCCAGCTCCTCAAATGTCAAGGTTAGTGGAGGAGGAGGCGGGGTCGAGGTCATCATTTCACACACCCTCAAATTTTCTCCACGCCAGGCCCCTTAAACACAAGATGGAAAGCGATGGGGTGTGGGTTAAGTGGAGAGATGTGGGTGTGTACTGTGTGCCTCATGGTGGGCTGCGCGCCATAGTACAGGTAGCCAGATCGACGCTATTATTTTGATATGCATCACGAGCTGAGTACCATCTGCAGTTTACATTTATTTATGCACATTTCATTACGTACAATCTATAAACGAACAGAGTGTACTTATTCTCTGCCCCTTGTCGACTCACATGAACACTGACTGTGTTTTGAACTACATATATATATATATATATATATATATATATATATATAAAGAGAGAGAGAGAGAGAGAGAGAGAGAGAGAGAGAGAGAGAGAGTTATTTAAGAGGAGCCTGTGGAGTCACATGGAGAGACAGGCTGACGAATGAGGATATAAAGAAGCGTTGTGGTGTGGATGTGGATGTGATAGGAAGCGTTATGAGGAACACACTGAGGTGGTTTGGCCATGTGGAGAGGGCGGAGGGTGAGGGACTGACGAAGAGAGTGTATGTGAGTGAGGTGGAGGGGGGAAGAGGGAGGGGGAGGCCGAGGATGAGATGGAGGGATGGGGTGGAGAAGTATATGAGAGAAGGGGGTGTGAGTTGGGAGCAGGGCAGTGAAATGGCAGGGGACAGGGCGACGTGGAAGCGATTTGTTTGTTGCCACCCCAAACGGGATTGAGGCGTCTGGCAATATATATATATATATATATATATATATATATATATATATATATATATATATATATATATATCGCGACTCTGGGCGGATACTAAGCATTCTGTTACAGGAAGCACAGCGTCCTTTGGGACATCAATTTCAGTGTCTGTGTTACCGCTGCGGGCCAGAAGACAGCGTATGCTGCTTCTTACACACACACGTGATACTTAAGTATTGCTTGTTTATCGCAGATTGTGAGTTTGGGGAATGTTATACAGTACGATGTGTTGGTGGTAACAGAAATGCTTGTATGTCATGTCCGTGGGAGTGTGGAAGAGCATTGAAGCTGATGACGAAGCCAGTTATTGTCCCTTATTTTATCTAATGATGAAATGGGGTTCAAACATGCTATACGAAGTTTACTAGCTTTACATTATAACCACTCGACCACTCTTCCCATCAAGTTTGTACATTTTAAAATGCCGTTTTGCAAAACGATTGGAGTATTTTCAGATTAGATTCTTAATATAAAGACAATGTTCTTTAGTTCAGCATTCTTCACTAATTGAGGCTATTTTTTTTCCCCTGAGATGAATAAAATCGCCTGGGATAGTTAGAGCAGAATAGGAAGATCGTACTGTACACACATGGCAGATGATTAAACTAGATGGTCTTTAACTCTTAGTCTGTGAGTGTTTTCCTGAGATGAATTAATTCGTCTAATAATCAAATGTTCATACAACGTTCGTATTTTACAGACAAGGGGTTAATACATGAAGACTTTTTTCATTCACGTTTCAGATGCATTTTTCTAACCCAGATTTTTCACACTGCCCGATACCCGGTTCACTCGTAAGTTCTCTCGATGCATTTACTTACTACAGCAAATAAATCATCAATCCATTATTCACCGCTAACATGACAAGAAAATTAAGCTTCATTATAGAGGGAGTGGCTTATGTGTCATATCCTTGAGATATCAGCTTGTCTCTCCAGCACACAGTCTCGCAGAAATCCATCACGCGAAGAGAAATGTGTTTTTAGTGCACGTCACAGAGACAGAGTCGAAATTTCACAGAGATCGGGGGAAGTATTCCGGCACTGGGAGGTTTTTCATGTCGGACAGCGTATACATTATCTCCTGGCCGGCCCGACACGCGAGACCTATAAAGGAGGCACACTTCCCACTCACCCAGCATCGCCACAGTACACACCATCGCAGGAAAGCCTCTACTACTGTTATTTGACTATTTTATTCTGATTATCAGTAGACAATATCTATTAAATTAAGGTTACTTTCAGACTATTTTCGATATTATTTTGATTGCCATGAAGCATTTTTTTTTTTTTAGCTTTTAATTTTCAGGAGATTTAATCAACATTCCAAAAAGATTATTTCTTACAGAAGGTCGAGCCACGTGGCCTGGTGTCTTATGGACGGTGTTCTGGCAAACATCATGCCATATGAGAACAAATATGAATTAGCACAAGAATGCCAGAATAATGACTACTTCATTATCGACAACTGTTTTCTCGTTCCAGTTTGCATAGAAGAGCAAGATTGTTCATCACGGCATTCATTACAAAATAAACTTATAGGAGTTTGTCCGGCATGTCATAGTGTGATTATATATATATATATATATATATATATATATATATATATATATATATATATATATATATATGTATATATATATATATATATATATATATATATATATATATATATATATATATATATATATATATATATATATATATATATAATCAAAAGAGCTTCCCTGAACTGAAAAGAATCGTTTGCGTCAGAAAGGCTGAATTCCCTTGGTGTCGGTGATCGTGTTTAAGGGGTGAAGTATTTACACGGTACGATAATATGCCGTTGACAGATATCCGGATTAGAGAAACTGAATTCATGTAACGCCATCAGTAAGAAAGGAACAGGTAAGTTTTAATGTGCACACCCTGCTTAGTAGACAGCACAGCATGCATACGTGTACCGTTCATCCACGAAGCATAAGCTACCACAGAGTAAGTCATGCAGTATACCACTATCATACACACGCATCTTATTTCAGGCTTTCCCATTTGCACCAAGCACCTACACAGACTGGGTCAGGGCCGCTCAGTGAAGGAACAGGTGGTGGCCGCTTATCCCTTCCCTGACCCTCAGTAACTCGTATACTTGTCGCCAGAGGAGACTCCAAACACCTCTTCCTTACCAATTCGCTTCTGTTTATGCTACGTTAATATACTGTCTTACGTGAGGGGCATCTATATGAAAAAATACCAAAAATACTGTATTTGCAGATGGTTAGGATTATGAAGTAAAGCCAGAATTCCGGGGGCTGAATGGTGAGCGAATGAGTGTGTGGCCCATTTCACTGGATATGATGTTGAGAGATCTTTGTCGCCTTCTCCTTCCTTGTTTTTTGGACACCACCTCATGCCTTCCTTTGGTGGGAGTACGAAGTCACAATAATGATGATGGTGGTGTCCAATAATAACGATAAAAATAAAAATACTGCTGAACAAGAGAGCATAAAGACGTAATACATATGTGGAAGATAGAGGAGAAAATCTAAGCTCATAAGAATGCAGCCTTGTAGACTCGCTGCACCAAGCTGACACCTGCACCACTTAGCCAGTAATCTAAGGAGGTGGAATAGGTCAGGAAGGTCGCGTTGTCTGCCTGTCTGAGTGCTGAGGGGGTGGGGGTGGGGGGGTTGAATCCCCGTCAATCCCTCTTGCTCTGTGCCTATGAAGTTCAGAAGGTTGTGGGGAGTTTGAAATTGAAGGAAGGGGAGGTGGGAGACTGAATGGGTGAAAAAAGAATGTGGCTACGAGCGATTACAAAAGCAGAGGAGGAAGAAGAAATGGAAAATAAATACGAGTACGGTAAATTAGGCAGAAGAAAAAATAGTGAAAATGAGTGATAAAAGAAGAAAGGTACAGATAGGAATACTGAAGAATGAATGGGAAAATGGCAACTCAGATAGCAAAAGATGAATGTAGAAAAGAATGATAGAGAAAGTCCGTTTGGAAATACTGAAGCAAAGGTGAGAAAATGGCAGCTTAGGTGGGAGAAAAAAGAATGCGTAGACAACTGTAACAAGAAGAGAAGAAGTACATTTGGCAATCGAACAAATGAGAAAATGGCAAATGGTGATCATAGTTTTCGTCACAGTCTGAAATCGCTGCAGCAAGAAACAAGGCCTTCTTTGTGATGTGAGGGGAGAGGGGAGGAGCTAAAGGAGTGAGAGGGTAGGGGAGAAAGGGAGAAAGAGAGTAAGAGGGATGGGGCGAGAGGAGCAAAGGGGGTGTGTAAGGGAGGGGACTGACGGGGAAGAGAGGGGAGGAAGGTAGTGGAATAGGGATGGAACGAGGTTGAGGTGTGAGTGGGGGTAGAGGAAAGAGAAGATCACAAGAGGGGAGCTTAGTGGAGCGACTGAAGGAGGGGAGACGGTGGATGGGGATGGGAGACAAGGGTGCGTAGGGGTGGGGAGAGAGATGTCTAGAGGGAGAGGGGCTGTAACTAAAATACCAACCACCCACACCCTCATAACAGCTCTACCCTTAGCCCTTCAATCCCATGACGAATTTCTTTTTTCCACTGTAATTTATTTTATTCTTGCTACCTCCAGACGATTTTTTTTAACCCTTGGAGAGACCGTCTGTAATGAAGGGGCAATAAACCGTCTCCAAAAACCCCTAATCTGAATAAAATCGTCTGAAGGAAGCAAGAGTAAAATAAAATACGTAATTGAAGTGTGTATATGAGACCACGAATACCAATCCCTCAGGTTTATTACATACTTTTAAATTTTCTTCTTGCTGACACCACAGATTAGACTTAGAATAGATTTTTAATAATGAAGAGGTAAGTGAAAGCTATATCAAAATCGTCTAGTTCAAAAAAATCTCTACAAAGCTGAATAAAATCGTCTAGAAAGAGAGAGAATGCATGTTAAAAATTGTGTTACCAGATTCTAAAGGTTAATGGCAGGTGGGAATCGCGCGTCTATCGAAAAAGGCGACCAGAACAAGATACGTGTTGGGGCATGAGTACCTGCGATGACCACGCTGATAAAGGAAACGACTATTGCTGAGAGAGAGAGAGAGAGAGAGAGAGAGAGAGAGAGAGAGAGAGGAGAAGGTTAGGGTGTATTGAAAGTTAAAGTAATATACAATGCTGTGGTGAGGGCGGGGATGCCAGTTCGGTCAAAGGTTAATTCGTTTATGAGTCGTATTCTAAGGGAGATTTCGTAACACCTTTCACTCAGCAATTTCTTTTTAAACTGCACCTCAGAATCTGCTTGTATGTTAGTAATGCAGACTTTATCGATACTGAAATGATATATAGTAAAGTGAATAAGAAAGAATATTGCGATGTAATAAGGAAAATCATCAGAAGAAGTGCTAAAAAGTATAAGTACAGAGATCGTAACACCGCTTCCTTAGTCATTTACTCTGAACTGAGGTATAATGGCAAAATAAATCGCTAAGAATGTGGTATGACGAAGCTTATGCCACCCAGAACAGGATCTCATGACCTACAGGGCGATAGGTAGCCTGGCTGGGCGTGGCTGGGTGTTGGCCCCCACCTGTTGAACGCGAGAATTAAGGTCGCTTTTTATTTTCATACATTAAAAACAGTATGTGCGTTTCAGAAGTCCGGTAGTTCGTTGGCGACACACACACACACACACACACACACACACACACACACACACACACACACACACACACACACACACACACACTCACACACGGTCACATACTATCCACTAACTCCCACTGCCTACTCTGGAAGTGAAATTAACAAGGATATTTTATTAACCAGGTGAGCAAGATAAGTCGCCTACGGTAGAAAAACTCATTTCTTGAACATAACACTTTTCATAGCAGTTCGAATCTCCAGCATGGATTTAATTGTGGGTTAAGTGGATTACTATGCCTTTTCCACTTTAAGCTGGCCTAAAATGTCCATCTCTCTACTGTGACTGCTGCGTTGCGACAATTGATTTCACTTGAATGTGGTGCTAATCAAGAAGAAGTCTTACGGAAAGGATGCAGAGCCGTAGTATGGTCTTATTCTGCCTCTGAGCTACGGGAATAAGCTGCAGAAGGACGCAAATCTCCGCCAAGTGAGAGTGGACAGACTGTAATCAAGGCCTGATTTCTGGTTGAGTGAGGAAGCTCCGTAGCACCTTTTTCTCAGCGATTTATTTTTGATACAGCCCTTAATAGCCTTTTGTAGCTTACTTATGCAATGCTGGAATGATTTAAGCAACGTAGAAGAGTTTGGTAACGTATACTAAGCAAAATAAATCGCTCAGGAAAAAGTGTTAGGGAGCTTCCTTACCCGACGAGAATACGGACCCAAATATCTTTCAGCGAGGGGAGAAGAAAGGCTGGAGTCCCACTTCATTAAACCTGTGCTGGCCTTGGGTTTCTTCTTTCTTGGATAAAAAGAAAATATTGTAAATCTGTGAGTATGGCTGGGCGTGAAATGAATAAGAAATAAGGGTGTGGGTGGAGGGGAAATAAGGGTGTGGGTGGAGGGGAAATAAGGGTGTGGGTGGAGGGGAAATAAGGGTGTGAATGGAGGGGAAATAAGGGTGTGGGTGGAGGGGGAAATAAAGCTGTGGGTGGAGAGGAAATAAGGGTGTGGGTGGAGGGGAAATAAGGGTGGGAGTAAAGGAGCAGCAAAATAAGGATGAGAGTGAGAATGGAGGGAAACTAAGACTGGAGGTAGGAGAAATGGAGGGAAAATAAGCCTGGGATGGAGACAAACTAAGGCAGGGGTGAAAGGAAATTTGGAAACGATGGTTAGGATGGAGGGTGTGGAAGGAAATTTAAGGCTGGAGGGGGAATGGAGGGATTAGATTCGGGGTAGGTATGTGGAGGCTGGGGAAAATAATAATAAGTGGTGGAATGTGAAGGTGAATCGGATCTGAGATGATAAGGGTGACAACAGTGCCGGGGCAGGAAGGGATAGAAGACACAGTACAGTATCCTGAGAGGTGTGGGATGGGATCTAACACCAATATTCTTACCAGCTCATTACTGTCTATTTCACGTTGTTAGTCTACCGTATGTTGCCTTCATATGTTTTATTTGGCCACAGATTCCATAAGTGCCGTAGAACTGAAAGAAAAGCATGCTAATCGCCCTCCAGAATATGCTGTTGGCCAAGTCCAAGAGTTAGGCCATATCTTGATACCCTGAAGGTTTCGTGTTGATAGCTCAAGCCTTCATGAGATGTAATGGGAACACACATACACACACACACACACACACACACACACACACACACACACACACACACACACACACACACGCAGGCAAAAACATCATCGCTCCGCCTTCTACAGGCGGGCGATAATAACAACTTGCTCTATGCAGACTTTAACTGGTAAAGAAAAACTGCTACAAAATGTCCTATGCCACCTACACAGTCTAGACTACTGGCCCCATTTTGCAACTGGTAGATGATGAAGCAACATCCTGCTGTGTATTGCCTCACCTCTTGTTACAAAAATAAATTCAGGGTGTGGAGGAAAATTGCATCATAGTTTGTTGTATTTGCCTCAGAGACAATTTTATGCAGATTTGGAGGGACCAGCCGCTGTGAACTGGCCATAACCTACCCCAGTCAGTTTCATCAGAGTGGTTACAGCTCTCTGATTTTATTTCGACAGAGACCCATTGTAGTGAAGAGGTTAACAATGAAAAGGAATGGAGTGGTGGGCCTGTGCTACTGGGGTGTGGGTGGGTTGGGGGAGTGAGCGGTAGAGGGGTATTGGTGAGTTCGTGGGGTGAGAGGTACGGAGGTAATGGTGCTCTCGTTGGGTGAGGGGTGAAGAGGTGGGGCGTGGGAGGAATTAAAAGCAATCTATTATTACGCAGCCACAGGAAGCACAACCACCACCACACGACCAGGTTTGTGTTCCAGCTGGTAGAGAGGGAGACCTCGTAGCAATTCATCCTCTGCGGTTTAGTTTACATTCTTAAGTTTGATAGTCTCTTGTATATTATCTATGCCCTCTCTGATATCGACACAGTTTGCATCAGTATCATACGCGATGGCATTTATGGTGTAATATGCAGAGGAAATATCTAAGGCATGTTACGAAATCTCCAGAGTCATTGAGAATACCAGACCTAGTAGGAAATTAAGGTGCGTGTGGAGTCACCCAACCACCACCTTGCACCACCTCAAGGCCTGTCTTTTGCTAGACTTTTCCTTAAAGACGAAACGTTTTGTGTAAAACGCCATTTTATTAGTCTGCATGGTATTTATATTCTTTGCATATGGACGTAATTTGCATTAATAACACAAAGAGAATATTAACGAGTCATAGGCTGATTTAAACGGTTAAGGAAGAGGTATTATACTGAGTTTGTTTTTATCTGACGGGATTGAGCCACTCCCATAACTTGATTACTAAGTAGTCTGTGCTTGAGTGTCGATGAGCCTTGGTTATGAGGGACGAGGTTCCTCATATCAACCCTCCAGTCTGACTACACTTGGCCACCGCTGATATGAAATGGGTTAGAGATACTTTTTCATTTTAGAACAAGCTTGCTATACGGAACTTCCTCAGCCGACGAAAATACAGACCAAACACAATATCTCATGGGCTCAGCGAACTCTCTAAAACCTCATCTTTTGCAAATTATACCTAGATCCCCTTCATCACTTGTGCCCTCCTCTTACGACAGCTTATCTGGGGTAGAATGATAGAACTGTACGACCGCGAGAGAGTTAATCGGAAACAGACTACAGTAGTAAGTAAGATAACTGCCTAGAGCATTGTGACCGCTTACTTTTTCCACGCCAGACATTTTTTTCTCTATCTTTTATGTCACTTTAGAAATACCACTTCCTGCCGCCACCCCTCCCCTATCAATTTGCCGTGTTACAATCTTTTTCTACAGCTTGCGTGTGTGTGTGTGTGTGTGTGTGTGTGTGTGTGTGTGTGTGTGTGTGTGTGTGTGTGTGTGTGTGTGTGTGTGTGTGTGTGTGTGTGTGTGTGTGTGTGTGTGTGTGTGTGTGAATTTCTTCAATATCTGTCGCTGTTTATTGCCCTTTTATTACTGTTCTTTATTCATTAGTAATTCGGTTTTTCGAATTGCTATAACTTTAGAATATACCACAGTTTGGGCATGTTATCTTGGGCCTAAAATTGCCGTCCCTCTGGAATAATGAGATGTAACAAGAAATGAACGCATGTACGAGTGTATGATGCTCGTCACGAAGAAGTGTTATGGAATTGCAATCTTTGCCATATTACGATAGTTGAATTATAAGCGCCTTGTTTTATTACTATCGTTTAGCATTGCACTGCAGCCACTGTGTTGTAGATTTATCGTTCATGACCATATGCATTTCAGGTATTTTGTGTAGTACAGTATTACCTGCTTTCTAATGAACACCTTCACTACGGGCATCTCTCCTAAGCTGAATATTATTGTGAAAGCAGCGGCAGGAACTAAGTCTAAGAGATATAAGATCGTTGGAGGAAGTAAAACCATCAACTCATTCACTTTCTCTCACCTTCCAGCAACCCCTCACTTTCCCTCCCCTTCCATCACCCAGCAACTTACTCTCCCTCCCGTTTCCTCACTCACCCCTCCACTCTTTTTCCCTCCCTTCAGTCCCATTCATTTTACCCGCCTTTTCACTCAACAGCCTACTCAAACTTCTCCCCTTTCTCTCACCTACCCAATCACTTTGCCTTCCTTTTCACCCAGCCACCCAGTCGTTTTTCATCTCCATTCTCCCACCCACCCACTCACTGTGCCTCGCCTTCCATCACCTACCCATCCACTCATTTTCCTTACCCTTTCATCACCCCATTCCCTCACTTCCCTTTCACTTTCACCCATTTTCCTTCACTTCCCCTCATCACTCCACCCAACACTAAATCCTCCTTCCATTGCAACTTCGTACTATATCTCTCTGTTCAATCCAAGGTCACCTCAGTTACTCATCTATGCCACAAAACGTTCCAAATCTCCCGGTATTTCCTGCTGGCAAACGAACGAATACTTCCGCAGTGTGTCCGATACATGGATAAACTAGAAATGGGATTGCGATATTCTTAAGCTGACACTCAATTGGTCTAAATTATCGTTCATTCGTCACCATTCTTGTAAATCAATTTGCCCTGATTTCTCCAAGTAAGGGTCTGCAACTGCTACTTCTAAATATCCCATGTATCTTCCATAGTTAACACGTACAAACCAAACCTAACATAGCCTAACCTAATCCGGTCTAACCTAATTAAAACTCGCCTAACCTTGCCTAACCGTACACTCTTACCAGCAACAACCTACCCTTATTCTCTAACCTAATCTAACCTAACCTAATCCAATCTACGTAAAAGGGTACAGTGGCGTGGAATAAGTTTTCGAACGTGAAGGGAATGGTAAAAAAGAAAAAAATGACAGTATTAAGGATGGAGGAATGGAGTCTGTGGATGAGGAAAGGAGTTGTATTACACGTGGAGGCTTTTTTTTTTTTTTTTTTTTTTTCGGTAAACTTGAACTCGTTTCGCGACTGAGCCCTAACTTCCGCATCTACACCCACATCCGCACCACATCACTCAACCACTTCAGCCCAAGGAGATGCAAATCAGTTAACCCCTTCAGGCCGATTTTTTCTGTTTTCTTACGAGAATTACCTGATCTAACTTAACTTCCCGAGGTAAATAAAATTGTTTGGCGGTTTCCAAAAATAAAATAATAATGCGTCATCGAAGTGAAGGGATTATGGGAAGTGATGATGATGATGATGATGATGATGATGATGATGATGATGATGATGATGATGATAATGATGATGATGATGATGATGATGACGATATTAAACACACAATTCCGTGGTTCATCCAGAGTGGCTTCAGCAGCGACGGTACGATGATTCCACTGTACGATATTTTGTCAAGATCAGTACGATCTTGACTGAAGGCAGGTAAACATTAGTCGTGTGCTGAGTGTGAGGTGAGAGATTAGAGAAGGATTTGGTGATATCGTGGAGTTCTTTGTGGTATTACAGTTGAATGCACACACACACACACACACACACACACACACACACACACACACCTCTCGCTGGTGCAGTGGTAACGTTCTCGCTTGCCGACTGGTGGACGGGAGTTCGCGCCTCGCTCAGGTTGCGAAAAGTTTCACTGACGAAGTGGGTGGTTACTGTCTCCCTTGAGCAAGGGGACGGATGTGTGCGTGTGTGAAGGTCACAGCCTTGCCCTTAGATCGGACTATATGAGCTCTCAGCTCCGTTCCGGTAGGGTAAAAAGCTGACGATCACGACCATCAAGTGATCCTGACCGACCCGGTGAATTACACACACACACACACACACACACACACACACACACACACACACACTGTAATTCGTTTTTCTGCCGCCTGGAATCAGATACTGGGATATGGCGTTGGGCAAAGAGAAATAGAGATACACAGACAAAAAGGTATAGAAACAGAGAGATAAATAAATAACCTTCCTAATTAAGATAAAGTTAGCTATCTACTGAACTCATATCTCGCGTGCTGCAAAAACAGATAATGGGCAGTACAGAAAGTATGAAGATATTTTTTGTGTAGTTGTGTTTCAGGAGTAAGAAATATCATGGTTACCCAGACTGTTTTTAAAAATGAGGTTATTATTTTTTTAGTTATGAAAAAGATTTGAAAGCGCTCAGCAATGACCTTTTGACTGATGTACACAGGGAAATGATATTATGAAATGCCACCGTATCAAAAAAGAGGATTATTTTTATTAACTCGCGCGATCAGATTTGTCAGTCTGTATATTATTAATCCTGGCTTAAAGCCGCGGTGGGTGGCGTGTGACCTGCTGATCTTTCCGGTGTGGCAGTTTGTTTAACGGCCACCCAGCAACCACCACGAGAGCCAGCCCACATACCCACCTGCCCTGCCCTGCCCTGCCCTCATGCCCACCACACCCTCATATATAGCCAGGGAATGTGGCCTAACATACCTACTGCACTCGGATAACCACGATATAGTAGACGCCACCAAATTCAGCGGTGCCCGTGGCTGATAAGGCTGGTGGAACAATGAGCTGGCCGGGAACTGAAAGTAGAGGTTGAAGGTCGCGTTGCCAGGGGTGTGAAAAAAATTGAGTAGAGTAAACATAGGAGGCGCTGTGTCCTTATAAAGATGCCCGGCTGATGGTCCGTCACTCAGGCCGGGAGCACATAATGGGTGAAAGGAGAGTCAGAACATATTTAGCAGGCTGGCGCATTTTTTACCAGGGCGATTGTGGCAGAGTACGAAGGAATGATAGACTAAGATGACACAATGAAATGCAGTTGAGCCGTTAGATTGTGTGGCTCTTTTTGTAGGTACCATAACCCCTTGTATATGGTGATGTATTTTATCAATTTATTCTTGTTGCCCCCTGACGATCTTAGTTGTTTATGGGAAAAGGAAAGACCCTAAGGCTGAAAACCTGAAAAAAAAGAAAAAGTTCTTTCCTTGAAAAATTAACAAGAGTTCAAATCAAGACCCGTTCACTTCGATCCCTAGGCACATTATGCTTAGAAGACTGAGGTTCATAGGCAGAGGTAAATACAGATTGAGGAGGAGAGTTCCAGAGATAACCATTTGCATATATGAAGGATTGAGAGCATCGGTTAACTCTTGCATTAGAGAGCTAGACAAAAAATGGGTGAAAAAGGTTGCTCGACGGGTGCTGGGCGCCCACTGTGACTGGAGAAAAATGCGGGTGGGCAGTTCAATAAGGCATTGGTCACTGAAACTACGATAGCAGGGGCAAAGTCGAAAAGAGAATCAACACTGCTACGGAGCGCGAGATTCTGAAGAGAAACAGTAAGAGGAGGTGAGCTGAAGAGAAGAAAAGCTTTTGCCTCCACGCTACTTTGAAAAACTGTTTGCATGAAGGTTGAATGATGACTATATTTCACCACTCCAAAGCCTTCCCCATACCGAATAAAATAATCTGGACGCAGCAAGAGTACAATTAAAAGTACGTCAACGGATTAAAATGGACAGTAGTCGTCAGGAAATTAAACTTGCCATTGTACCGAAGGGATTGACACTTTCAGTTAGATGACGTAGTTTGTATTGTATATCCCTGTTTTCAAGCGCTTTTATTCTTCTTGGGAGACACCTTTCGAGCAGGGGGAATTAGCTATATCCAACATCAAACCCTTCCACGCGAGAGGCCTTTCCTTAATATCATCGTCTAGAGGGAGCAAAAATATATTAAAAAGGACGTCTTCGGCTTCAGGAGGAGAAAGAAATCATGAAAACAGCGTAGATACACACCATCTTTAACCCTGGGATGTCATACTATTTTGCTCGCGTCTCGCCAAAGGTTTTACTCGGCACTGGGAGCCGTGTCGTGCTGTCGGGGTTAAACTCAAGCCATTCATTGCAGAGGCTGTGTATTGCCACCATCATGTTTACGACCTACCACCTGCACGCCATCTGTGTGTGTGTGTGTGTGTGTGTGTGTGTGTGTGTGTGTGTGTGTGTGTGTGTGTGTGTGTGTGTGTGTGTGTGTGTGTGTGTGTGTGTGTGTGTGTGTGTGTGTGTTCTTTCCCTGTGATGGCTACCTTATCGCGACAGCTTATGTACTTAAGTAGGGCAATGGATTTTTAGCTGAGACAGTAATGTATCTGTGGCTAATATAATGTTAATAGTAATCACAGGAATAAGGAATAGAATGAACAAATAAACAATGAAATAAAATAATACTGGCTGTCATGATGAAGCTTAAAAGTGAAAGTCAGTTATTAGTCTCAACTCCTTCACTGCAACGACGCCTTTATTTTGTACACATATTATTGCTGTTGTTGTCCCAGGCAGATAATAGTCAACTGATAGAATTTTTGAACTTCAGAGGTTATATATTGCTTTGATGCCCTTCAGAACTTTGTTTTGAGGCCTCTTCAGCAGTTCCTTTGATGTCCTTTCAGTACTTACTTTGATGCCCCTTCACCACTATCATCTTCATTTAACTTTCATCCCCTTCATCACTTCACTTCCTATCCCTTCACTATTTTGGTGCTCTCCAGGGTTGACCAGAAACGTCATGGGGTAAAAATACCCCCCCCCCCAGTCCTGCCTGTTCTCTTATGTTTTATTTCAGGTAACACCAAGCGGTTTTGTTCAGCTGATAATAAGCATAGAAGCCTGAGAGTTATGTTATTTTTTTTTTTTAGGGGGAAACTTTAGTATTTACTCTAACCAAAATCATGACGATTTTTTTTTTTAACCCTGAAAAGAATAGTAGGATTGTCAATAAGGTAAATCGGTAAGCATTTGGTGGCGACAATTCTCGTACGCTCTCCTAGCTCATGCCAGACGATTTTATTCACCTGAGAGTGAGTCATAGGAGCCTGAGAGTATTAACCCCTACTCTAGTGCTCTACTGAGCTGAGTAAAATTGTCTGGAGATAGCAAGAATAAAATATAATGTAGGCGTCATCACAATCAACTTCCCTTATCGTCTCCTACCTCGAATTACTTAGATACAGTTGTAGATTTTACCATTTCAAGCCGATAGTATAGTCTGACAGTTATTGCTGTTACCAGACGATTAGAAACCTTAGGATAGAAAATTCGAACTGCAGAACTTATACGTGGCCTAAATCTTCCCTTTCACTAAGAGAGGTCCTTCCTAAGATGAAGAAAATCGTCTGGAGGTAAAAAAATAATAATATAATGTAGCAATAAATAAATAAATAAATAAATAAATAAATACATACATACATAAATAAAAGGTTACTAAAATAGAGATAAAGGCGTTATCAGAGTGAACTTTATCCGGTCTCACTGCACGTCAGACTGCATAGATTTAATTACAGATTTAACTCCGGTAATCCCTTCAGCCTTGACATCATGGCATTAATATTTCTTAACCTCATTCAGCCGCATGACACCTTCTTCCGTTTTTAATCTTGATGCTTACAGGCGATTTTACTTGGCTTAGGAAAGAGATCTCTTAATCAAGCACTTAATGAAGGCTAAATCCTCCACTTCAAAAGACGCCTCCAAAGCTAAACATGATTATTTTGTGGTGCAAGAATATTTAAAAAAAGTCACAACAGTACAGTGATAAATTTGTTCACATAACTTGTTAATTATGCTGTAAAGTCCGAAATATGAAATCCAGAAATTATGTCAATGGTGATTCGGTACTGTGCCGCTTAATAAACAAATTCAAATAAATACACAATTAATAAATAACATAAACAAGGACTAAAATAAGAAATCTATGAATAAAAGTTCAACCAGTGAATCCCTCTTTAATTCCCTGCGACAACAGTTCCCAAACGCGTGGTGTGTGCTGAGTGAATAATGTGAAAGAATCCCTGAGTAGCAGTTAAATTCATGAGAGTGCTGTTAGGTGGAAGGAACAGCATACCAGTTACTTTATAAGGACCCTCGACAGGGCAGCAGATGTTACCGAGAGTGCCGTGTTACCGAGTGGATTTTTTTTAATGAAAGGAAAAGAAACCAATACTGAAATCCTGTGAAATCTGTCTTTTTCTAAACTAATGAACAGCGAGAAAAATGAAGTTGTTGTCTATAAATCTCTACGCAGCATTCTGTTGATGAGAGTCTGTGTGAATAAGGGTCAGTGAATCCCAAAGTAATTCTCTGAAGCCATGAACTTGATGGACGAGATGTTTGCCTGTAGCATCTGACTGACGTGAGGCCGCGATGTGAAAGGACTGTCAGCGCATCTAAACATTACTTTGAAGCAGCTCACTTTACGGGAGTGCTGTTATACTGAGTGAAAAAGAGTGCTAATGAATATTTGCTTTATAAGACTGTACAGAACCTCCTCCTTCACGATTTATTTGCATTGTACGTTTTAACATTCTTGCGTATGACATTATCTCTCGCTAATATCAATGCAGTTTGCAACAGTAACATATTACAGACAGAGTTCTCAACTTTTTTCACTTCGCATATAACTTGATTCATCTGTTGGTAGTTGTATACCACTACTGTAATATTATAAATGGTTGTCCCCGGGATACCTGTACTCATGAACTGACTACCAACTAATATTACGAGGGGTGATTAGAAAGAAATGACAGTGAGTCCATAAACTTTTATTAGCATGAAGAACTATCAAACTATGACTCACATTCCTTCAAAGTACTCCCCTCCAACCTCTATGCAGCGTTCCATTCTCTTTCTCCACTTCATGAAGCAAGCGTGGTACTCTGAAGACGGTATACTTCGGAGTTCTGAATTGACGGTCCGTGCCAAGTCTTGGATGCGATGAAATTGTTTCCCAGCGATGGCAGATTTAATTTTTGGAAACAACCAAAAGTCACAGGGAGCCAGGTCAGGGGAGTAGGGTGGGTGGGGGAGCAGAGTTACACCTTGTTGTTCCAGGTACTGCATAGTGAGACGAGCTTTGTGGGGTGCAGCATTGTCGTGGTGCAGCAAAAGGCGAGACCGACGGCGGGTTGGTGCGGTGTTGGCCTTGTGTTCCAAGACTTGTGGAAGGACCTGGTCTTTGTAGTATTGGGCTGTGATAGTGGACTTTTCAGGCATCACATCCACGCATATTGGTCCTTGAGAATTGAAAAAGATGGTGAAAAGGCGCTTCCGGCTGCGAAATCCTTCCTTCAAAATCTGAGGTCGAGGGTCTTCATCGCCCAACCACACCATGTTTGACTGCTTGTAACGGGTTGTGAAGAATGAAATCCAACACTCATCTCCAGTAGCAACATCTGAGAACCGTTTTGGACCATTTGGTTCAAATTCAGCAAGCCAGACACGACAAATCCTCACCCGTTCAGCCTTTTGCTCATCAGTCAACAAATGGGGTATCCATCGACAACACTTCTTCCTCAGGTGTAATTGTTCATGCACGATGTCATATGCACTCCCATAACTGATATCAAGCTCCAAGGCTAAGAACCTAAGAGTTACAGTTGGATCCTCGTCAATGATGGACCGTGCACGGACAGTTGTTGCTTCGGTCACGGATGTCCGGGGGCGTCCAGAGCGTTGTTCATCTTTCAATTCAGTTTTTCCTGCTGTGAAAGCACGAATCCAGCGGGAAACAGTTTCCAGGGAAGGAGTAGTGTCTGGATAAACTTGTAATAATTCCCCTCGAATCTCTGTTGCTTTCTTTCCCAGTTTCCACCTCGTAAAAATGTAGAACCTGCAGCCTTCTTTCGAGTAATCCATGTTTCTGGCCAGAGAGCAAAAACAAGAGTGAAGCATTCACTCACAACAATAAAACAAGAAAAGTCAGGCATACGGCGACAAGTTCAAACTCGTAAGGACAGGCAACTCTGCACTCTCCTTGCTCCCCTACTTCCCATCATTCAAGGTTTTCATGTTATAGCACGAACTGTCATTACTTCCTGATCACCCTTCGTAACATAAGGCAGTCAGGCAAAATAAAGTAAACGAGTACTCAGTTTGACTTGTGTATAAAAATGCTTGTTACAGCTGTCCATGGATATCAACTTAACGGCAATGAAATATGTTACAAGGGAACACTCATGTTAGAGACTGTTAAAATGCAGTAAGTACTGTATAATAAATCGCAGAGGAAGTGGTGTAACTACTTCCCCACAAACAACAAGAATATGGGCCACTGAATCCCTCTGTAACAGTGGAGTCGACGCGAGAGTAGTGTAAACTGCTTCCTCATTTACATGAAAAATAAAAGAAAAAAAGCCTCCCCCCCCCCCCGGGCAGCCTAGTGCGGGTGGGGTGAAGGTTGCAGCCGTCACCTTTGCCGGCAGTGTTTCCGGGCTGCCTCTCACCTGTAATTATACTTAGCCAGTTATGCTACTCTCAGCACCCTGCTCTAACTCAGCAGATTATAACACCTCATTTAGGATGGCTTGCTGATTACTCTACAATAAGGTCTGTACTAACTCACCCAAATGTACTAACTCTGTACACCAGGTTATGCAGACTGTTAATATTATTATTATTATCATCATCATTACTCAGCCAATTATACTACTCTCAATCAATAGCATATACTAAAATAAACTATAATGCCTGCTAAAATCCTCCCTCCAATGACGTATTTTGAATATTTCTCTTGCCTCTTGCAGACGATTTTGCTCAGTCTCGGTAAGCCTTTTCGAAACAGAAGTGACAAAAGGTCTTCATCTGCCCATTCAGTAGGCGAAGCCTTTCCGAGGTTGAATTGAATCTTGTGGATAAAGCAAGAACTAACTTCAACTAGAAAGAGGTCAGAAGGAGCATACCTCCACTGATGCCATTAAAAAGGCTATTCTTTCC
>NC_137063.1:11204612-11217112 GCF_032717465.1 Coenobita brevimanus
TAGAGGCGTTTTGTCTGCGGCCACCCTTTGCGGGATTAGGGCGTCGGGCTATAGATAGATAGATAGACTTTTTTGAAGATACTGTACGTAGATAAAACACACACACACACACACACACACACACACACACACACACACACACACACACATGAGCGTGCGCGCGAGTGCAATGAACATATGTAAGCGAAAAACAACTCATACCTCGCATGTATTACTTTCATAGTGCTTTAAAAATCGATTTCATAGTGGAGCATGTCAATTGAAGCCGTCTGTTCATTCCCTTGTAAAGCAAGCTGTGATCCTAAGGGATTTCTTTGGTCTCATGAATACTTATATAGCTAAAAACAAAATTTTTGAATGTACCAACACCTGCTTAAAAAAAAAAAACTTCTCCTCTACCTCACTTAGGAGAAGAGCTATTAGCCTCTGAAAACCATTTCGGTTGGGCGGTGTCGTGTCTGGCCGGGCCAGGTCGTGTCAGGCCGCTCATTTCTCAGCTGAACATAAATATCGCTTCGCTACTCTTGCTCGCTTCACTCGCAAAAAAAGATCTTGACCAATAAACAGGATATATATATATATATATATATATATATATATATATATATATATATATATATATATATATATAGAGAGAGAGAGAGAGAGAGACACACACACACACATATATATATATATATATATATATATATATATATATATATATATATATATATATATATGGAAGATGTGCAGATTGGCTTGGGAGGAAGGTAGATTCCCGGAGGACTGGAAGTCAGGTATAATTATTCCCTTGCACAAAGGGAAGGGGGATAAAAGAAGTGTGTGGTAATCATAGGGGCATTTGTCTTCTTAGTGTAATAGAAGTATATGGTAGGATACTTATTGACAGAGTTAGAGAAATAACAGAGGAATTAGTTGGAGAAGAACAAGGAGGCTTTACGAAGGGAAGAGGTTGTGTAGATCTTATTCATTCTTAGATCTTTCTAGAGAAAGGGAAGAAATTGTATGTGGCCTTCATGGATTTGGAGAAAGCATAGGACAGGGTGGATAGACAAGGATTGTGGAAAGTATTAAGAATATATGGAGTAGATGGGAAGTTGCTGAATGCTGTGAAGAGTATGTATGAGGGGGCTAAGGCTGCAGTGCGTGTGGATAGTGAACTGAGTGAATTTTTCTCTTTGAAGGTTGGGTTGAAACAGGGATGTGTCATGTCTCCATGGTTGTTCAATCTGTGCATGGATGGGGTTATAAAAGAGACACAAGGTAGGGCAGTGGTTGTTGGAACGACCCTAGTGAGAGAGGGCAGTGTTTGGAAACTCCCTGTACTGTTGTTTGCAGATGATACTGTGTTGTTAAATGAAGACGAAGGGGAGCTTCAAGGCTTAGTGGATGAGTTTGGGAGAATGTGTAAGAAACGGAACCTAAAGGTGAATGTAGGAAAGAATAAAGTTATGGTCTTCGAAAGAAGTGAAGTCAGTGAATGTACAGTGAAGTTGGATGATGAGGAAATGGAAAATGTGAGTACGTTTAAGTTCTTGGGGAGTGTAATCAGTATGGATGGACGTTTGGAGGGTGAAGTGCTTGAAAGGGTACAACAAGGAGGAAAGGTTGCTGGTTCCTTGAAAGCAGTGATAAGAAACAGGGAAGTGAGCATGGAAGTGAAAAAGTTACTACATGACAGTATTGTGATACCATCTCTAACGTATGGAATTGAAGCTTGGTCGTTGTTGGAGGGACACAAGTCAAGAGTGAGAGCAGTGGATATGAGTTATTTGAGAGGAGCTTGTGGAGTCACATGGAGAGACAGACTGACAAATGAGGATGTGAAAGAGCGTTGTGGTGTGGATGTGGCTGTGATAAGAAGCGTTAGAAGAAACACACTGAGGTGGTTTTGCCATGTGGAGAGGATGGAGAGCAAGAGACTGACGAGGAGAGTATATGTGAGTGAGGTGGGGGGGGGAGAGAAAGAGGGGGAGGCCAAGGATGAGATGGCGAGATGGAGTGGAGAGGTATATGAGAGAGGGTGGTGTGAGTTGGGAGCAGAGCAGTGAAATGGCGGGGGACAGGGCGACATGGAGGCGATTTGTTTGTGGCCACCCCGTATGGGATTGAGGCAAAAAGTCTGAAACAGGTCCGAAATAAAATGGTACTTGGAAAGCAACAAATTACATCACTAAAAGACAAAAACGGTGAAGCCATTAAAAGCAGAGATATGATGCTGGAGCGAATTAAAGAATTTTACAAAGAACTGTATGCATCAAAAACAGTAGTACCAATAGCCAACTTTTCTGTTGACACAAGTGAAATACTTGAGGTAACACCAGACGAAGTAAATATTTCTCTTGAAAATATGAAAAGAGGGAAGGCTCCGGGAGAAGATGGAATAGTAGCAGATTTACTGTTGGATGCAGGAGCAGAAGTACAAAATAGGCTTGCTCACTTATTTACCCAATGTATAAAACAGAAGAAAATTCCCAAAACATGGTGTAATGCAATTGTTATTCTACTTCATAAAAAAGGCGACTCAAAAGACCTTAGTAACACTCGACCCATTAGCTTGCTATCAGTCATTTACAAACTTTTCACTAAAGTCCTTACAAACAGAATAGCTACAAATTTGGAGGAAAACCAACCTCGTGAACAGGCAGGATTCCGATGCGGGTATTCGACCACTGATCATCTGCACACAATGAATCAGCTAATTCAGAAAACTACAGAATATAATAAACCACTGTGCTTAGGTTTTGTTGATTACGAAAAGGCTTTCGACTCAGTGGAGCACATAGCAATTAAAAATTCATTGCGAGAACAAGGAGTGAATGAGAACATTGTAAAACTGCTCGAAAACATATATAAAGAGGGAACTGCTACAGTTAAATTACATAAGGACTCAGAGAAAATTAAGATTGAGAAGGGCGTGCGTCAGGGAGATACAATTTCACCAAAGTTATTTACAGCATGCCTAGAAAGTATATTCAGAAAGCTAGACTGGGAAAACAAAGGAGTAAACATAGATGGAGAAAAGCTAAACCATTTAAGATTTGCAGATGACATTGTCCTAATCTCAGAAAAAGCAGAGACGTTGCAAGAAATGTTAAATGACCTGAACAGAGAAAGTCTCAAAGCAGGAATGAACCGGAGTAAAACTAATGTTTAATCCTCAAACACCAAAGAGCGTCATAAGAATAAGTGGAGAAATTCTTGAAGAAGTTGAGGAGTACAATTACCTGTGACAAATGCTAAAATTAACGAAAGATAATGATAGCGAAATAAAAAGACTCATTACAATTGGATGGAAAGCTTTCGGTAAACATAGAGACATTATGAAAAGTAGCTTGCCAGTTTGTATGAAACGAAAAGTATATAACGAATGTATAATTCCAGATATGACGTATGGTTGTGAGACTTGGAAACTGACAAAATCGATGGAAAATGAATTAATTCGTTCTCAGAGAGCAATAGAAAGGTCAATGTTGGGAATATCTTTAAGAGACAGGAAAAGATCAACTTGGGTGAGAGAGCAGACTAAAGTCAAAGATATTATAGAAGTTATAAAAGAACAGAAATGGAGGTGGGCAGGCCATGTAGCAAGAACAAGGGATAATCGATGGAGCAAGAGGTTGACTGACTGGACACCAAGAGATGGTAAGCGTAGCAGAAAAAGGCCAGACAGGAGGTGGAGAGATGAGATAGAGAAATTTGCAGGGAAAACGTGGCAAAGATTGGCTCAGCCAAGGAATTCGTGGAGAAGGTTGGGGGAGGCCTTTGTTCAGCAGTGGACTTATAATGGCTGCTGCTGCTGCTGCTGATGATGATGATATATATATTTAATAGCTGTTGGATATTATTACAGTTCGTTTTGTTTTTAAGATTTTTTTTTTTCACATCAATTTTCACTGTAAATAAAATGTCAAGAGAGAGGTAGTTGTATAAATGAAGACAAATGTTTAGTCACGCAGACAGATATATATATATATATATATATATATATATATATATATATATATAGAGAGAGAGAGAGAGAGAGAGAGAGAGAGAGAGAGAGAGAGAGAGAGAGAAGGAAACATTACTTATTAAATTCCCCTCCAGGCACGGGCTATGTGGTTTTCACACACCCATAATTTGCTGTGAGAATGGACACAGCCAGAAATATATGATGCACCAGAAGCGTTGTGAGAGGAAAATCAGATATGAAAACAGGTCTCCATCTCCGTCGCCTTACCAAACACCCCTGATGACCTCTGGCGGCCGCTGAGAGCACTATCTGATTAAGCCCTCAGGACATTAATACCCTCTTATCTTCTGTCTGACCTGCACTTCGTCACGCCCTGGGAAGCTGACTTAGCATTTAAATGTTTCTCTCCAGGATAAAAGTTTGTAGATCAATGTTTCACGACTGTATGATGAAAAGTGAGAAGGGGAAAATGTAAGCAAGACTACAGTTTAGGGCGGTCATTAGTGTAACGCCTGTGTGTCAGATGTGACCAGTGTTTATCCTACATTACAGCAACGATACAGAAAGGTTAAACGTAATTAATCATCATTACTTTCTTTGCATATATTGTAAGAAAGGGGGATAAAGGGTGATCTATATTTTTACGCTCTCAGTCATTATAATACGCCCCTCAAGGCTTTTCTTTACACCATACGTCAAATGATAACCCCCACACAGTCTCCCCTTGAGGGAGAGAGAGAGAGAGAGAGAGAGGGGGGGGAGACTGGTTCACATGAATCTGGTTGCTGAGAAAATATCTTACTTTTAACCCCTTCACTCCTAAGAAATATATTTTTTTACCTTTCCTTGCTGCCTAGAGGCGATTACATTCAGCTTAGGCAAGACTTGTCGAACTGGAGGAGTTAAATACAGCCCTCGTTAATTTATTCACTGTGAGGGGCATTGTCTAAGCTGAATGAAATCGTCTGGAGGTAGAAAGAATGAACTAACAGGATAACCAACATCAAACGAGTAAAGGAGTCAGCTTTGTATATCTAAAAATCTTGTAACGTTCGCATCACAAGTGAAACAGGATAATCTTGATTTTGGTCATAAGCGATTTGTCTTATGAGATTTAAAATATGTCAGTCACTGGAGATGTATGATGAAGTATGTAACGAAACTGAGCCACCACTTGGTAGATCTTGTCAATGGGATATGTACTGCAAGTGCAAGCACTGTCAAAGAAATGTGTGTTGATGCTGGTTCGACTTCAAATATCTGGTGACACCTTGCGGTAGAGTTTAATAAAAATGATTTATGCTCGACGAAGCACAGAGGCCTTCAAGATACCTGATTCTTAAAAAATGATTTGTATGGTTCTTATAATATTTATTGTACAGAACGTTTCCGGTGCAGGGACGCGTATCCGTAGTTTTTTCTTTTTTAGTAACCACTTCAGTCAGAGAGCATTTATTATCCCCGCCAATGAAGCTGGACGGACGTCATGTATTCACTCGTACCTGCGTGTCTGTTTGTGTACAAGGTATTTCAAAAAGTTGTCACTGAATTTCAATGAAATCTGGTGGATAAGTGGGCAGTGGGTCAAGGAAGAGTTGATCAGATTTCGAGATGGCTACTGATTCAGATGCAGGAATAACTCACAAATTTTATTTTCGTTGGTGGAAGTATGCGCTCTCTGATGCTGTGTAATGGGGCTGACTATGACCGTAGAAGTAAAAGACTATGTAAAAAGTTAAAATATTTATTTTAGGAAAGAGGAATGACAGCAACAAATCATAAATTTTACTGACATTGCAGGAGGTATGCCCTCTCTGAATGCTTTTTAGCTAAATTTTTGGTATGTCCAGAATTTTAATAATTTTATGATATATTTTCGAACCGTAGTGGTGGATATACCATCAACAGTTTCTTTCCTACCAGAGGGCTCTCCTAAGCAGAATAAAATCGTCTGGCATAAGCAAGATCACACCAGAAATTGCATCATCGATTAAATGGGTTAATTACATTGTATATCTGTTTTTGAAGGCAATAATTACTAAGTACTTCGTGACTACTTGGTGCCTGACGCCTTATCCTGCGAGGGGCAGCCTCGACAAAAGGACCTCCATGTTCTTGTGTCTACAAAGCAACGACCCCTCTTACCACGACACACGTCACCCTCCCATACATACTTCACACCCTGTCTCTCCAACTCGTTCTTGGTTTCTTTCTTATCCTTCTCCTAATGACCTCATTCTCATTACACATTGTTGATTAGTCTCTCACTGACCACACGCTCCATATGCTGAACTACGAGAGTTTCATTTAACTTCCCACAACATTAATTATATTGAAATGATCAGACTAACATCTGATGAACTAAAGAAAATAAATAAAACAAAATTATCAGGTAAATTCAACTGACATGAGAATCCTCTAAAAAAAAAATGGCCAGTAACAAATCGGCTAAACTGAAGACATTAACTGAACTATAGACTGATTGTTAACTTATCTGAAAAATAGGAACTTCACCAGTTAACTGTACAAACTTATGCTCCCTATGCCTGCTATACAGATGCATATTTTTAGTTTCGTCAGACGAGGCAGAATCTAGTCTAATATCTTCTAGTATGGTCTAACACAGATGATATTAGATGACAAATATATTAACATTGCATTTCAGATACCATACAATATTTTACCAGGACCCGTATACATCCCATTCAAAAAACAGAAACAGCCAGTCCCATGTTACCCCCTTTGGACAGTAGGGCACTGAGGCTAGGCTACTGTTGCCCAAAATACCAAATAGCAGGAAACCAACCTACACCCCTGGTAGCAGTTTACGTGACTGAAGGACCTCTAGTAACCTACGGGAGATTCGAACTCTTAGGACTGGTGTATTCAGATGATATTAGTAGTGCGAGTTTTCCTTGTCCCGCCAGTTGCAACGCAGTCTGTCACTAATGGGAACTTGTAAATGGGAAACTAACAATATTAAATGGACAGTCGATTAAAAAAAAAAAATTCTCGCCTCTCTTATTTCTCTCTCCGTACACTAGACAGCCAGCCTCGTGAATCCGCAGCAGCCGACATTGTTTTTTTTGTTTTTTGTTTTTTTTAAGCATCAACTCAGTGCCATCAATGAAGTTTGTTTCGGGTTCAAAGTCCATGGAGATAAAAACAAGTGATGCGACAGGTTTTTTTTTTTTTTTTTTTTCTCAGTAGTTCTGTATGGTGGACGTCATCTAGCTTATTGATCTTTTTATAACCCGATAACTTCCTTGAAGTGGGTGGTGGGTGTATATAAGGGCGCTATCCACGAGTAGTTATAGGATGGGTGTTGGTGTGAACACTCAGGGACAAAATACCCTTTCCTATTTCACCTCTTCTGCTTCTCACGTTCCTTTTTTGGCCAGTCTTCCTAAGTTGAACGGGCTTGATGCATTTCTCTGCCCACAAATGATTATCTCTGATATGATGAGCCGGGGTGGAAAGTGGCGGACCTGCCCTAAGTGCGCAGTACATTGACGCAGTGAAATAATGGGCGAGATTTTGTCCCTGAATGTACATCTGCAAGGACAATGTACGCGCTCACTTTTACTCACCCATGTTCAGGAATCCTGTGCAGTGACTGAGTGGAGATAGAGCGAGGGAGCCTTCTTGGCGGGGTTGTCGGGGTGGGAGGGGCGCTGAACTGACGGCTGTAAACGGCCTGCTTGCGGCGGACGGGTGTGAGGGTGACGGGCGCCTGGAACTGGCTGTGGGGGCTGGGTGGCACCTGCAGCAGGAGGGGCTGCAAAGTAACGTTGTGTTGATGGTGTAGTGTCGTGGGGTCCACGTTCATGGTCACGTAATGGTACGGAAGGGAGGTCGGGTCGTCTAGATCGAACGGAAAGGCAGTTATTTCTGGAGACAGGCGAGCTGACGATGGGACAGTTGGAGGGGTGGCAGCTGGGGAGGTGTGGGCTGACCTTAGCACAGTTGGAGAGGTGACAATTGAGATAGGCGGAAGCTGGGAAGAGCCAGATGTCCGCTGGCTTGATCTTCTTCTTCTTCTTGTCATGGGAGGTTTCTGGCTCGTGGGGGCGGCTGTCTCATCTCGGGGTTCTTTATCCTTTGCAACTTGTGCCGAGCTAACAGCAGGGTTGGACTGCAACTCAGGGCTTGGGCTGGCTGCGGCTGTCGAGGTTTTGACAGCAGCTGAATCTTCCCTAAGACTCGGACCTATTTCTTGGCTTCTTGTGGGGTCCGACATGCTCATGGTAAAGCCTTGACTCTTTCAAATGGAAAACTCTTGCACCGTAAAGAGAACTGTGTCCACGGAAGGATCTCATTCACATTAACCAGACTACTACAAAAGCATTGATGAAGAGAGAAAGTCCACTATTTTTTCAAGATGCAGTGGGAGGCAGGCAACACAGGGGTGAGCAGCAGCGTCGAGAGGCGGGTCCGACCACTAAGACAGCTTGACACACAACTGCATTATTTCCCTAGTCCCTCTAGGTTTTGTCTCCCTTTATCAGCAGTGATTTATAGCCGTATTACTCAGCCCTTTGTGGTCGAAGCCGTGCGCCAAAGAATTCCAACCCCTTTTATCTAATCAAATGGTAGTGTGGATTGAGGAGCTCTGCCTGGACCTAAATTTCCAAGTTTCGTGGTGTGGCCATTGCGTAAAGAAAGGCGGTGGTGGGAGAGTAGAAGGGCGGGTCAGAGATGGGGGAAGGAGTTTAGGGGTGGGAGGTGGGAGGGTAGGAGGGAGAGGCAGAGATGGGGGAAGGGGTTTAGGGGCGGGAGGTGGGGAGGGACTTATCCAGGCTTTGGGATAATACCCTCGGGTCACATAACACGTTGGGATTTTCCCGTGCCAACCGTAGCTGACGACAGAGCAGGAATGGGTCAAACGAGACCTTGACACCTTGACCTATTAGTTTAGTTTTTCTTCACATCTTAATTATGAGAGATTTTTTGAACTGAAAAGATTGAGTAAACCTTTCTTAATCCCTTCAGGACAAGAGATCTTTCCTAAGCTGGATGTAATCGTCTGGAGGTAGGGAAAAAAACGAAAGGGTTACATATGTAGGTGTGTGGTACGTAGGAAGACTGCTGGGCCTTAGGGAACGGGATGTTAAGCTTATGCCCAGGGTAGGACGTATAAAAAGGAAAAAGAATTGAAATGGAGAATAGAAATGTAAATCAATTGTTGAGTGTTCTAGCCCGTGAGACTGTATGCTGGGTGCTTCCCTCTCGGTTACTTTGCGCCACACTTTAACCCCTTCACCATCATAACATTATTTTCTCGTACTACCGGCGATATTATTCTGTTTTGGGCACATCTCTCAACACGGTGGCGTATATATATTTCAATCTAGCTGTTACCAGACGATTTTATCCAGTTCAGGAGGCAATTTTCTAACTGGAAGGGTTAGATGTGGCCTTAATATCAACCCATAGAGTGTACGACATCACTCCTAAGTTTTAATAAGGTTGTCCGGATGTAAAAAGAATAAAAATAAATAACGCCATAGTACTGAAGTGGTTAATGGGGGTAGTTTCTTAAGTTTTTTCCAAAGCTAAATACACACGTTTGACTGAAGCCATAACCCTTTGAATCCGGTGGTCTTGTATTCCCTTATTCTTGCTGACTACATACTATTTTTTGCCTTGGAGGAGAGCCACTGGAGTGAAGGGGTTAATTATAGATATATTTAATCGTACCATTTCCAAACATGTCTCTCAGGCAGAATAAACTTTCCCCTTATCCTCTTCTTCACCCTCACCCTCTTTAACAGTCCCTCACCTTCTTATCCTCACCCTCACCCTTACTCTCTCCCTAATTCTTACTCTCTCCATCTCCCTCACCCTCATCGTCACCTTCTCCATCACTCTTATCCTCCTTACCTCTCCCTCACCGACGGTAGCAAAAATAATGATACAAGACTTCACGGACTAAAACGGTGAGATATACTGCTTGGAGCTGACTGATAAGAGAGACTGCACTGATAACCAAACATTTATTATCCCCCTAGATCCTGGTAAAGCAGGGGACTAAAGTTTTACTGATTTTTTCACCTTAATTTATCACTCAATTAACGCCGGCGTGCCGCAAGGATCAGTTGTTCCTTGTTCATATTAATGATCTCTTATCTGTCACCCACAACCCCATCCACTTATATGCAGATGACTCAGCACTACATAGTTCATTCACACTCAGACACCCATTTACAAAGTTTAATATCTCTACCTCTCAGCTCAGTACAGCCTTCTCCATAAATCAAGACCTATCTACGATCAGTGAATGGGGACAAAACAACCTTGTCTCTTTTAATGCTAGTAAAACTAAATATATACAATTTACTAATATACAGATATTGCCAGATTCGTATATTACCTTCAGTACTACTAATATTCCCATCTTCAAAAGTATTGAAATTCTCGGTGTCTCACACAACAGTGCCCTCAGCTGGACCTCTCATGTTAGATCACTTGCTAAAACCGCCTCAAAGAAACGTCGACTGATGTACAGAGTCCATAACATCTTCACTGACGAGCAGTTAGCTGTGATTTATAAGAGTCATGTGTGCTCTCAGCTTGAATATTGCTCACCCTTGTGGAATGGATGTGGAGAGGTTGCATTAAAAACTAGACAAAATTCAGAACAAAGCTGTTAGAATTATTAACAACCCTGCCATTACAAATAAACTACCTCCCCTACAAATAAGAAGGAATGATGCCTCCCTTGCATTATTTTACAGATATATTTATGGTAAATGCTCAGACGAAGTTGCGTCCATGGTGCCACCTCTCCATGCCTTCCCTCGTGCTACACGGACATCTGGTAGCGCTCATATCTGGAATGTCACTCAGCCATATTGCAGAACTTCTACCTCTCAGAATTCTTTCATTCCCAGTACTGCATCTCTCTGGAACTCGCTTCCCCAGAGTTGTTTCCCTCCAAATTTCAACCCACAGCTGTTCAAGTCTAACTTTTACAGATATTTTATGAACAGAGGACACCAGTAATCTGGTGTATGGATTATTTTTGTTATTCATTTGTTTTTCCTTCCTCTGTTCTGTTATTAAAAAAAAAAAAAACTTTCCTCCGCTGGTTAGTATTCCTGAGATGAGGGAGATTTGGAACGTTTCTCTATCATTTCACCTCGTCTGTCACACTGCTGGCTAATATTTCTAAGCTTGGGAGAGACTTGGTATATTTTTCTGTCTGACATTTCACTTATACTTCTCATTCATCTCTGCTTTTTACTTTCCTCAGCTAGTTAATATCCCTGGACTGAGAGAGGCTTTGTATGTTTCCTAGTCTAATATGTCATCTCTTCTCAATTTTCTTTCTTGGCTAATATTTCCCAGCTGAGAGAGACCTGGTGTGCGTCCCTTCCCATTGCTGATTCCCTCTTACATGATGCATTCGTGAGTAAAAGTGGCAGACATGTCTTATTTGTGAAGTAGGCGCTGTTTAATAGTAGGAGAAAGTTTGCCTCCGTGAGCATTCAATACAAGAGACTAACGAAGTGGCAAAGCAAATGACCGTTCTTTGTGTAAACTGGTGAACAAAGTACAGTATTTACACTAAATCTGAAAATGTAGACACAGACGTAATCCTTTCAGTCTGATGGGATAATTTAGTTTAGTCTTGCAATCATCAGATGATGCTATGAGTATGGGAAAAATCTCTTGCAATAAAAGAATTAAGGAAGATTGTAGCTAACCCGTCAAGTTTGAAAATCTCGCCAAAGCTAAACCGAAAGAGTCTGAAGGTAGCCAGAATAAAATGCAAAGTACAATGTCGAAGGGAAGTGGTTAATCTCTTGAATCCGATTTCTTTTTTTTTTCACCAGGTAATTTATTCAGGTGAGGAGAGGCGTTTCGAAATGAGGGGGAGGGGGGAATGCAGGCTTCACTAACCCCTTCAGGAGGAGGGATCTTTCTCTCAGCTGAGTAAAATCCTCTAAGGGTGCAAAGAACAAAATGAAAATGAGTCAGGGGTGTGAAGTGATTACAAAGCTCTCTGTATTTCCTGTGTGTGTGTGTGTGTGTGTGTGTGTGTGTGTGTGTGTGTGTGTGTGTGTGATTTTTCAGCTTCTCAAAGTAAAACTAATAACAGAGTGGCTTGTTCGCGATATCACAGGCTTAGGGCGGTATTTTCCTTACCCTAAGGACAGTACAAACGGAAATATTTTGTTAAGATAAAGAGAAATTGTAAAAGATGAATGTAACTTTGTGGGATCAAGTATTCTCAAGATTATGGACGGTTTTTAAGTTAGAGGGTAATTTATAACAGAAAAAAAGGGTAATATTTAAGAAGATAATAAATTCCAAGACACAGAAAGGGGACAGTATCTAAGGGGCTGACTTCTACGATATAAAGAGTAACATCGACGAAGGTATATAACTTCCAAGACACAGATACAAGGTTATATTCAAAGGGGTAAAGTTGAGCGTTATTTTCTAAGTATTTTCTAAGATAAGGTTACCGGTAGAGTTTTAACACAAAGGACAATTACTAACACGGATGGTTTTCTATGTCAGAGGAGGATTAGCA
>NC_137063.1:11222112-11477112 GCF_032717465.1 Coenobita brevimanus
CTGCGAAATTACCAGACTCTAAGAATACAGCCTAGATAAGAGACACACCTACCACAAGTCAGCTCGTTAAACATTTGTCTATAGTAACCCTACTGAGTACAAAACAGTATACGGAAGTTACTTTGTCAAATCGCTGAAGCAGTAAGAGAACCTGTTGATGACATTTGTAGAACTTATTTTCTGGGTAACTCAGTGAGAAGCGAGTCAAGAAACCTTCAATCACCTCGGTAATAAATGTGGAGTTTTCCGTCCACAAACCACGATCTGTTTTTAATAAAGAATCATAAATAAATATTAAACTTTACATAGACTGTGACACTGTATTACGGCACTGACACTACTGAAAAATTACATTAACTTACAATTTAGATATACTGCATAAATTGTAGATAAGTAAGATCTCTCTCTCTCTCTCTCTCTCTCTCTCTCTCTCTCTCACACACACACACACACACACACACACACACACACCATTCAGCACAAACTCCAGTAATCCGGCGAATTTTGTCGAACTCTCCCGCACAGAAGGGGGTCAAACAATCTCCATCACTCACAGAGACGTCCCTAAAGCTATATAAATTCGTCTGGTGGCTGAGGAACAGAATGAGACTTACGGGTTCGATAGTCTTTGAAGATCTGTTTAATTCTTGTTATGTTACTTATGTCCTTTAGTTTCTCTTTATCACTGAATTTAACATTTTTTTTCTCATCTGTTGACTCATTTAACGTACTACAGTATTGCGGTAAATGGACGGTAATAAGAAATGTAACTTCGCAATACGTTATCTAACTTCGCAATACGTTATCATGATACATCCTACATCCCTATTTTGATCTATCCTGGAGTACGACGTCGTTTTACGTAGAGCACGGGTTCCCAAAAGTGGGGGAAGGGATTCCAGATTTCACCTTGCAGAAAAGTCGACATTCCAGGAGGGGGAGAAACAGACATTGCCAAAATGGCCCCATCAGCTTTTATGATGTTTTATTGGTTATAAACTGTATATATTAACCAGTGCTTGGCCACAAAAATTTGCAAGACTAACTAATAGCCTTTCCATCACAAAATGTTTGCAACTACCATTATATTCGTTTCCATATCGTTATTGAACCGGCGATGACCAATTCTAACCAATATGTCGAAAAAAGGATTCTCGCATAATTTCGCGTGTCGCAGTTTCCAACAATTTTTGTATGTCGCATCGCGCGTGATCGCCCTTTTTTCTGACACTCCCTGGATTTACCCCGACCCAATGCAAAACGAATTAGGTCGATACATATTATCGTTCTTGTGAAAGAAACGAACAAACGCACAGGCAGACATACACGTACACAACCTGACTTTATCATTTAGATGATCAGATGCCTTCCTGCTTTTAATTTACAATTTTAACAGTTAGGTCAGAACTTTGATCCCCAGAATTGCTAAGATATATATATATATATATATATATATATATATATATATATATATATATATATATATATATATATATATATATATATATATATATATACAGATATATATATATATATATATATATATATATATATATATATATATATATATATATATATATATATATATATATATATATATGAAGAGAGAGAGAGAGAGAGAGAGAGAGAGAGAGAGAGAGAGAGAGAGAGAGAGAGAGAGAGAGAGAGAGAGAGAGAGAGAGAATAATCACCAAACTTTAAGATCTTCATAATACTACTATAGTCGCGGTGCGCGACTCTGAGCTTGTTATGATCGTGCTCTGGCAACCTACCGCTCAAAAGTGCGTCTGATTTCGTGTATAATATGAGACGCATGTGATTCGTGTATAATATGTTCGTATATAATAATATTCGTCTATAATATATTCGTGCATAATAACATGATTCATGTATAATATGATACGAAATCAGACGCACTTTTGAATGGTAGGTTGCCAGGGTTCGATAATGACAACCTCAGAGTCGTGCGCCGCGACTATAGATTTGTAGCTGTTAAACAGAAAGGAAAACCTCTACAGTGAAAAGGGCTAAATTGGCAACGACGAGCCCCACAATCCTTGATGTCCTTCGCTGAACTACAAAACTACCAGAGATAATCAAGAGTCAGTTTTGACCTTGTCCTGTGACCCTGACCTCTGACATCACTCATAATAAATTATTGGGCGAAGTTTGTTTGAAATTACCAAGAAATCGTAACTCAATGCTTAAGGGGGAAAAAAAAAAAGGTGAAACGGGAGTGGGTGGGAGGATCATTATATATTTTCTGGCATATGTGGAGAATAATTAGGAAAGATTAGGAGCCTCTGATATAGATTAACAAACCATATTAGGAATCATCTTAGCACATGTTTCAGTTGTCCACTATTCATCTCTTTGTGTAATACCTTCTGAACCAATCAAAATATATTTTACACCTGCTGTAATACTTGCTACTCTCCAAATCAGACAATTTGCACAAAAAGTGTATCTCGATTAATCTGGTCCTCACTAAATAATTTATTTCAGGCTACGGTCAAACGATTCTGTTCATCTGAGAGAAACTTCTGCCTTCCAAGGGAATAATACCAGCACGTCTTTAACCTCACTTTGCACCCTCTCCAGACATCATGAAAAGAGAGATAAAAAGACATGCATTTTTGTTCGAAGCACTACTTCCTCAGAGGTGCATTTTGCATATCGCCCTTTAACATTCTCTTGTATGTTATTTATGTTGCATTAAATACTGACATGGTTTGTATTGATAATACACATGGCGATGTTGTGGTGTAATGTGCAGAATAATAGCGAAGGAAGAGATGTGAAGAAACCTCCATAACCACATAGAATACCACCCAATGGCATTATGTGGTTTGCGGCCCAGAAAAAGCGTGGTCAATGAACGCAGAAGCTCTCTGAACAGGTAAAATGCTGATCAGCCTTGGTTACCTTTGACAAACGTGGATTTGGTTGGTACATGATTTTTGCTGGATTGGTATGATGTCTGCTTGATTTATGTTTACTTACCTAGTATGCGTTTAGTTAGTTGATATGTGCTTACTGGGCTGGTATGTGTCTACCTGACTGCCGTGTATGGACACCTGCAAAATGAGCTCTAGTCTGACATTCATTCGGCAACTAAGAGTGATGTGGTCATTTATTCATGAAACTTTAGTTTTGGCGTACTTGCATCCACCTCATAAACATATAACATTTTCCAGCGAAGCAGTTGTGATAATAAGCTTTATGCTATTGTTTGGTTTGTATATCATTATTCCTTGCCATGACCTCATCATGCATCATACATTTTTCGTCCCCATAAGAAGCTCACTTTTGTTGTCGCGACATCCTGTTCACGTGCCATTTTACAACAGAGCAGAGTTGCCCGGCATGTGACACTAAATTGTCTCAAGTCTGCCTTTAGAACATTGCATTGCAGACTAAAGAAGAGCTGCAGTTATTGCTGTTAATTATAATAATAAGGGTATTTATGAGAGGAACAGTAATGAAAATGACCACAGTTCTAGATGACACCAGTTAGCAACTACTGTAGTGACGTCATCAGTGAACAGGCTAAGATCCCCCCAAACAGTCCAACATTTCCTGGCCATATATTAGGTGCCATAAAGGCGTCGTTTATGAGATCAAGTTTTACTGCCGCCGCTCACCGGGTTACCCACCACCACTACACACGATCCTTATTTACAACCCATAAGCTGTCATAAGGCCCACCAGTGGCTACAGATCCATATTTCAGAAATGCCAGTAGCGTTTTATTGGCCACTTCATTTATAGTAGGCTTCTTTGAACAGTTTATGGAGGATATTTCAAGACTGGCAGGTAATTTTTATAGACTGGCACGTGGTTTTATTGTTATAAATTTATGGCGTTGTATATGTGATGAATGACAGTCCTAGATAAACATATTGACGTTAGTGTTATACTTACTCGCTGCGTCACCATATACGATTATCATAATCGTAAAGTGTCTTGTACTAGAGACGCCAAATTGAGCCAGGAGGCCAAAACTTTTGTCTACTATATCAATGAATCTACTTCACGTTTGGAGCACACCCGTCACTTTCCTCCACGGCACATCATACCAGTGGGCTTCATCTATAGGCAGAGACATACAGCTACGTTCACAAGCAGGGATACACATCTTCTTGTATTGCCTACCGTAGTGTCCGGAGCTACATGTGGAACTGTTTCACTTACTGACTGGTGCACTTGTCATCAATGTACCACTCAGTAAGGGGAAAAAAGTTCCATTCATCTCCAGCAATATACACAACTGGTAGACGGAGATATTTCCTTCTGAACACGATTGTACTTCTCCTCTCACAGACAAGCATGATTAGCCAGCAGAGGAAAATGAGGAGTGTGAAGGGCGAAATATTACTAGAAATTTTTGCCTCTGCTCGTACCTGTCTCGCTAGTACGAGCCTGGGGACCAATAGGGAAGGTGAAAGGGTACATTTGATCCCGGCCGACTTACCGTGAAGGCTGGAGGGATAAGTGACAAACACACCATCCCCCATTCCCTTTCACCTGTGACATTAATTTATGGGGTTTTTGACACGTTCTCAGTGCCCTGTTCTCTGTGATTTAGGAGACGCCCCGGCACTTCTTCCCTATTAGTTCATTTCTACTTTCACTGCGCTAGTACTGTCTTTTGTGTTAAGTGCGCAGTTTGTGTAGGTCATGAAAAGATATGAATGAATACTAAAGAGTATTTAGGTGCAACGTGAAAAATACATTGGAGAGAAAGAAAGCTATAAAGCTTCCTAAGTTCAAAAGAAGACGGTCCTCAATCACATGCAAGAAATGTACCTGTACTGAACCCCTCCGCTTGGCAGAATTTCTCCTGACCTAAATGTAGTAGTCTGGTGGCGGGAAGAATAGTTTTTAAATGACTTCATCGTACTCATGAGGGAAACTTTAACTGACCAGAGCCAAACAATTCTACCCAGCTTAGAAAAAAATCGTCCCTAACATGAAGAGATAAACAGTCTATCAGTCCTTTAAATCTAATGTCACAGTTTTTCGTCTTATTCTTTTTAACTTAAGACGATATTTATCACAAAGGAGAGACTAATAGTGGTCAAGGGGCTAATTAAGGCTATTTCAAACCCCTCCATCTCGAAACTCTACTAAGGTGAACAGAATCGTCTGAAGATGGCAAGTATAGAGCAGTTATGGAGTACATCACCAGATTCACGGCATATTTTCAACTTTATTTCGATGTCCTTTCTTATATTTCAATCTCTCTTTCTCCACACGATTGTATTTAACTTGGGGAGAAACATTTCGTATTGCCGTGGGCAGAATCAGTCTCCATTAAACTCCTACAGTATTTTAGATCTCCCCAAGCTAAATCTATTTGCCAGGGACTGCAAGAAGAAGGCGAAAAAGAAGTCTTCAGGCCAAGAGAGTCAAACATCGAAAGCAAGGGTATAGCCAAAGTCCGGATTCTGATAGTCATTTCCGACGCCCAGAATGAGATAAAAATAACAGAAACGAAATCGCTTCATCGCCTCTATTGTCAAAGCACAATCAGGAACTAATGTTCGTCAGGCATTGCATTGCTTTTACCTAGCTACTTTACACTACATTTTTACTCTACTTACAGCTTTACACTTAGGGCACTTCTGTCACTTTCCTCCCTGGCACAGCATATCAAGGAGAGTCACCTTTGGGAAGAAAAACGTATTAAGCCTCTCTCAGCCTTGAAATACTGGCCAGCAAAGGAAAGTGTAAAACAGAAGAGGCGAAATATTAAGTAAACTGACAACGATTCTGATAATTAACGTGCCTTGCATGCTAACCACTTCAAATGCTGCAGATTTTCCTAACTTGAGAAGTTAGATATAGTTTTCATTAACCCCCTTCAGGTGAATAAAAGGGTCTGGTGGCAGCTTGGATAAACTGATAAAAAATTATCATAAAGTGTTGAGAATATGGTCATGACCTCACTATCTACAGTCTGAAAGGAATATTGAAGGTAAGAATGTAATTCACGTGGATTAACATTACCTTGCATTATCCTTTCATGACCGGAACAACTCTGCTGTGTTATACTGTTCAAGCCAGACGTCAAGTTGTTTTACTTAGGTGCCTGGGAGTGTTGCTACCGTATCCATCAATTCTCTGATGTCCACGCAAACCCCATACATTATATGGCAATACACCAGACGATTTTATTCATCTGAGAGTGATTCATAGGAGCCTGGGCCAGTTACACCTTCACTGCTAGAAGGTCTTCTATACAGCACTCTTTCTACGACTTAACGATTCGATTCTGTTTGCGAGTGACCTTTCGAAGTAAGAGGTGTTGGTCTTAGTAATCAACCCGCACACTGAAAACTATCTTCCTCTAACCTGAATAAATTTGTGTGGCAGAAGCAAGAATATAATAAAGATGATGTCCTCGGGATGAAAGGGCTACGTATTTTATTTGCCTCGTCACTGCAGTCTGTTTCCTCATTACAGTCAGTGTTAGGTAACTGGTTGAAAGCCCAGTTGGAGTGCCACGCGCAAAGGTTCAATCCCCTAGGAGTAACTTAGGGATTTTCGATCATGTGACGCCACCAATGGGGGTTGGCTGATCATATGCCCTCCACCCCTCACTACGATTTTTTTTTTTTAATTCTTCTCATCTTCACATTATCCTGTTCGGCTTAGGAGAGACGTCATGGGCTCGAGGGGTTCGAAATAACCTTCATTTATCCCATCTGAATAAGAGTTTATTCCTGAGCTAAATAAAATCGTTTAGTGGTGGCATGACTGAAATGAAACAAACATCCCCGTAACGATGTGGTTAATGCAACTGTACCACGAACCCCTAACCACGAATTTACATCTCGAAGACGGTTATATGTAAATATATGGGGTGTCTCGGGTCTTGACGCACTGGCTTCAGAATATGATTTTTAGTAAAACATGTTAGCCTATATGAACATACGTTCAGTTCTCAGCAGTTACGGAGTTACAGTTACTGATGACTTTATGGGCGAAATGGTCTCCCCCATAATTAACCTAGTAACTGTAGCTCAATAACGGTTGAGAATTGGACCTATGCTGATAAAGTATTTTTTAATCAACATCAACTGTACACTCACCTCCTGAAGTTGTTGCATCAAGCCCCGGGACACCTTTATATATATATATATATATATATATATATATATATATATATATATATATATATATATATATATATATATATATATATATTTATATAATCTGATGACATTAAGTCAGTCTGGTTAAGTTAGAACAGAGCGAGTAATCATTCTGATACAAGAAGTCTCTCCAAGCTGCGTAAATTCATCGGACGGTAGAATGAATACAATCAGTGAGACTTTGATCCCACTGGAGGGGTTAGCGAGATCGCTGGCATCCCCTTCATAGCCAGAACTCATTCACTACGATCTCGTAAATGCCAGGCAGTTTTATTCAGCTTTCAAAGAAAGAGATTCATTTAATAACCCTTTATTATTGCCCGTGGGCAACATTAAAATTAATTTTCACTTCTGACAAACGGCTTTATTCTGTTTAGCAATGGCATCTCATAGGGAAAGGATGAACTTGATCAAGATCACATGAAACATTAACAGTAATAAAAAAAAAAAAATGTGCTCCCGAAATGGCAGGATTACACACTGAAAGGACGGTGAGACTGGAATGAAGACAACACAGCGAAATACGTGGACAAGCCAGAGGTAAAACTGGGCGAGAAAATGGGAGTTATAATATTATAAAAAATGCTGCACAATAAATCTGATAACAGCACAGAGAAAAAGATTACTGTATAGAAGTAGGTCACCGTACAGCTAAAGAGATTTCTGTGCGATACAAAAAGGAGATTACAGCACAAGAAAAAAATACAACTCAATAAAGAACTTTGCTGTGGAAAAAAAACTAGCAATAAAAAGATAACAGTATATCAGAAAAGGTCTCACACACACACACACACACACACACACACACACACACACACACACACACACACACACACACACACACACACACACACACACACACACACACGATAGACTGCACAAAAAAAAAATCACGATAATAATAATAATACGATAAACACATTAACAATACCAGACAAATACAGAACAATAAAAAATAGAACAGTAAAAACATAACAAGACATTAATAAGTAAACAGCCCAATAAAGAGGTTACAGTGCAATAAAAAGGATAAAGAACAATAAAAATGGAACTGATATGAAGCTCACGTCCTTAGAGAAGAGAGGGTGACAGAAATGGCAGTGACAGCTCAGAGACAGGCTGACAGGACAGTGATAGCTCAGTGACGGGTGACAGGACGGTGATAGCTCGGTGACGGGGTGACAGGACAGTGCCAACTTAGAAACGGGGTGACAAGACAGTGACAGCTTAGAAACGGGGTGACAGGACAGTGACAACTAAGAAACGGGGTGACAGGACAGTGACAGCTCAGAGACGGGGTGATAGGACAGTGACAGCTCAGAGACAGGCACAGTTACAGCTCAGAGACAGTGACAGCTTTGAAACGGTGTGACAGGACTATGGCAGCTTAGAGAGAGACAGCAGCACCTCAGAAACAGCGACTGATTAAAGATAACTCAGAAATAATGAGTGTAACAGCTTAGGGGCCGAGTGACAAGACAGTGACAGCTAAGTGAAGGACAGGGACAGGACGAAGTAAACAGGGAGCAAGAAGGACTGGAATGGTAAATTTCCCAGTGTAGGCAGAACAGTACAATGACGACCTTGTGTTTAGTTTCAACTATTGACATGCGATTTCATCAAGGGAGACCTCTCGGGGTGAAAGGGTTGCAAACAATGTCCAATTACCCCATGACCTACTATTTTTTTTTTTCGACAATTTTCTTCAGCTTATGTGTTTCCTCTCGTAGTGAATGGTTTTTGAAACAATGTCAACTTACAGTATCCTCCAGCATCATCTTATTTTCTTTCTCTTTGCCGCCAGATAATTTTCTTCAGCTTATGGGAGACTTCTCGTGGTGAAGAAATAAAAAGTGTAAAATTTAACTGATGACATCGTGATCGTATTGAAAACAATAACACCACTGCATCAGCTGCTGCTGCTGCTGCTGCTGATGATGATGATGATGATGATGATGACAGAGCACAAGGACTTGAGTGTCAGATATTGCTTCATGACCACAAATATGCTGAATGTATTTTTTTTTAACCATAGGTGCGTGTATATATATATATATATATATATATATATATATATATATATATATATATATATATATATATATATATATATATATATATATATATATATATATATATAATGTGTGTGTGTGTGTGTGTGTGTGTGTGTGTGTGTGTGTGTGTTTTATGAGGAATAAGTAAGTGAAAGAGGGAGAAGTAATGGGGCAAAAAAAGAGCGAATAAAAAATGAAAAGGGTAAAGGGACGAAGGAAGAGGTGGAAGAAGAACGTTTGGGGGTGGGAGAAGAATGGCAAATGAGAAGGGGAATCACTGGGAGACTAGGAAAAAGAAAGTGAAGGAAGAAGGAACAAGAGAAGAAGGAAAAATATGCCTTGTAGTTCGATCGGAAAGAGTAAATCACTGATTTCTCCTGGAAATTCAGTTGGGGAGCAGAAAAGGGGCGAGAAAGGTGGACGGGTTTGACTACTGGTGACTGGTGGGACAGGAGGGAAGTACTGTACACTCTATGAAGGCAGGTGTTGTCTGTGGCCGGTATTCACGATAAGAGTTCATTTTGAAGCTGAACGTGTGTGCGCATTTGTGTGGTACGGAGAGTGTGTGGAATGTGTGGTTGGTGCAGACGAGTGAATGGTAGTGACTGTAATGGTGATGGGTAGTAGGGCAAGGAGGGAGTAGTACATCGTGTGCGGAAAGTAGAGCAGCCTGGTATGCTGAATGTTGAACTAAAAAATAAAAAAGTTAAAACGAAGAAGAGAGTGGAAAGTTCGAAGGAAGAAGAAACCAAGTGACACACTCATATCTCTGGTGTTTTACGATGTAGGAATAAAGGAGAAATATTAAGAGGAAATGAGTAAGACTGGGAGGGAGACAAAGGGAGAAGTAGGAAAAAGGTACACGGAGAGAGAGAGAGAGAGAGAGAGAGAGAGAGAGAGAGAGAGTAGGAAATATAGGCTATGGGAGGTGGGAGGCGCCGCTAGCCGGTTTTCTGCTTTGTAAAGGACACAGAGATACAGTACAGTTGGATTAAAAGTTAACCTACCATTTCACTGCGTCTACTTCACCCTTAGAGCACGTCCGTCACTTTTCTTTCTCACTCGTCATATCGAAAACTACCAATTCTCTCCATCACTTTAAAACTGCTGGAAACCAAACAAAAACAGTACTAAATCTCGCCAAATCGAACTTTCTTCAAAATCAAGTATTCATGCTAATAAATAATCCCAATAGTATTTTCAATAGTGCCTTTAGCAAGTCATTACCCATTCCCCCACTAAAAATCTTTTCAAGGAAATACTGTAAATGACCCACGTGGAAAAGCGAACATGCTTGCCGATACATTTGCCAGAAATTTTACGGTAGAGGAAGTAAGTCAGAACGTTCCTGTACTAGAACTTGATTCTCCCAAATTGCTGTACTAAAGATACAGACTTGACACGTAAAATGTATCCTAGACAATTTACCAAACAACAAAGCTCCAGGTCCAGATGGAATTCATCCAACAGGTTTGAAGAAGCGTTCCCCAGGACTTGCTCCTGTTCTAAATGAATTATTTTGACTACGCATACGTACTTTTTTATTCCTTATTTCTTGGGAAGAAGCTAACATTCTCCCAATTCCAAAGAAAGGAAATTCCTCTCATCCCACTGAGTACAGACTAATAGCTAGCACATCTTCACTTGGTAAAGTATTTGAGAGTGCCATGATAAACAACTTGATTATAAAAAATTAGTGACAGACAGCATGGTTTTCGCCACGGAAGATCCACTGTTGGTATACCCAATTTCTTTACTCATACCATCCCTCAGTCAACTGACCAACATGAAGAAACCCATGCATGTGCCCTTGACATTTCTAAAGCATATGACAAAGTGTGGCATCGTTCCCTGTTATCCAAGCTCCCTTGCTGTGGCCTGTTATCTTTGGTCCCACTGATTTCCTTATATCTCAGCGACAGAAAGATAAGAGTAAATTGCAGACAAGCATATTTCAATTTCCACTCAGTTAATATCGGCGGGCCACAAGGATCAGTCCTGGTTCCAACCCTGTTCCTCGTTCGTATTAATATCTCTTGTCTGTCACCCATAATTTCATTCATTCATATGCAGATGACTCAACGCTTCTCAGTTCCTTCACACTTGAACACATTCACAAAATATGATTTTTTCTAACTCCTAATTCTGCACATCAGTCTCCATAAACCAAGACTTATCTAAGAACTCTGAATGGGGACAAAATAACAATGTCTCATTTAATGTGAGAAAAACCAAACATATTCAATTTACTAATATACAGATATTGCCCGAGTCCTATAGTACTTCAATGTAACCAATATTCCTGTCTCTAAAAGTACCGAAATTCTCGATGTTTCACATAACAATACCGTCTGTTGGATCTCTACCGTTAGATCACTTGGTAAAACCACCTCAAAGAAACTTGAATTATTGTTCAGAATCCGTAACTTCTTCACTGACAAGCAGTTAGTTGTAATTTACAAGTCATACGCACTCTCAGCTCAAATACTGCTTGCCCTTGTGGAGTGGATGTGGAGAGGTTGCACTGAAACAAGTGGACAAAGTTTCCTTGCATTATTACCTCGCTCGGGTGGAGTCCGACGAGGTGTTGTTTTTGGTCGCGTTTGTTTGTTGGCTTGTTTTTGTTTGGTTGGTTCTTTGTTTGTTAGCAAAATTACTGAAGAACGGCTGAATGAAATTACATGAAACTTCAGGATATGTGGGCACTGGTCCCCAAAGACAGTGATTAAATTTTGGAGGTAATCGAGTGACCCTGAAAGATCAAAATCAATGTCACAGGTTTTCAGAGGGCTATAACTTGAAAACGATTGAAGATAGACACATTTACTATTTCGAACATACAGGAACTCGCAATATGGGCTTTCATTTGGCACCAAGACTCTTGACCTTGAATGACCTTGAGAGGTCAAACTCAAGGTCATGGATATTCAAGGGGGCTATAGCTTGAAACTGAAGATAGAGAGATATTTACTATTATCAACATATCAAAAATCCCATATGGGTCATGGTACCATGACCTTTGACCGTAAGTGACCTTGGAAGGTCAAATGCAAGATCACTGATTTTCAGAGGGCGTAACTTGAAAGCATTTGCTCCATTGTCTTAGCCTTTAATTATTATTTTCAACATATAGGAAATCCCATATGGGTTTGTAATTGGTACCTTGACCTTTAATCATAAGTGACCTTGAAAGGTCAAACTCAAGGTCACGGATATTCAGGGGACTAGAACTCGGAACTCGTTGAAGATGGAGATATTTACTATTACTAAGATATAGGATGTCTCATATGGCCTTTCATTTGGGCAGCATGACCTCTGACCTAGAAAGGTAAATTGCAAGATCACGGATTTTCTGCGGGCCTAACTTGAAAATATTTGCGCCATTACCTTAGACTTTAACTGCACTGACACTAAAAGTAGGAAACGAGTCAGTATTTAACAACAATAAAACAACTGCTGTTGGGCGAGGTATGTTGTGCCTGGCACCACATATTTTACAGATACTTTTACGGCAAATGCTCAGACGAAGTTTCATCCACTGTGCCACCTCTCAACGCCTTCACCCGTGTCACATGGGCATCTGGTAGCAGTCATGACTGAACTGTCACACTGCCATTTTACAGAACTTCCGACTATCAGAATTCACGTATTCTCAGTATTGCTTCTCGTTGAAACTCACTTCTCCAGATTAGTTTCCCCCAAACTTCATTTAAGTCCAACTGTTACTTTTTTTTTTTTTTTTAAATGGACGGAGAGTAATCTGGTGTATGGATTTGTTTTAGTTACTTTGTTTTCCTTTCTCTGTTCATCTTCTGTAAAAAAATTAAAAGAGAAACATCTATGGGTAGAGAAACACAGCAAGCCCCTCATAGCTTTGAAATATTAGCCGGCAAAGGAAACTGAGAAGTTGGAGAGGTGAATCAGGGGAATTTCCGTTTCCGAAAGAACACCATAAAAAGAAGACAAAGAGTAGAGGAAAGAGCATGGAAAATCCCTTAAAAACTATGTAGGAAGGAGAGAAAACAGACTAGAGAAAAAAGAGGGAAAAGAAGTTCAGTACAAAGGAAGAGGGAGAGATAAATGTGAAAGAAAGAATGTAGAAGCGAGAGAGAGAGAGAGAGAGAGAGAGAGAGAGAGAGAGAGAGAGAGAGAGAGAGAGAGAGAGAGAGAGAGAGAGAGAGAGGAAAGGGAAAACAGAAGCAAGAATGAAAAAAAAAAAGTGGGAAAGAAGAACAAGGGAAGGAAGTGAGGGTGGAGTGAGGAATGTCAGGAGGAGGACGGCGAGGCGGGAAAAGAACAGAAGAAAAAAACAAGAAAATCAAGGAAATATCGTCATCTGGACTTGAGGTTATAGAGCAGGACAACTGCAGCAAAAATGTCAACAACCTGAACGAGGAAGGGGGGAAGGAAATAGGAAAAATTATGAAAAAAAAAATCAGAATTATAATGTAAGTTTCCTATTATTCTTCCTCTAATGAATAAAATCGTCTTCTGTTAGCCGGAAGAGAATACAAGAGCTGTCCTGTATTCTGTCACACCCTAGCACCTCTTCCTTAGCGATTTATTTTTGGATATGCCAAGTTAATATCTTTTTGCACGTTATCTATGAAGAATGTGGCGATATTACAATGATTTACTTAACGAGGAGAAGGACAAAAAAGTATACTAGGCCAAATAACTCGCTTAGGTAAAGGTGTTAGGGAGCTTCCTTAATGAACATGAGAGCTTTAAGGCCCAGTACTCTCGTCGGTTAAGGAAGTTCCCTAACACCTTTCTCTAAGCAACTTATTTTGCCTATTACATCTTCCTATCCATCTCCGCCTCACATAAATCATTCAAATATCTCCATAATCTACGTAAATAATGTACAGAAGGATATTAACCGGCCATATCCTAGAATAAATCGCTAAGGAAGAGGTGCTACGGATACGGGCCAAGGAAACTGCTTAGGTAGATTACAATTCTTCAGTCTGATGACGCATTGCAAGATTTTTTTTCTTTACTGTCACCGTACGAATTAACTGAACTTGCTAGAGTTTTTTTGTAGTGCGAGAGATCTTTTTGTAGTGCGAGAGTTGCTGGAGGAGATACATAACGCCTTTAGTTCGAAAAATCTCTTCCAAGCTTAGTTTAAAAAGTTCCAAGACAGCAAGAATAAAAAAAAAAAAAATGTTACGGTAGTGAAGGGGAAGACAGAGCCCAGTGCCCGCCCTATGCGGTGCTACCGGACGCATAACACATCAGTAGATCTCTCTCTCTCTCTCTCTCTCTTTCACTGTAGTAAAGATGGCATGAGAGACTTCGTAGCGCTTCCTCCTCACCGACACATTTCCCATATTACAACTTCTCTTCTTCCTGTATGTTGTTGAGGCAAACTACATCGATACTAAAAATTCACAGATAACATAGAAGAGAATACCAAGTTAACACGCATAATAAATCGCTGAGAAAAAAGTGCCACGAAGTCTCCTAATCCACATAGAACACGAGCCCAAAGCCAAAATCTTGTCATAATAAAATACAGCGTCTTTTTGCTGAAATTTCATTGTATTCATATATATGCCTGAAGTGTTCATAAGGAGTTTAACAGTACGGCACATTGTCACTGTAATTTTAGTTCACTGAAAGTAATCAAGGGTTAAGTGTGACGAAAGGAAGCATTTTACCTCTAATAACTTTGTAGGCTGTCTATACACACTACTACTGTTCATTGACTTTAGTAGAGCACTGTTTTTCGTTTTTTGCAGCTTATTTCACTTACGACATTGACAGAAAAGACAATGCTAAGGTTCTACATCATTTTCATTGCATTTTTTGTGTGATTAGCATCATATTTTGTTGCATCATCATCTGTTGCTGGAACTTAGCATTCAATATGGAAAGATGGCAACTTTACTCCTGGTTAAGTGTACAGAGTATAAACACATTTCTCTTATCCTAACACAGTGTACCAGAGGAATAGAAAATATAGTGAGTATGTGGGAAAAGAAAACTTGCCAGTTTAACGAAGAAGTAATCGACACTGTCAGTTCTTTGTGCCTTTAACAATTTTTATTTCAGGCCAATGAGGGAAACAGCAGCCCCAAAGTACGAAACCTGGGTCAGTTTAAGCTCAAAAGAATGGAGAAGAGACGAATGGGTAACACCTGCAGAAGTGACGAGGTATGAATATAAATGCAAACTACCTCACACCAGCGATGTTACAAAGGCCAGGGTCGCTGCTCTGGCCGCTCCTCTTGACTGATACCTGGAGGGGTCAAGGAATGGCTGCTTCTTATGTCAGGTAATTTGTTTCTTATCACATTGTCTACCTTCATGCGCCTATCATCGATATTTTAGCTTCCTGACTCATCAAAAACTGAAGTAAATTTAATTAAACAAGGACAGCTACAAAAATTCCACTAACATTTCAGATCGGTCTTGTGAAGGTCGGGGTTGTCAGGAGCAGTCCAGTTCCGTCCGACAAAGGGTCCAGTGGCAGGGCTCATCACGTTGTCGGAAAATTTGGGGGAAAATCCCAGCGATACATCAGCCCCTACTGCCTTAGGAGGTTCTGGTATTTTTTTTTTTTTTTTACAAATACCTAGAATGGGATAATCTCTTATTGGTTGTCATAAACCAGGCCGAACACTGGGGATTATGAACCTAGTGGATCGTTCTTATTGAAGACAGTGAAAGTAATTCGATGCTTGTCCTGTCCAGGTGTTCGTCTACTCAATTTGCGTCCCCACCCCATCCACACACACACACACACACACACACACACACACACACACACACACACACACACACACACACACACACACACACACACACACACACACACACAGCTCGCTGGCTCAGTGGTAGCGTTCTCGCTTGCCATCTGGTAGACGGGAGTTCGCGCCTCGCTCAGGTTGCGAAAAGTTTCACTGACGAAGTGGGTGGTTACTGTCCCCCTTGAGCAAGGGAACGGGTGTGTGTGCGTGTGTGAAGGTCATAGCCTTGCCCTTAGATCGGAGCATATGAGCTCTTAGCTCCCTTCCGGGAGGGTAATAGCTGACGATCACGACCATCAAGTGATCCTGACCGACCCGGTGAATTACACACACACACACACACACACACACACACACACACACACACACACACACACACACACATCTTGCTGGCTACAACCAGATCAAAATAGCCAATTCTGCCCAAAGACCTACAATATGTCAACCATGGAGCACTGAATACATAACTAAACATACTGCAACTCTACAAAGTACAGTACTACAGACACAGACGTTTCAGGCACAAACTTATTATTTCCGTACCACATGAAAGGAAAAATGGAACAAAATAAGACACACTGATTCTAGACTGGGCTCCTGGACAAAATTTTAACTCTGGAACTCCTGTGACTAACTCTCGACCAATTAAAATGATCTTGGGTTGGCTGGAATACAATATTATACTGTATTTGTTCTGACGTGGACTGGCGCATACAGTAATTATTAATGGTGACAATATCAACGCTCAGGCCCCTATGATTCACTCAATTTAATAAAGTCTTCTTGCATTAAGTGGAACAGAATCGAGTGTTGTCCCTATCATGAGCCGAAAATAAATGGATTAAGGAGGATATAGGAAAAATGAAGATAATGGAAGTGGGAGATAATGAGGAATACAGAATGGATACAGAAAAAGAGGAAAGGTTTCAGAGAAGAGATATAACAGATACGAATGAGAGTAAGTGATGAACTGAAGACGGGAAATACAAAACAAGTCTGAAGCATCTGAAACAATGTAGACACGAATAACGAAACAGCGAACACATAAATCACTAGAGCATCGTATTGCACAGACTGCATAAAATAAGCCACTGAAAATAGAGTCCAACGGAGTAAACGGATGACACTAAAACATTTCTGTAAAAAAAAAAAAAAAAAAAAAAAGGGATGACAACGCAACTGATGCAAAGTGAAGTTGCTGAGTACGATGAAATTATTTAATTCTTTTTGTCTTCTAAAGATTTTGATGGCTAAAAGTTATAAAGCAATGTCCATTAATCCCTGCAGTATCACGACGTCTTATTAAGGGTATTATTTTGCAACATCCAGACGATAATAGCGTACAAGAGACGTCTCGCGGTAAATGGATTAAACAAAAACTGGAGTACTGCTGGATGATGGACGGTGTTCTCGTGGGTTTATGAGTCATTGTTATACTTCTTACCAATTTATTTTGTACGTTACACCATAACAACTGCGTCACATGCTATTCATACCTTCTATACTATGGACGCTGAATATTTGTAGTTAGTTGTGTTAAATGTAAGCCTGTTGACCACACAGTACTGTAGATAGTCACTAATGTTTTAAGAACTACGGAGGGTAAGTTCTGCTGTCTCCATCTCCATTCGTGGGTATCGATTGCACATGTGTCATAAAAAATTAGTGTAGACATGCCCTATGAAGAAACAGGATGGTAAGGAATAGGTGTAACAAAACCTTCTAATACAGTCATTACAGAAGGGCAGCGAGAGGGAAACCCAGGGTGGTGTAAGACGGATAGTGTATCGGGGCTGACTGTGTCCTAGATTCACCGGAACAGCCTTCGCCTGCACTACTGTTTCATTTCCCTCTACCATCTCAAGCTTGGTTCATGTTTCTGTAGTTTAGATATAACTTATACTAAATGGTTATAAGCCAGTAGATAGGGTTAAATCCCCCATGAACATTCCTCTGCCCTATTTATAACATTCATCTATGCTTCACTGACACGTAACGACAGTCAAGAAGCTCAGAAGATACTGTGATATACCACAATACAAGATACGATCGGTTGTACTACTATTTTAAGTTCTAAGTTCAATTCCATTTTTTTTTTCTCTCACTCTCCCTTGGCTCAAATACAGGGCCACACTGCAGGCTTGCGCTGTAACCACTCAAAAAAAAAAAAAAAAAAAAAAAAAAAAAAAAAATCGCGTCTCTTCTCGCACTAAATATTCTCAAACACAGAGAAGTATTTTGGAATATGGGACACTTTGTAATGTAAGTAGAAATTTTGCCCTTGGTGTTTTTAGTGCTCGAATATATATGAAACAGCACGATACACAGCTTGATAAATTCATCTGAGTCAGGGGATTTTACTAATTTTCTTGTCCATCGAACCCCAGGGGCGCGATACTTTTTGTGCAGAGCGTAAACTTGATCCAAAAAGTATCGGTGCCTACTGTGAGTGAAACATTGTGACACCATACACCATGGATACTGCAGATGCCCGTTGGTCCTGCTCCTTATTGGCATTATTATTTTCCCCATGAGGATGCCATTTATTGCTACTTATTGGCGTTTCCTGTTTAATGTACACTAAGTCTTGTTATTAAGTTCATATTTATATGCCACAGCCATCACTGTGGAGGAGGATAATAGCTCCACGTAACGCCAGAGATGTTTTCATGGTTAATGACAAGATTGCAACAGCTGTGTCCGATATTTACGGAAATAGTACCGCGTTACTTTTGTGTCATCAACGGAGTGATGCCCAGGTGTCGAGATTTACGATTTGGTGACAGTGTTTCACAAGAAGGGAATATTATGCATTTAACTGGGACATAAAGCGTGAGGCTTTAATCTCTGCACTACGATACATCTCAAAGTTACCTGAATAACATCCTTGGCGGTAGTAAGAATTAAAAAAAAAAAAACAATCGCCATAATAATAAACGGATTCAGTTAGTTCTGTTTATATCGTTTCAAGTCTAGGAATTATCCCCTTGTTCCCAGGGTGTGTAAATCGTCTGATGTTTGTGAAAATGAAGTAGAAAAATATAATGTAAATTGCGGAATCAACGTGTAAACAGCATATGAACAACGTCGTTCTGTACAGTGGGATTAACTTACCGTAACACAGAACATATTCCTAAATGCGCACTTGATCCCATGATCAGTACTACGTACCACACAGCGTGGGAGGTCGCTTCTAACACAGTCTATCCCAGGCAAAGTCATATAATCCAGCTTTACTATTAACTTGTAAAATAATGTAATGTATAAAGATTACATTAAGTTGACTGAAATAAAGTATAACGCTACTGTAGTGTTATAAATTTGGTCACACAGCCACGCATACCAGTCTCCCTCGAGGTACCACAAGGCTAAATTATGAAAGCACAACTATGGAAAGCCATCGAATCCATCGTGCGATATTTCTACAATCGGCTGTCCATCTGCTGTGTGATCAGCTGTATTGGTGGCGGACTGTGTTGGGGGATCAAATGATGGCTTCTTTAGTGATAAAACTCAACAGAGGCTGAGACTCGGATAAGAAAAGGCTAGGGGAACGAACTTACCAGTGATAACAGTTATATGAATTAAGTTACGGATTAAAGACTTGTAGCTGTTGTCTGTTAATTGCCATCATCACTCTTTAATGGAAAAAAAAGAAAAGGAAAGGAAAGAAGATGGTACACCAATCAAAATCAGGTAGATAACAGTCCTTAGTGTGAATGCTTTGAGACTAAATTGTGTGTGTGTGTGTGTGTGTGTGCTCTGACATTGCCTATATAGAATTCGTTAGTCCTGGAGTCAGTGTGATGGGAAACAACTTATGCAACGCCTACAATGGCTGGATCCATTATTACCATCACCATCAGCGCGAGTCAGATTTAGTGAGATGCAGGACGGACGCCTCTCCTATCTTTACGCACTCTGAGTTGTTGATGTTTAATATATCCTGTCACAACCTAGCGCATTTCCTATTATCATTTCTCCATCTTGTTTTCGCCAACTATTTCCTTTTTCTCCAGCTGTGGACTGACCCTCGTTTACCTTGACTGTCAATCTGTTAACTGTTCTACGAAAGACACAACCTGCCCATGTCCATTTGCTCTTCGTTAAACAGTGGTGATTATATTTTTCAGTTTCTTTTGTACTATTATCCAAGAAGCTCTCCTCTTATCTGTCCATGGGGTTTAACATTGCTTTTCTCATCTTCATCTTTAAGCCTATGTTTACATTCATTTTCTTCAGCTCTTGCACGTCCTCCCCACTTCGCTGAAAAGAATAATATAAGCGATTCTGAGGCCGTTTGATCGTGCACCATTTTTGATAATTCCACTGCCATCCTAAAAAGAATGTCTGAAATTTAATATCTTCAGGAGAATTATGTCGCCTTGCCTACAATCTCTCCTTATTAATAATTTTTGGCTGTCCGTATGGAATGAATTTTAAGGGTAGTACAATTCTATAAACACATGCTTCTGATACCTTTAAAATAAGTTTCTTCACATTTCTACCGAACCAAATAGTTTTCCGTCACTGGTACAGGTGAAGTGTCTGGAAATCCTAAGTATCACACACAGTAATATGAGAACGTATCAAGGTCGCAGCGACGCTGCAATTCCTAGAAGCAGTGGGGCGGGTGTGTGTGGATGAACACCAGGATTAGTAGTAATTAACTCTTCTAAGCTTGAAGTGTATAAGACTGGTTCTGTTTGTCTGTATCTTAACACATACAGCAGCCAAACACTTCAGGCAAAATAACGTGAAAATTTAAATGACAAAATACGATCTGTACTTACTGACTGTTATGGAGACTTGTCCATCGTAAAATATCCTAGACTATTCTGCAGATATGACCCTGAGACTTGCTCTGACTACTGACCATGTTAGCGTCAGTAGTCACTACGGGAGGTCAAAGTTGTTACACAGAAGAGGCTTAGGTTAATACCTATCTGCTGCACGAGGGTCATTAAAACAAACAAAAAAGTCACAAACAAAAAGGAAGTCACAATCTTTCCCTGGAATACAACCAGTAGCCGTTTATGTTACATCCAGATCCCCAGCTGTACTTGAGGGTGAACAAGCACATGGTGAAAACAAACTTTTTTCAAGAGTCTGACTGGCCCGAAAATCGAACTAAAGCTCTTCAAGTTGTGATATGGAACTGCTGACCAATACACCATCAGCGCTCCACAGACGCTACATGAAGGGAACTGCCCAGACTGATGCCTGTCGACTATACGAGTGTCAGATATGTAGGCAATTAATTATTTGATAAGTCTAAAGCTTCCCCTGCAATGAAACCCACAGTCGCTTTGCATCCATGTTTTCACTTATACTGCTGGGAGAAGAGGTGCCTGGGGGAACGCCACGTGGAAGAACCCCCTCCCCCTCTAAAAAAAAAAAAAAATAAGACGACCGCATATGTGATCACTGACCATGGAGGGAGACAGAGGTGATGGTGAGGGTTCGTCATGGTCAAATAAGGTCACGTGAAGACGGGTTTTGGGAATGACTTGCTTCATGACCACTGCACGACTTCTTCCCTTTACCACTTCAGTGTCATGTCTTCTTGTATATTTATTGCTGCATTCGCCAGACCATTTTATTCAGCTTAGAGGAGATTTTTCGAACTGGAGGGCTTGACATGGCCATCCTTAACCCGTTCAGTAAGGGTGGTCCTTCCAAATAGAAATGTTTGGAAGCAGCAAAAATCAGAAAAAAGGAGCACACAGAAGGACAGCACTCACCACCCACCAGATGGTCTAAGGACGAAATATCTGACTTTACCCTGTGATCCTGACCCTCGACAGACTACTCTAAAAATCGAATTACTTCATTTTTCCTAATCCTTAACCCTTCCACTAAATTTTGTTATAATGGGTTGAAATTTTTTTTGAGTAATTTTGTTCACACACACACACACACACACACACACACACACACACACACACACACACACTGACAAAATAATAATCCTCGTTCTCGCCTTCGGTAGTCACGGATGTAATCATCCGTTTCGAGGTTCCATCCTTGAGTACGATGACGCCCTCTCTCTCTCTCTCTCTCTCTCTCTCTCTCTCTCTCTCTCTCTCTATATATATATATATATATATATATATATATATATATATATATATATATATATATATGCCACCGCCAGAAGAGTATGTCCTCTTAGGTTAGATTGCTTGTGGTAAAGAGGTTAGAATTAGTCTTCGATAAACCCTTCGGTATGATGACACCATGTGTATTTTATTCCTGTTACCGTCACACGGTTATGCAGGATGTCCCATGAAAAACTGTACCAGACTTGAGGAGATGGTACTTGGGCCAGTATTGAGTAATAAATTGCATATCAGTATGAAATTAATTCTCTGCCGTTATTGAGATACATATACTGATGACCTTATGGGTATATTACGAGGGACAGCATTTCCGCAACTGTGCCATCGTGTCATTGATAACTAGTCCACGAGGAACCTCCTGCTGAAGTCTGTCACACGTTTCACTGGATACCCTGTGTACGAAAAAGGGGAGGCCTCTCGCAGTGATGGGTTTACTCTGTACAGTTTGTGAACATTAACCACTTCAGTTGTGATTCTTTTTTATTATTATTTACGGATGAGTTATATTTATTTTGTATTTAGCGATAGACATTTAGTACTAGATTTTCATTATTATGCAGCTCTCCTAATTTGAAATAAATCATCTGGAGGTGGCAAGCATAAAATTAAAAAGATGACACCAGAATGAAAAGAATAACATTGCAATGATTAACAGTTTTATCTGCCTGCTTTTCGTGACAGAAAAGGTGAACATGATAATAGTATGAGAGAGAGAGAGAGAGAGAGAGAGAGAGAGAGAGAGAGAGAGAGAGAGAGAGAGAGAGAGAGAGAGAGAGAGAGAGAGAGAGAGAGAGAGAGAGAGAGATTCAAATTCAGGTTGTTTATTGCAACTAATCAGTGGTTATTAATAAAAATACATAAATAACTTTTACACATGCCAGTACAAAAACATTACATTCATAGTATGAGCGTAGACAAATTTAAATGCAAGGTATAATCACGACAGCGATTTTATGTTACGTGAACGCAATAAATATGTGATCATGAGTCATTATCTCCCATAAGATAACAGAGTAATATAGATCCGAATACTGCTAAGCTACTGGCACTGGTTACTAAAGTGGGCAGTTCATTCCAGAGTTTAGGGCCCAAAACAGCAAGTGATCTGGCACCAGCGTCTGTGTGGGTTCTGGGTGTGAAAAAGGTTATATTGTTGTCTGGATACCCATCTAGTCACATCATGCACAATACAAAATAAAATAAACCATTCAGGGTACACACCACGCAGTAATTTATACATACCACATTACGTATCAAACGCATGCTTTTGTTTAACGTTAGGTCACCTTACTTCTTTTACGACTGGAGAAACATGATGGCACGTCCTCATTCCACTGACAGCAACTTTAGCTGCAAAGTTCAGCAGTTTCTGGGCACTGTGTATAAGAGTTCAGTTTGTTGTACCCCATATGCTAACATAAATATTTTTAATAACAGAACAGTGGAAGAGAAAACAAATGAATAAAATAAATAATCCATACACCACATTACTGGTGTCCTCCATTCGTTAAAAAAAAAAAATCTGTAACAGTCGGATTTAAACAACTGTAGGTTGAAGTTTGGGGAGACACAATTCTGGGGAAGCGAGATCCAAAGAGCTGTAGTTCGGGGATTAATAGATTTCTGATAAGTGGAAGTTCTGCAATATGGCAGTGTGACATTCCAGTCATGAACTCTACCAGATGCCCGTGTAGCACAGGGGAAGGCATGAATAAGTGGCACAATGGATGCAACTTTGTCTTAGCATTTGCCACAAAATTACCTGTAAAATAAAGCAAGGGAGGCAACATTCATTGTTACTTGTAGGAGAGGTAGTTTATTTGTAACAGCAGCGTTATTAATAATTCTAACAGCTTTGTTGTGAATTTTGTCTAGTTGTTTTAGTGCAACCTCTCCACATCCATTCCACAAGGGTGAGCAATATTCAAGCAGAGAGCACACATGACTTATAAATTATAGCTAATTGCTCGTCAGTGACGAAGCTATGACTCTGTACAATAATCCAAGTTTCTTTGAGGAGGTTTTAACAAATGATCTGACATGAGAGGTCCAGCTGAGGGCATTGTTAAGTGAACCACCGAGAATTTCAATACTTTTGGAGACAGGAATATTAGTAGCACTGATGCTAGTATAGGAATCTGGCAATATCTGTCGATTAGTAAATTGTATATATTTGGTTTTAGTAGCATTAAAAGAAAAAAGGTTATTTTGTCCCCATTCAGTTATCGTAGATAAGTACTGATTTATGGAGATAGCAATACTGAGTTGTGAGTTAGAGATAAACTTTGTGAATGGGTGTTAAATGTGAATGAACTGTGAAGTGTTGAGTCATCTGCATATGAATGGACGGGATTATGGGTGACAGATAAGAGATCATTAATATGAAGTAGGAATAGGGTTGGAGCAAGAACTGATCCTTGTGGCACGCCGGCGTTAATTGAGTGGAAACTGGAATATACATCATCTGTTTTTACTCCTATCTTTCTATCGCTGAGATATGAGGAAACCAGAGGATCAAAAGACGTTATTACATAGCAAGGGAGTTTGGATAGCAGGGAACGGTGCCACACTCTGGTATTCAAGCCCAGTACAAGAGACTGAATTATAATTATACGAGTGGGTTTCTGAACTTGTCGCTAATGCCACTTATGTACTTTACTGTCCCCATACCTTTTTTTTTATTTAATTCATAAACATGTACATCGAAAAGCATAAAATTATCAGTATAAAGGCCTACATTTTTAACGTGACGACTTGCAGTGATATGATTCCCATTAAAAGTTGCAATTGTATTAGCTGGTATAAGTGAAAATAGTTGCCGATATTTAATAAGAATAAAGGGTTTTGCATGAGATCACTTCTGAGAAATTACTGATTGGCTTCATCAGGTTTCTTCAGGCTTACTGATAAGGTCTTACGGATTATTTATAGTACCTGAAGAGAGAGAGAGAGAGAGAGAGAGAGAGAGAGAGAGAGAGAGAGAGAGAGAGAGAGAGAGAGAGAGAGAGAGAGAGAGAGAGAGAGAGAGACAGACAGAGACAGACAGACAGACAGACAGAGACAGAGACAGAGACAGACAGACAGACAGAGACAGAGACAGACAGACAGACAGACAGAGACAGAGAGACAGAGAAAGAGACAGAGGGGGGGGGAGTGTGCGTCCGTGTGTGTTATCGCCCGCCTTTACCAGGGAGGAGCGATAATGTTTTTGCCCACGTCTGTGTGTGTGTGTGTGTGTGTGTGTGTGTATCTTTTCCATTATATCTCATGAACGGCTTGAGCTATCAACATGAAACCTCCAGGGTATCAAGATATGGCCAAAATCTTGGCCTAGTTCGAAAATGGGAACTCTTGGTCTAGGTCAAGGTCACCAAAATGGCTGCCAAATGTCAAGTAGTTTTTATCGCCGGCCTTTAGCATCATCATATCTCATGAACGGCTTCAGCTATCAACATGAAACCTTCAGGGTATCAAGATATGGCCATAATATTGGACGTGTTCGAAAATGGGCACTCGGGGTCAAGGTCAAGGGCACCAAAATGGCTGCCAAATGTCAAGTAGTTTTAATATGGGTTGGCTTTTCGTGAAACGCGGTGACTGAAGTCCGTAGGGTTTTGCAATATTTTTTTTCAAATTTGGTTTGTAAGTAGCTTGTAACCTGGCCAACAGGATATTTCTGGCGGGCGATTAGCATTCGGCTTTCCGAATGCTTTTCTTCCATTTATTCATTTTTATTATTTTTTGTGTGTTTATGTGTACATGAATTGCTACTCCCCTATCTGTGTCAGTACTTTAGGTTTAAATAACAATGCGCAACGTGCTGGAGGCGATACCGTGGATTTCAGTCCCCATCTGACTCCGATACAAGGAGAAAATAAGGAAGATAAGATAAGGGGTGTACACGTGGACCCTATGCAGTGTGCGTGTGTGTGTGTGTGTGTGTGTGTGTGTGTGTGTGTGTGTGTTTCACCTACGTGTAATTATTTTAGGTGAATTGTTAGAATGGTAAAAGAAGAATTATTCGGGGCAATAGAAACAGGTGTGAGATAGATAGATAGATAGATAGATAGATAGAGATAGATAGATAGATAGATAGATAGATAGATAGATAGATAGATAGAGAGAGAGAGAGAGAGAGAGAGAGAGAGAGAGAGAGAGAGAGAGAGAGAGAGAGAGAGAGAGAGAGAGAGAGAGAGTAATAAACACAGCAGTGAGGAGTAAAACACAGGAGACTGTTAACGAAAATTATTTGATTTTACCTCGCTAGGGTGAGCCGTGAGGTACTACACACACACACACACACACACACACACACACACACACACACACACACACACACACATCTGGTAGACGGGAGTTCGCGCCTCGCTCAGGTTGCGAAAAGTTTCACTGACGAAGTGGGTGGTTACTGTCCCCCTTGAGCAAGGGGACGGGTGTGTGCGTGTGTGAAGGTCACAGCCTTGCCCTTAGATCGGACTATATGAGCTCTCAGCTCCCTTCTGGGAGGGTTAAAGCTGACGATCACGACCATCAAGTGATCCTGACCGACCCGGTGAATTACAAACACAAATTTACCCTAAGCAGAAGCTAATATAATATCTTTACAATGTTACAATTAAAGATTATAAAAACTACAAAATCTTTCACCCGATAAACGTTTTAAAACTCGATTTAGCAAAAGTAATACAGACTGTTCTATACTATACTGAGAGAGAAATAATCGAAAGGAACGGATGATTAAAGAACGGACATAAGAAGAGGAAGAAAATAGACACTCGTGTGGAAAATCAACCTCAGAGACGAGAAGTTTATCTATCTATCTATCTATAGCCCGACGCCCTAATCCCGCAAAGGGTGGCCGCAGACAAAACGCCTCCAAGTCACTCTGTCACCCACCATTTGACTCCCCTCCCCCCAACTCACCCCCCCCTCCCTCCTATACCTCTCAACTCCATCCCTCCACCTCATCCTCGGTCTACCTCTCCCTCTCCCTCCCTCCACCTCACCTACATACACCCTCTTAGTCAGTCTTTCATTCTCCATTCTCTCCACATGTCCAAACCACCTCAGTGTATTTCTCCTAATCTTTTCAACCACATCCACATCTACCCCACAACGTTCCTTCACTTCTTCATTCGTCAACCTGTCCCTCCACGTCACTCCACATGCTCCTCTCAAGTTTATACTCTGAATAAATATAGTGTAAATGAAGATGGTACGTAGTTACTGGGAAACGTATAAACTGGCTGTCTGAAATTATACTCTTTTCACTCGGTCCAGACATTCGCTCTTTTGTAGCTTACTTCACGTAGGTCATTGACAGAAAAAGGAGAATACTCGAGCTCTACCGTCGTTTCACAGCACTTCTTCATGATTAGCATCCTATTCTAGTGCTAATCGACTGTCATAACTCAGCATTCAAGGTGGAGAGATGGCAAGTTTAGGCTACGTTAAAGTAAAAACAGTATCGTTCCCTAAAACCCGGAACTTCACCTTATTTCTAATCGGTGAATGTGTATTATATTAAAAATGCATACTTCAGGGTACAGGTGAGTGATACTGATACTTTTTAGTACTTACGCCTAATCTCAGAGTTCACTTACATGGCGACGGCTAAAACTCAAGCCTCTCCAATAAAAGAAAAATCCTATCCTCCACATCACTGAAAAAGTAGGAAGAATGCAGTATCGCTGTGTAATCAGTGTTTCTTTTCCTTTATATGTTAAGACTGTGTTGACTCTGTCCTTATAAAATGTTCATTATTTTTTCCCCTACACAGTGGTCCGTCCCATCTTTCCTGCCAACATGGGCTGGAGGGACTGGTGAGCAAGGGAGACTCCTTACTCTACTATTGTTATCTTTGAACATTTACCACAGCCATAGTCTTCTCCGTAACAAGCAGCTGTTTCTTTCCACCGTACCCCTCTGTACACAGTAAAGTATTGCTTCACGTTATCCTCCTACCACGTTCAAAGACATCTTGACTTCATCTCGCCCAGTGACTACTTTTTTACTCGTTCTGTGTTAGCTTTTTCCACCCCAAATGCCCATACCAATACACCAGTCCTGTATGAGACAGCCCTAGCATGTATTCAATAGGGACCGTGGGTATTAGAGCCGAAGTGGTAACATGTAGAGGTGTATGGTATGTAGGAGGGCTTCTGGGCCTCGGGAGCAGGCTGTGAAGCCTATGCCCAGAGTCGGACACATAAAACACACACACACACACACACACACACACACACACACACACACACACACACACACACACACACACACAGGCAATCATCTTTCATATTCTTGTACTCGTTTATTGAGTAACTTCTCAGGTAACTCATATTTAATATCTTCACTTCTTTTTTTTTCTTCGCTTAACACATTCCACGTCTCTTTCCCGTGAGTAGAATTCAGAATAAGTGCAGCGTCACGTTTATGTCTCTGTGCATTCATACTTGCCTTCTTACGCGGGATTATTGTTACAGAAGACAGTCACATACAGCACTTTCTTTTCACTCCTGAACGGCAAGTGGTTACAGTCAAGGTTGGAGAAAAGACAAGCTAGAGGACATTGGCTGATTCTGTAACCTGGTAATGATTCACAAAGACCGTGAGGCTGAGCACTTGCCCAACACACCGTCTAAGAGAAAGTACAAGAGCACAGATGCGAAGCATATTACCCAAAATATTACCTTGATATCAAAATTCACAAAATAATAGTCACCTCTGATTCCGGAATATCAACCTTGTCTCTAACCTCCGTCCACTCAGGGAAAAAAAAAAAAATAAGAATGTTGCTATCCCTCTCCCACCCAGCAGAAGCGCTCTGTGACGACTCTTACGAAACACACTTCCAAGATATTTGAAGATGAGTAAGAAAGGAAACAGAGGCAAGAGCTTCAATTCTTCGAAGTTATTTGAACTTGAGATGAGCAAGGAAGAAAGCCTGACCCAAATCGACTAATGTAACCTGTCTAACCTAACCTAACTTAATGTAATCTAACCGTAACAAGACAGACTAACCTAACCTGCCTTCCTTAACATAACCCTGAATGTCCGTTCCTTCTTTACCCCTGCACAATTGTTGGCTCTATACACGGGTTTTATCTGCCCCTGTGTGGAGTACAACTCGCATGTGTGGGGAGGTTCCCCACATACAGCTCTTCTCAATAGGGTGGAGTCAAAGGCTTTTCATCTCATTAACTCTCCTCCTCTTACTGGCTCCCTTCAACCTCTGTCTCCTCGCCGCACTGTTGCATCTTTATCTCTTTTCTATCGCTACTTGAATGGTCACTGCTCCTCTGAACTGTCTGCTTGCATTCCTCCACCTCTACGATGGGTGCGTAGCACCCGTCTAGCAGCAAACTCTCATCCCTTTTCTGTCCAGCTCTCTAATGCACGAGTTAACCGTTACTCCCAGTCCTTCATTTATGCAACAGGTCAACTCTGGAACTGTCTCCCTCTGTCTGTATTTCCTGCTTCCAATGATCTCCAGTCTTTCAAACACAGTGTGTCTAGGCATTTCGAAATGATCGGATCTTGAATTTGGCTCTCTCTAGTATTTTGTTTTTCTCTTGGAAGGAACAGTTATTGCGGGCTCCTGGCCTTTGGTTCCTTCTTCCTAGCATAAAAAAAAAAACTAACCAAATCTTACCTAACACTTACTTACTGACTTAACAACACTGAATCGGAGAGAGAGAGAGAGAGAGAGAGAGAGAGAGAGAGAGAGAGAGAGAGAGAGAGAGAGAGAGAGAGAGAGAAATGTACCGAAATCCACAGCAGTTTGGAAATTTACCAGCGTGCCAGAGTCACGCTCCACAACCTGCCGCTACGTCTGGCATTCCCACTCGTTGCCTCACCCGCCGCCACACCCCTCTCATCCCTCCTAACGTGTCGAAGGTCTCTCTCTCTCTCTCTCTCTCTCTCTCTCTCACAGTTACCATACTTAGTTTTCTTGCTTTGATGTAAAATAAGCTATCCTTCTCTATCGAACACGTTACTTTCTCGGGCACCTGTGACTCACTCTTACCTAAATAAAATCTGGCTGGAGCAAGTACGAGACGATGCGTGACTGAGAGAGCCACAGGTACCACTATTAACACTCTCAGGCTGCCATGCTCACTGTCAGCTGAACATAATTGTTTGGCGGTCGCTGGAGGGGTTAACTTTCGATTGATGCCAAGGTAGCAATACGTATTTCCCTGGGCTTCCGGCCACTGCAACCCGTTTAGTTCCACGACATTAATATTCTTTTGTTGCCATATATGAGCAGCCTCATTCGTCTTAGGATGGAACATTCAGACTGACGACAGTGGGTCGTGTTCAACGTTGGGGTTCCTGAATGAGGGAGATTCCATCCCTGTGTGGATATTTGGCCATTTGATGGTAGGAGGGAGGCATTAACAGATATGGCCAAAATGGTCAAAGTAGCTTTTGATGCGTTATTGGTTATTTGGCTATAATTTATGGTCAAATACTTTTTGGCTTTTAATTTGTACTTCTTAAGAGGACGTTAGGAATTTTGGTTCTCAAATAAATAATTACAGTACTTTATAAAAATATAAAATCTCTAAAATTTTCTCACAACTCTCTGGAAATATCCTCAATACTGCTTGCTTGTCGATGCATATTAAAAAGTAGAGAAAAAAAGGAGGAAAAAATTCTTGAATCTAGATTAATTTAAAATCACTCCGGAGTGCCCCATTTTCGGTGTTGGGTGAGGGGGAAAATCATCAAAGATTTTCTGGCATTAGTGAAGACTGTCCAAGGGAAGTTTGGTACCCTTTGCTCTAGAGGTGGAATAGGACTCTGCAAATACTGTTTTCTTTAATGACCCTCATGTGGCCGGTATATATACATCTAAGTATTCCACATCTCTTCAGGTTAGAGACAAAGGTGGAGGTTACAGAGACTATCCTACCCATACGACCTATCGTGGTTATCTTCATCAACAGTCCTTATGAAATCAATAACCATAAATCTATTTTTACTACCAAAAACGAAACTTCTGTTCATACTAGAATGGTTCCGATATAGCTTTCATTAACCTTGAGTGCGACCTCTGAAGATGAGTAATATTTCGTAAAGGTATAAAAAATCTAACCCCTGTATTCTCTCAAGCATATATAGTTCCTCCTAACCTGAAACAAATAGTGTGACACTGGTAAGAAAGAATAAATGACATTTGAAGACCATCATGGGATGAAAAGGGTTAAGCTTTTTCTTGTGTTTGTCCTCCCCCTCAATTCATCAAAACCTCTTTGCTGCTTTCGGTGCACTTGGGTACGTTATATGAGCTAATAACACATGGTTTATATTAGCTGAGGGAGATTAGAGGCTTTAAATCAATCCAAGGTAACTTTTTCTTTACTACTAATGCAACTAGGGGGTTTATTTAGGCTAATATGAGACAATTTCCTTCAGTCGAGGGAAATCTCAGCTGTCAAGATGTTAAAACTCCGAAGTGGAAACCGAAGTGCTTCCGTGTGTGGCAGCCATTACGAAGCGTGTGGCGGAGTGTGAGTGTGGGGTCAAGCAGTCTCCATCCCTGCCCATATGTTCGCTATCACCATTACAGATTCCCCCTGATGAGGCCTGTGTTCCCCACTTGTTGTAATCTGCCCCACAGCTGCACTGGGAAAAATAGTTTGAGTATTTGTTGGCGTTTTGTGAAAGAAGTACACACACACACACACACACACACACACACACACACACACACACACACACACACACACACACACACACACACACACATACACACACACACACACACACACACACACACACACACACACACACACACACACATACACACACACACACACACACACACACACACACACACACACACACACACACACACACACACACACACACACACACACACACACACACACACACACACACACACTTTTTTTTTTCTCTCTCTCTCTCTGAGCCACATACATCACGACACTCCACGCCCATCCTTTGTCAGGGGAAACGTGTTATCATGCTGGGCTTATCAGTCTCAGACACAACAAATGCCAGAGAAAGGAAGAGTAAGTTGATTGTCACTCAAAAGAAGAGCCTTTAAAACTACTATACGAGTGTAATGTGGCAGAACTGCAGTACGAAATGTAGCAGTAATAATGTAATGGCTGTTCTGTAATAGTGCTGTATTAGTGATGTAGTGGCGTGTTAGTATGTGTGCAGCACATTATGGGCAGTGGCTGAATCGATAAACAGGTGGCCTTCAGTGCTAATGAACCCAGGTTCGGAGGCTGGCTGGGCAGGGAGCACATTAAGGTTTTGAATTTCATAAAGCAGACTTTACTGATCAACCTGAAGACCCGCCGACATGTTGTAAAAATACCCCTGCTAATAACAATACACCAGTCCTGTATGAGATAGCCCTTGCATGTATTCAATATGGATGGTGGGTGTTAGCGCCGAAGTGGTGACATGTGGAGGTGTATGGTATGTAGGGGGACTACTGGACCTTGGGAGCAGCCTGTGAAACCTATGCCCAGAGTCGAAAAAAAAAAAAAGTAATGTAGCAGCCGGATTGCTGTCACCTGACATGGGCAGGTGACTCATGCTATACATAGCCAAGTCGTATTTTGTGGGTCCTGATCCACATGGCCCAGGAACAACAATGTCAGTAGGGGAATAACGCGCCCCCACCCACTGCATCATGCATGGGTATAGATGTGGAAGTCTTGTCGTGTAGTGTGAGAACCGTGTATGGAAATTTGATTTGGAGGGACTGTTTATAAGTAAGAGTCTATTTCCGTCACAGAAGGAACCTCGACAGAGTGCGAACATGTGAGATCGTCCTCGAGTGGAACTGAACGTAGGTCAGGAGGAATAGGACATACACACGCTGCCGACCCGTGTGCTATAGCAGTGGTTTCAGTGTGATAAGGAAGGAGAGTAAGAGTAAGAGAGGAGAGAGAATACAATAATAGCGAAGTAGTGAGGGCAGAGATGAGAAGAGCGACAATAAAGTGAGGAAAGTGAAAAACATGGACAGTGAAGCAGAAAAAACAGAGATGCGAAACAGTAAGAGGGAAGGGACTTATAAAACGAAGAGTCTGAAGGAATGGGAGAGAGTTACGGAGTGGAAGAAAGGGCATTAACCCTCTCACTCCGAAACAAAAGCTATTGTATAAAAGGACGCCATCGTACTGCAAAGGTAAATAGATAGTGTCTCTAATATTTTACCCACTAGAAATCTCTCCTGAAAGCGTCTATCGGTGGCAAGATATAAAAGGCGTCACCATACTGCTTGTGTTATTGTAGATCGTTTATAAGTCATTCATTGCAGGGGTTGTAACATAATTTGAATATTAATCGTCTGGATGAAGCAATAAAAAAACAAAATAAAGGCCATCGCACTGTAAGGGTTAATGAAGATCGCAGCTTTCCCCTTCGCTAGGAGAATGATCGAAGCTGAATACACTTTCTCGTGGTGACAAAAATGAAATACAAAAACACATAATTAAGGGCTAATACAAATACTGCAACTGAGAAGGCAAGGTGGACAGAGGGGGTTAGAATTAAAGAATGGGAAGGATGAGTCTTGTCGTGGAGACGAAGGAGGCAAGGTCGGTTGAGAAGCTGGGCGGGTATTCATAAAGGATCTCAACTACATTTACGGAAAAAACACACACACAAACACATCGCGAAGCAGTGGATTTTTTCAGGTATCAAATCCCTTGTCATATATTTTTACTTAATTTTCACTTTGGTTTAGGCGCGAGGTGTTTACAGGCTGCATGAGTGAAGATTATAGCACAGCATGTGAAGAAACATATTTAAGCGCAATATAAGCCCAACTTGATTTGGACCAAGAAATATCGATAAGCGAAGGGAGAGACGCAAAGACGAGGTAGAGAGGTAGACAGCAAAATTGTCTGATGGTAGCAAATCTGTGTAATAATTCAAAGGGTCTGTCTATCTGCCCGTGCACAGACTCAGTTTTTTCTAGTGTTGAACATTTGTCTGGTTATACTGTATATATGGCTCAGGGGAAGGTCAGGAGCACCATATGGACAGCGCCCAGGGATAGGGGGAAGAAAGGCAGCTCTGGATCCCTTTTCCCAAGATAAAAAGAGAAATTTTGCATCGTCACAGACAAAGGTGAAAGTAGTTAACCAGCACAACAAAAACTGCATTAGAGGTTCGAGGGAGTGGCAGCGTTACAGGTACTTATTTCCGACCCGCCAAGAAAATATCTACAGTATTCAAAATAAGGTATTCAATTTGGGTGGGTAGACTGACAACTACAACTAAGTGGTAGGCATCACAAGAAGTGTACCTGAGGGAATGGGGAAAGGGTACGGTATAAGACAATATCCACAGTTTTCAAGCTAAAGATGTCAATTATTGTACGTGCATAGATACAGGTACAAACAGGTCATGCGCATCACGGGAACTAAGTGTGGATATTGTGCGGGAGGGAGAGCAGCCTTCGACCCTGATTCCACCCAAGAAAATATTCAGTTTTCAGGATAAATGGGTGTATTAGTGGGTGTATGTACCGCACTGTATGTTGACGTGGCAGAATGAGTGGATGGATAAGGGAAGTCATGTTTGGTGCATCATCCACCTAAGAAGTTACATAAACACATTTTTTAGTATTCCGAACTCAAAATCTTTATTTGGCCTAATCCGATTAGCGCAACGTAGCACTACTAATGTATTATACTAGTGGCGCTATGGGACTGAAGAAGGTTTACAGAGCTTGTTACTAAACCCTTCAATTGTATGGGTCTCTCTTATGTTGGCTCAATCTTCCTGCAGCTAATTAACAGTACGAACAACAACGACTGCAGAGGAGAGGTGAAGGAATGGAAATGGAGGATGGAAGGGAGGAGAGAAGAAAGATGCAGGTAAGAGAAATAAGTGACGGGATGAGAGGGAGGAAGAGAGATGAAATGGTAAGAGGTTAAGGGCAGAAGAAAGGAAGACGTGAAAGATGAGGAAGAAAAGGGATAAATAAAAAGGGGAGAATGAAGAATACCGAGGGAGACACAGAGAAGATACGTGAGGGACGGGGATAGGTGGAAGATCAAGGGAAGACAGTGACGGTGTAGAGAAATGGATGGCAAAGAGACTGAGAAGAAAATAAGACTGAAAAAAGACTAGATAATGAGAGAGAGAGAGAGAGAGAGAGAGAGAGAGAGAGAGAGAGAGAGAGAGAGAGAGAGAGAGAGAGAGAGAGAGAGAGAGAGAGAGAGAGAGAGAGAGAGAGAGAGAGAGAATACAAAAGAAGCAAGAGAAACGAGAAGAGAATGAGAATGAAGAGAGGAGCAATAAACAACAAAAGACAGCTGAGATGAAGGTGAGGGTGAGGGACCATTAGAGGAAGTGATGGTGGGATGGGAGATGGTCCTTTCACCGCAAGAAGTCCGTTCAGGGTGGGGCCCACCTGGTGAATCACCTCTAGCGATGCTGCCAAATCAGCCGTAGTACATGCCTCTCTCTCTCTTATTTCCCATCTATGTGCTATTTGAAATTGTTTTTTATATTCTGTATATAATAAAGGAAGCTATATAGTACACTGAGTATTACTTTTTAGAATTATAACAACGATTTGAATGAATTCTATGACATGTGGCAGTGCTTTTTTCTCATGTTGCCACGCCGTAGAGTTGACAATTTGACCACCAATTATCGGATCATCACCTACCCCCATCCCACCTGTTTCTCTCTCTCTCTCTCTCTCTCTCGTCAATATAACAGAAAGTTCTGATGACGAAGAAAATTATGATTAAAGATCAGAGAGAGGATTAGGCCTACAGGGGAAACCTCTTAAAAATAAAACGCGCCTAGACTTTTACCTCATAAGTGGTGTGGAAAAAAAATTGGAAATAAATAATATATATACAATATATATATATATATATATATATATATATATATATATATATATATATATATATATATATAGAGAGAGAGAGAGAGAGAGAGAGAGAGAGAGAGAGAGCGAGAAACAGGTGAGATGGGGGTAGGTAGGGAGACAGAGTGATAATCCGATAATTGGTGGTCAAATTGGCAACGTCGCACTCGGGGGAATTCCAAATTCTGCCACACCCTGAACGGACTTCTTGCTGCGAAAGGACCATAACAGAGGTGAAGAGTTAGCAGGGGAAGGAGAAAGGGGGTAAAGGACGGGAGAGGCGAGGGTTGGGAGGGGGACGAAGGGTGGGATGGAAGCGAGGGATGCGAAGGGGGTGGGAATGCGAAGGGCAAGGGCAAGGCTTAGGGGTTATCCCGAAAGGGGAGGGTGGGAGGGAGGAAGAGAGGGGAGGGGAAGAGGAGGGGAGGACAGGGGGTGGGAGGGGCAAATGAGAGGGGAGGGAATGTCCCGAGGGCAAAGGAAAAGATGAAGGGAGGGATTGGAAAGTATACAACGGAGTACAGAGGAAAGCAAACAATAACTTACTGGCCCTTTGGTGGCAGTGTGTTATATGGTACAATGAAACTAACGCAACCATTTTATCAGTCAAGGACATGGGTAAGAAAGGAGGGATGAGATGGGATGAAGATGGATGGGAATGAGAGGCTAGATGGGAGGGGATGGGGAATGGATGGAATAGTAGAGAGGGAGGGGAGCAGGGATTGGAGAGGAGGGGAGAGGGATGACTGGGGGCATGGCAAGGGGAGAGGGTGTTTGTAGAGCAAGAAAGAGATGGGGGGAGGGAATGAAGGATGATGGGATGAGACGGGATGGAGAGAATGAAGAGAGAAAGGATAGGGGCCGAAACTTAAAACACACACACACACACACACACACACACACACACACACACACACACACACACACACACACACACACACAGAACGACCACAACATCAAACGCTACTTAAAATAATGGACAAAATCTTTAGCATAGTTTAGGTATTCTTTCCTAAACATGGAAGACGAAGACCTACCCACTATGTCAAGCTCATACAAGTTAGGCAGCACAGAACACTCAACCCCCTTCACTATCAACAACATAATATTTACCCTACACCATACCACCATATCTTAACATTATTTTCTGTTTCTCTTACAGTGTCTTCTTGATCAGTCCTCTTCTCTTCCTACCAACTCTCCCCCTGTAATAAAGATATAAATAAAGGGACGATGTAAGGGGAGAGGTGAAAGGATGGGAGAGGGATGTATGGGGAAGGGGGAGGAGATTGGAAGGGGTGTAACTGAAGAAAATATGGTAAGAGGGAAGGGGAGGGAAAGGAAGGGGGGAGAGTGTCACGTGCTGTGCTGCGTGGTTGGGTGATGATGGGGGAGGTAGGGAGGGGGAAGCCATATGTAGCCGGGGGGAGGAGCTGGCAGGGATAAAAAAGTCGGAAGGGAGAAAAAAGAAAAGGAGAAAGAGAGAGAGAGAGAGAGAGAGAGAGAGAGAGGCGGGAGGAGTGATGTAATACTGCTTTAGGGGAAGAAGACAGTAAGGGGAGGGGACGGGGGGAGGGAATACTAGAGAGAGGAATAATATCTAGGGTGTTGAGATGGAAGGAAGGGAAGGGAAAGGAAGGGAGGAAGGAGATAGAGGGGGAGGGAGATAGCCAGAGGGAAGATGCTGAGATGGAAGAGGAGGGGTGGAGAGGGGAAGGGAGGGGAGAAGAGGGAATGAGGAACACTACTGCTGCGAGGGTGTTGAGAGGGAGGGGAATGGCGGGGAGATATGAAATGGGAAGGGGGTATTATCATGGGGGGGGAGGAGAGAGAGAGAGAGAGAGAGAGAGAGAGAGAGAGAGAGAGAGAGGGGAAGGTGTTGGGGAGGGAGGGGAGAGGAAGAGGGAGTAAAAATGACATGCATGAGACTAAGGTACAATGTAGTGAAAATGAAGGATGAAAGACAGAGTTGCATATTAGTATATTCAGCAGGTAACGACGAGACTGGTTAGCACGAGAGAGAAATAGAGAAGGCCTGAGACACCTCTTACGTAAGTGGGTGAGGTTCGGGAAGGAGGGGAAGGGAGGTGGGACGTTTGCGTGATGTTTGGCCTAAAAACTAACCCCTTGACCGTGAGGACGTCTTTTTAGGTTATTTTTTTCTCGACTTCAGATGTTCTTCAGGTCAGACTGGCACTGGTTCCCGATCGGGCGTTCATGGAAGTATTTCAAAGGGTCCAAGGTATTCTGTCTACGTACATATTTTTGATTTTTTGTAAACATTCAATATATCATTGGAAATGTTTATCAAAATGAAGAATTAATTAATCACATATCTCAACGGAGTATTATATCCTCGTCCTCCGTAAGTAAAGCATATATCCTTCCAGTGTGTAGACTAAAGAGGATTTATAAATTTAAATACCTGAATGATTAGTTTAGTTCCATAGGCGGCTGTCATTTTACACGTCTAGTGATCAGATTTAATTACTCTTAGAAAAAAATGCTGTCTTAGGAAATATAGTTCTCGACGAGGCTTGAATATTAGTGGTGCATTTACAGTGATGCACAAGAATAAAGCTGTTCAGTGTGTGGCCTGATGGTGACATTTTTGCTGTAGGCGAGGCTAGGGTAAGGCAGGGTAAGGAGCCACGGGTGAGACTGTGGCTGGAAGAGAGGAATGAGACAAAGAGACTGGGAACCATTGACTTAGGCGATACTTTTCCAATTTAACCCTTCACTAGATCGCTCCTAAACTGAATGAAAATGTCCTCTGTTAATTATAATACTATCTTTTAAATAAGCTTCTGGCTGCTGTGGGTGTGTATAAGGTAATTCTAATGGCCAGACGTAAGCTGGAATACAATACAGACTTTATTATTCTTGGCCAAATAGCTGCAGTTATTAAAATATTTTGGGCGTCCATATACTTCGTTCACTCTCACTTGGCATAAATTTGACTAGAGCAGTTCTCCCCTTTTCTCAGTGCAATCGTCCAACAGCAGCAAAAAGAAAGCATTAATTCGTCACCGGACTGAAGAGGTTAAAGGAACGCTATGGGAGGGGTTGGTTTATTCCTATCTCTTAACCCCTTCACTACGATGCCATGTTATTTGTTTTACACTCCCTACCGCCACGAGGCTGTACTCATCTTAGGAAAGACTTTGTGATCTCACGGATCTCTTATTATTATTATTATTATTGACTATTTAGGCATCTTTTTGTCACCCCATCAAGTCATAGGAAGCAGTTTTAATGTATTGCTATCTTCTTTACTCAGCTTAGGAAATATTTCTCACAGTGGAAAGCCTTTCAGTAGGACAGGTCTTTCCCGAGTAACGTACAAGTGTCTGGTGAGTCGCAAAAATACACTAAATTTCTTCCTTCTTGTAGTAATGGGGTTAACACACGATTTTCTTCAGTTTTATAAGACCGTTTCGTAAAAGAGTTGCCTCTGTGAAATTCTAAAAGGAATCCCCGTATTACAACACTGCAACAAGGGCTTCATATCACACATAAAAAACTAAAAAAAAAGAAAAGAAAAAACTCAGCAGCGAGGGTGAGGGGAAATCCCTTCTACAACAGATACGATGTGTGCAGCCAAAAGTAGGGGAGCATCAGGATTACAATGAAGAGTACTGATCCATTATTATTATTATTATTATCATTATTATTATTATACTATACTACTACTACTACCACTGCTACTACTATTACTACTACTATTATTACACAGTTAAGAGTAAAAAAGCACATAAAACTTTACACTCGGTAATATCAATGCATTATATTTTAGACAAGCTTCATCGTCATCCTAACTCACTTCTTACGAAAAACGATGTTGAGGGAGATGATGGGCGAAGAAGATGAAAGGAAAACTGAATTAACGATGAAAAAACAAAGAAAGATAGGGATGGGAAGAGAGAGAGGGGAAGATGGAAAAAAAGAAAATGAGAGAGAGAGAGAGAGACAGAGAGAGAGAGAGAGAGAGAGAGAGAGAGAGAGAGAGAGAGAGAGGAGGGGGGACGTAGTAGTAAAGGCGTCAGACCGGCTCACAGAGTACCAAGAGGGGAAGTCCCGTCAGGACCTGCTTACCCATCATTGTGTCTACCCTCTCTCTCTCTCTCTCTCTCTCTCTCTCTCAGGTAAAATACGCACCAGTTACTTACCACGTTACATAAGAGAAAATACGGGAATACCTGTGCTTAACCCTTTGCCTATACCTGGGTCTTCCTCTCACTTAATTACCGTAATACGACTCGGTAACTCTCAAAGCCTTCACTGCGATTACGTTTTTTTAATTACTGTTTTATTTTTGCTACCGACAAACATATTTATTTATCTACTTTTTAATGGAAGGAAGAAAGAACCAAAGGCCTCCTATACCGGGACAACTCTGGTATTTTATTGCAGCTAACGGTGAGATGGACACTGAGGAGCCTGACTGGTATTATTGGCACTGTTTACCCTCTCACGGTGGGGACAACTCTGCGTCTCTGTGTCAGCTAAAGCCAGATTATATTGAGTTGTCCTAGAGGCTAAGATTTTCAAAGGCATTATCTTTATCTATTAAGGTGCTTGGAATTCTCTGTACCATCCCCATCACTGCAACAACGTCTTCTGTATTACCGTTCATGCTACCTTCAGACGATTTTATTCAGTAACCTGCTCATCTCTCCTAGTGAAGAGTTGGGTCCTGCCTCCTCAAACCTCTTCACGTCAGTAATGTCTTTTGTTTCTCGTTCTTCCTGTCACCACCAGACGATTTTACTCAGCCCGGAAAGACTCCTTGAAGTGAAGAGGCAAAGAGCGGAAGTAGACATGAAGATTTTGGGATAATTTTTAAAGACAAGAAGCCTACTTACATATCGTGTTTATCCCTTTCTGTACGATTTCATTTTTCTCCTTGCCATTCCCGGACCTTTTTATTCAGTTTTGGAAGCAGCACTCCTGTCAAAAGGGGTTAATAATGGCTGTATCGAACCCCAGCCAGCTCAAAAACCTTCCCCTTGGTTCAGTAAAATTGTCTGGCGATTAAACGAATAAAACACAAGAGGCGTGTTTGGTGTGATAGGATGGTTGTCACATATATTATACTGTCATGTACTTAAATCACTTGGGAGGGAAATAATATACAGGCTATAGTAAAATATGAACAGCTACCAACATGTGTCTCAGAGTTTGATAGATAGGTGGATATATATATATATATATATATATATATATATATATATATATATATATATATATATATATATATATATATATATATATATACAGAGAGAGAGAGAGAGAGAGAGAGCACCCCACATCCCCACCATTATCCTCAACAAGAAGAAGAACAACACCAACCTTACGTTGTGTTACGTAACGGAGGGAGTCACGTGGATTGCATTACACCTGCCGATGGATTAACGTAATGATTCGGCTCAGGGACACTTACCTTAATGAACATGTTAGATTTGATGAGAGCATAAGCCTTCAATATGGCAGTCTTTTTGTATTATATTCCAGCTACAGTTACATGAAAGGGTGAAGAGAGTGAATCGAACTGTAACACTATATTTGCTATACTCTTTCTACTCTAACTTGGTCTAAATTTGTCATCTCTCCATCTTGTATGCTCAGGTGTACGAACAGACTGACACTAGAGTATTCCTAGTCACAAAGAAGCGCTATGGGAAAATACGCAGAGTGGAAGCACTGTCTCTTTCTGCCACTGAGCTACATGAAATACGCTGCAAAAGGAACAACTCTGAGCCAAATTAGAGTAAAAACAGTATGGTACCCTGGTTAACTGAAAATTTTACTCCTCATTGGGGCAGCACGTGATGTCTGAGGGTTAACTCTCATAAAACTGTCTTTTAGCTGTAAGAATAGAATAAATTTAGATCTCATAATACTGAAGGAGTTAAATGGAGGTATATTTCATTCCTTCTCGATGATGTGTCTCCTTTAAGTTGAAAAAATCGGCTGTCATTAGGAAGATAAAAAAAAATAATAATGGTACTTAAGGGTTGACTGAGAATTTGCCAGCTTCACTATGCCAGATCCCTCACAAGCTAAAGAAAATCGTCTGGGTAAAGCAAACTATAAGAGCTAAAAAGAGGTGATTGTTGTGATTACGTTAGGTGGCCAGTAGGAAGGATGGTGTGGCTGCTGGCGGCTCTGTTGTTAGGTGAGGCTGGGATTACTTGTACACCACCACTTCTCTCTCTCTCTCTCTCTCTCTCTCTCTCTCTCTTCCCCAGTGTGTGTGTGTGTGTGTGTGTGTGTGTGTGTGTGTGTGTGTGTACTATTACCACTCTTTTATTGTTTTTTCTTCTTCCAGTCACCTCACTTTCCATTACTTGTATATCCTTTCCTCCATTTCTTTCTCTCCCCTTCCATTCCTCGTCTTCGACTCTATTTTCTCCCTTCATCATCTCTCCTTCCATCCTTCTCTCTCATCATCCTTTCCAACAACTTGTTTTCCTCACTCCCCATACGTTTTTTTCTACTTCAGTCATCTATACATCCGTGGCCTTCTGCCCTCCAGCCTCATTGCCCTCCCCAACACTCTTCCCGACCATACCCTGCCCTGCCCTGCCCTGCCCTGCCCTACTCTGTCCTGCCCTGCCCTGCCTGGCCTTGCTCCCAGCCATCGCCACCGTGGGTCCGCGCTGAAAACATACCAACCCGGACGGAAGGAATGCCGGGATGTTAAGGGGAAGGGAAGGTTTATGGCCGCGGTAGGGGTGCTGACGTCATGGGTAGTGGCAATGACGTCACGAACAGGAAAACAGTGACGTTACGTCCTGGAAAAGCCGACGTCACTCATGAATGGTTGAGAGGAACGTTGATGTTATATACACGGCAGAAGCTGGACTGGAAGTTTTGTTTAACCCTGCAATGGCGGCTCTGGCTAACTCCAGACGTTTTTACCCGCCCCTGTGAAACCTCCTGAATCTAATGGTTAAGAACTGCTATAGTCAGTTCGTCAACGGTGGCTGACGACTTGTGTAATAACCTGGCGAAGACAGATATATCCTTATTCTAAGGGTTATTTGCTATATTTTTATCGTGTCATACTGAACAAGAACGAATGTCAGCTTTTTTTCAAGGGCTGTGTTATAACCTAGCCTCAAATATAACCTGGCGAAGACAGGTATATCCCTATTTCAGGTGTTATTTGCTATAATTTTTTCGTGTCATACTGGAGAAGAACGAATGTCAGCATTTTTTTTAAGGGGCTGTGTTATAACGTAGCCTTGGATATAGCTGGCATTTTAGACTGGCTGACTACCAACTCCATTGCTAGTCGCTGTATCTCCACAACTCCATTCCCACAACCCTTCAGGAAGAACAGTGTCCAAGTCTGGAGGTGGGTGTCCGTAAACACGGCTTTATTGCCACCAGACGGTTTTATTTGTCTCAAGGAAACCTCCTGACGTTCAGAGACTCAGAAAATAGTAACAGTGCTAGGAAACAAAAGTAGTATTAACCATATCCACATTAGCCTCCCTGGGGCGTATAGATCTGAGTCTAGACAATCGGTGTCTAGAACACTGAAGAGAAGGAGACCGGCCCACGCTTCTGGCAGCAATTACAGTACTCATAAAGCTCGAGTCGCCTCTGGGAGCATTGGAACCTTGAGTGAAATGCAGTGTCATCACTTCAACCTGTGAACTCTACCGATGGATCACCAGGAGTGCTGTAGTTGTTGTAATCTCAGGCTCACATGAACATGAACTCTGCGGACTGCAGGCTGAAGCTACTCTTTTCTTGCAGTCCACCATCCTCCTGTCAGGGTATGAGGTGGGAGTTGAAAGATATTTGTATAACCAGCCAGCGAGGCCAGCCGGCTATATCAGTGCCACAACGGGAAGACGTGCCTCTTCACCACCACCAGGAATAGTGATCTTACCAGTTGGCAATGCTGATTTTAGAAGGAAGTCCCGTAATTCTGGGGCAGTAAATTTTATTGAAGGCATTTTCGTTTGATCACACTATGTGCTGTCTGTGTTTCACATTGCATTACTTTTTTTTTTTTTAATGCCACCGTTGTGTTGGAGTGATTAATCTCATTTGTCTTCCCTCCTCCAACAGTCTTTCATTTTTAATCAATACTTCCATTACTTCCCTAATACATTATATCATTATGTACGCTTCCTTCCTTCCTTCACTCCCCGTCACATTACCCCTTCACTACGAGGTCCTGTACTATGCGGGCAAAAATAGTCTGGTAGGAGCAGGAAGTTATCAAAATGAGGAGATAACCGACACAGGTACACTGCACATCCACTCATTGTACAGTACCAGCAGCCTTCACCTCGCTCCTCTTCCAGCCCTGCACATGCGTTGGCTTGGGGCACAGATAATATTACGAACCCCTTCACTGCAAGGGGTCTTACCTAAGGTGATAGAATAGTCTGCTTGCATCAGTATAAAGCAGAGTAAAAAAGGGTCATCGTAATGCTGAGGTTAACATCTGAGGGACAGTTACGGACAAAAGTTCGTCTAATACTTCATTGTTTTCTGCTTCACAGTTTTCTTAAACTGGCTAATACTCTTAAGGTGAGAGACAGACAGACAAACAGACAGAAAAAAAGACAAACAAACAGACAGATAGACAGACAGACAGACACATATCTCTCTGGCATTACCTCTCTTCACACACATGATGCTCCTTGGTATGATGCGTCAAGGAAGAAAGTAACCAACATATCCCCAGATGCCAAGTAGACCCAGTGCAGCAGGAGGCCAACATCTCTCCAAGGCTGTATAGTCAGTTGTATCTGTCTGCCGGTCGTTCTTTAAGGTGGTGGTGGAATAACTTAGCCATCAGCAGCTTCTCTCATTATTATTTGCCTACTCTTTCTCTCTCCCTCTCTCTCTCTCTCTCTCTCTCTCTCTCTCTCTCTCTCTCTCTCTCTCTCTCTCTCCGTGCTTTTTCCTCCTTCAGTCATCTTTCTTTCCACGATCCTCGCCTTGTTTCTTCCGTCATCCCTTGCTGCTTCTTTCTCCGATATCTACCTCAGTCTTTCTTTTTCTCCCTCTATCATCTCTACAGAACAGGATAGAGCAGGACAGGGCAGGGCATGGCAGGCAGAGGCAGAGAACGATACAAGAGGACAGGGCAGGGCATGGCAGGCAGAGGCAGAGAACGATACAAGAGGACAGGGTAAAGCAAGGTGGAGTGGTGAGGTGGGGAGAGAGCGTGGAGGAGGATAAAGAAAAGAGATGACAGGAAGAAATTATATGAACAGAGTGTGATCAGTGTAGCCTGTACACTGTGTATACACTGTATATGGCTAGTGAGGGAGTGATCGCCCTCTACCTACACAGATCAAAAGCCCTCGGGAGCAGGGGGGTGGTTGCTTTCTCAGGCAGAGGAACTCCTTGAGAGTGAAATGGCTGGGAAGCATGCCGGCACGTGACTGGCTACAGCATAGCTGGGTCTTTCGGGTGTGGGCAATCAGGCAAGTTAGCTGCCTACTGCGACTGCAACACAATGGCGAGGTGTTCAGGAAGTTAGCCAAAGAAACCTTGATGGACTCTGAAAGAACAATAATGGCCCCCAGTCCCGTGCAGCCCTTAAATGGGCAGGGGGTGCTAAGAATCTCACGGTTGCCTCAATTACGATCTAATTCCTTTGTCAATGCAAAAAATACAATTAAAATTGGTAACTGGAATGTGAGAACGCTAAATCATGACGGTAAAATCGATGAGTTAGTGAAGGTTTTCCAAAATTACGGACTTGATATTTGTGCTCTGACAGAAACTAGATTAACTGGAGTCGATAAGTTGGATTTGAAGGATGGTATACGTTTATTGATATCTGGTCGACAGGACGGAATGCATTATCAGGGAGTAGGATTGTTGCTGGGTTGTAAGGCAAATAAGGCTTTATGTGAGTGGGATCCTATAGATGAGCGATTGCTATACGCACGGTTTAAATCAAATCATGGCAACATCAGTCTGTTTGTGTGTTATGCACCTACTAATGATGCACTCGATGAAAGGAAAGACACATTTTATGAAAAGTTGCAAGAAGGAGTAGGAAGGGTACCTAGACATGATGTTTTGATCTGCGTTGGAGACTTTAATGCAGTAATGGGCTGTTCAAATGAGGGATTTGAGGCATGTATGGATAAGATGGGAGTTGGTAGTAGGATGAGTGAAAACGGAGTGAGGTTTGGAAGCTTCTGTCTAGCAAATGACTTAGTCATCGGGGGCACACTCTTTCAGCATTGCAATATACACAAGACAACTTGGGTGTCGCCGTGTGGAAAATATAAAAATCAGATTGATCACATCGCTATCAGTAGGAGGCATAGAAGTTCTCTGCTAGATGTTCATGTTAAACGGGGAGCGGATATTGGTAGTGACCATCAACTCAGCATTGCAAAAATAAGGTTTACTCTTAAAAATCAGAAGAAGGAAAAATCTGGTGTTGGTAGATACGATATTGTGAAGCTTAGAAGGGAAGGAGAAGAAAAGGAGGAATTCAGATTAGAATGCAGAAATAGGTTTTTGGTGTTGGAAACGTTGGAAGAGGGGGAGAGAAGTGTAGATGAGATGTGGGAGGATGTGAACAAAGTTTTGCATGAGACTGCTGAATGTACGATTGGAAGGAGACATAGATTCAGGAGAAAGAAATGGATATCAGAGGAAACGTGGGATATGATAAAAAAGAGAGGTGAGGCTAAATTGAGGAGTGAGATGCAATGCGTTGATGAACGAGAGATTGAATTAGCAAGAGCTGCGTACTGGAGTTTGAATTCAGAAGTAAGAAGGTTAGCTAGGAGAGATAAAAGAAGATGTGTGGATGAAAAGGTTGCAGAGACTGAAATCCTAATAAACAAAAAATGATGGACAGAGTCAAAGAATAGCATACGAATCGATTAGAGAACTGAGTGGTAATGCAGGTAAACGCAAGGAAATACCAGTTAGAGACAGGGAAGGAAATTTATTGACCAAAGATGGAGATATTAAAAATAGATGGAAAGAGCATTTTGAGACAGTTCTTAATAGACCAATACCACCAGAAGAGGATATACCGTCTGCTCAGGAAGATTTAAATATAGAAACAGGAGAGTTGAGGCTTGCAGAAGTGGAGAAAGCAGTAAAACAGTTAAAGAATAATAAGGCACCAGGGGAGGATGGTTTATTTCCGGAAATGTTTAAAGTGGAGGGGGATAGATTAATAATGATCTTGACCAAGCTATTCAATAAGATATGGGTGACGGGGTTACTACCATCAGTTTGGAAGAATGGTGTAATTGTTAAAGTTCCGAAGAAGGAGACCTGAGTGAATGTGGTAATTGGAGGGGAATCTCCTTGTCACCGATAGCTTTGAAAGTTTTCAGTAGAGTGTTGTTAAATAGGTTGGAGCCGGTGGTTGAGGGTATTCTGAGGGATGAACAGGCTGGTTTTAGAAAGGGACGTGGTTGCAATGATCAGATCTTTATAGTTAGGCATTTGATGCAGCAAGTTAATGAAATGAGAGTACCGTTAAGTCTTTGTTTTGTTGATTTTGAAAAGGCTTTTGATAGTGTTTCGAGAGAGTCTATGGGGAAGATCATGAGACATTATGGAATACCAGAGGAGTTTGTGAGGGTCATTATGAACATGCATGAGGACACATTTTGTAAAGTGATGGTTGATAGTTGTCTGAGTGATTCGTTTGAAGTCAAGTCCGGAGTAATTCAAGGTGGTGTTCTATCGCCTTTACTATTTATATTGGTCATTGATTACATTATGAAAAGTGTTGGAACAGAAACCGGTGCAGGTATACTTTGGGGAGAGAACAGGAAACTTTTGGATTTAGATTATGCAGATGATATAGTTTTGATTTGTGATGGGCCAGAAGAGATGCAGAGAGTGTTGGACTGTTTGATGAGTGAAGGTCGCAAGGTGGGTTTGGTTATTAATTGTGGAAAAACTGAAATAATCAATATGAATATGGAAAATGCGCAGGAATGTGTAATTGGAGGTATGGTTGTAAAGCAAGTTGATAGGTTTAAATATTTAGGTACTTATTTAGCCAAGGATGGTTCTTTGAACTTTGAATTCGAGGAAAGGTTAAAGAAGGCTAATCAGGCAATGGGAATGCTTAAAAATATTTGGAATAATAACAATTTCTCTGTGCATACAAAAATCAAACTTTATAAGGTAATGGTTAGGAGTATCTTAATTTATGGACACGAGTCTTGGTACAGCACAGTGACTATGGAAAATAAATTCTTGGTGTTTGAAAATAAAGCACTTAGAAGAATATTAGGAGTTAAGTGGTGGGAAAGGATACCAAATAGTAGAATTAGAGAAATAACGGGAGTGCAGCCGATCGATGAATATGTTAGATTCTCACGATGGAAGTGGCTAGGACATGTGTATAGGAGACAGGGAATAGTACGAGGTACACCAGGGTGGGTGGCACCTGGTAGGAGAGGTAGAGGAAGGCCAAAAGAGACGTGGGTGAGGACAATGAGACGGGAAGCTGGAGATGAGTGTTGGGGAGATCTTGAGGAGTTAGCACAAGATAGGATGTGGTGGTGTGAGTTCATCGAGGTCCTATGCATCCCCGAGGGTGCCACAGGAGATGATTGATTGATTGATTGATCATCTCTCCTTCATCCACATCTCTCATTGTCTCCTCTAGTAGCTAGTCTCCTCACTGATCTCTCTCTGTTCATATAATTTCTTCCTGTCATCTCTTTTCTTTATCCTCCTTCACGCTCTCTCCCCACCTCACCACTCCACCTTGCTTTACCCTGTCCTCTTGTATCGTTCTCTGCCTCTGCCTGCCATGCCCTGCCCTGTCCTCTTGTATCGTTCTCTGCCTCTGCCTGCCATGCCCTGCCCTGTCCTGCTCTATCCTGTTCTGCCGTAGCCTGTTTCGCCTTTTCCTACCTTGCCCTGCCGTACCCTGTCCTGCCCTACTCTGTCCTGATTACCCTGCCTCACCCTAACCTGTCCTGGCCTGTCTTTCCCTGACCTACCTTCCCCACTCTTGCCATGGCCTCCAATGCCCTACCCTCCCATGCCTCGCCCTGCCCTGGCCTTCTTTGTCATGGCATACCTTGACCCGGCCTGGTCTGCCTTGCACTACCGTGCTATGGCCTGCCTTACACTATAATGCCCTGCGCTGGCCTGGGCTGGCCTGGCCTGGCCTGCATTGCATTGCCCTACCCTGCCATGTCATACTCGGCTCTGGTCTGCCTTGCTCTGGCCTCCCGTTTTCCGGCCCGCCCTGGTCTGCCCTGCCCGGTCACCGCCACCACTACTTGTGGTCCGCGCTGCCAACAAGCCAAGCCGGATGGCTGGCTGGGAAGGGGTACTGGGGAATATGCTCGCTGTAGGGGTGATGACGTCACGAGTAGTAGTAGTGACGTCACGGACAACACAAGAATAATTTCCTTCTGGGAATAACCGATGTCATAAATGACTGGCTATGAGGGACTTCATCGAAAAATGTCCTGTAAAATCTAGACCTGAAAGCTTAGTTATACCGGTACTTAAACGGCAGCTGATGACTTAGGTAATTTACTCTGGACATAGCCAGACGGTTCAACCCGTCACAGGAAAGCCTTCCTGAATTCAAAGGTTCAGAGAAGAATAAAAGTCTTAAGAACTCTAGTAACATAGCCAATATGTCGGACTCCTTCAGGCCAATGGAGTCCAAGGCTAGATATGCTGTGTTCCAGAACTTGTACGAAAAAGAAAACGACCTTCACGTATGCTCCTGGGAGCATTTACATTGTCATAAAACCGCCAGGCACCTACAGAGAATTTGAACCCTATCACGTAAGTCAAAGGCATCACCCAGACCGGTGTATTCTATCACTAAATCACAAGACGGTGCCGATTTAGGAAAGTAATTTTGTAACGGTATAGGAACATCATCAAGATTATTAGAAATGAGGAACAACGTAATGCAGCGCAAGAAAGAAACTGTGGTGCTGATAACTTGTTAAGACACGTGATGCTCATACCAGACTAGATGCTAGTAATAATAGTTATACCAAAACAGATGATGCTGATATAATAATAAACGATACTCATACTATAAATGATGATACTTATTTCATGATGGATAATAGTCATATCGCTGTCGATTCTGCTCATATCATAATAGATGATGCTCATATCGTAATCAATTTGCACTCATATCATATTCATGCCACAATATACATCCCTTGAATTCAACACATTGTAGTAAACCCCGTGATTGTATAATACCACCACCAGCACTGTAACTGGCTGTGAGCAGTAGAAGTGGTTTAGAACCAAGACCAGTAACGTCACAGAGTTCAAACCAAACAGGAAGATGATTGGCCGACCTGCCCATTGACGTCACAAACCGGGAATGCCAACGTCAATGAGGGACAGTTGTGTGTGACGTCACTGGGGGGGGCAATGGTGTATGACGTCACCAATCTAAACTTGTGACCTCACTAACTGACCAGATTCGTCACAGATAACTGCTACAAGAGAAGCTTCTGACGTGACACTTGACCAGGGCGTGGTGACATGAAAGCGCCGTATGAAACGAAGGAAGGATCAGGCTGCTCCTTACGTAACACTTGTCTTGGCGTGGGACGACTTTACCGTTCCTAATCCTCTGATTCTAAGCGCCCTCATATTCTCACCCTTTCTTTATATTTTACTTGTGGGTAAGTGGGGTAGGATGGAATGAAGAAATAAAGATGATTGTGACGAGGCTAAATGAGAGCAGAATTAAGCAGTATCTGAGGGATAAACGTTTGGAATGAAGCGACAAACTGCAGGAGATACAGAAAGAGGTGGTATGGAGCATGATGGACTGAGGGATACGGTACTGAGCTGCGACGTGTTTGTGGGAGGGGTGGGTTGGGATGGCATGAAGGAGTGGTACTAAGTCGATATAAAATTGGCTGAGGAAGAGGGGAGGGGAGGAGCGGCATAGCCTGGAAGCAAAAGGTCGAGAAGTGGACCAGCCTTGAATAGACAGATGTAGAAGAATTTACGTGAGGGTGAGTAGAGATCTGTCTATAATTCCCCCTCTAGATATAAGACAGAATATAAAGTCAGGCAAGAAGTAGATACGTAGAGACAGACGAACAATGCCAGATACACACAGGTTGGTGGAGACAGTGCACTTCACCTAGACTGTCCTTCACCTCACAGTTTCCTCAGTAACCTCGCCGGGACAAGCAGCTCCAAACACTTCACCAACATAATGCTTCAGGTTTTTAGTCCACCTGCAGCACCAGCCAACCAAACACATGGGGGCAAATGGGCGAGGTTTGGGGAGTGCTTGTGTGTTTTTGTACACTAACCCTGAACTTGTTACCGCCCGGAGACGACACACACCCTGCTGACTGGTTCTTAAATTTATATATTTATTTATGATGATGATGATGATGATGATGATGATCACTGCTGCTGCTGCTGCTGCTGCTGCTGCTACTACTACTACTACTACTACTACTACTACTGTTACTACTACTACTACTACTGCCACTACTACTGCTACTACTACTATTATTATTATTATTATTATTATTATCATTATCATTGTCATCATCATTATTATTACTATTATATTAAGATTATTTTTAACAGCAATGGAGAAGCAATATTTTCAGGGCTTTACATTTACCTTTTTTTCTTTTCCTGTCTGTCTGGCTGTCGTTTTACTGCCTAACATCATAGACAGCGCTGTTGCTGGGGTGACGGTGAAAAAAAGACACCTCCACTGGACCTTATCTCGTTTGAACACCAGTCCTCCACTTCACCCAGCCTCTCCTTTCCGCATAACTTCCCCGCCCTTGTCACTCTACCTCGTTTACTTCTTCTCCTCTTCCTCCTCCTCCCCCTCCTCCTCCTCCTCCTCCTCCTTTTCCATCTCCGCCTGTCCTTCGCTTCACTGTTATATACACATCTCGCCATTATGCTCGTTATATACTTATGTGTATTAATAAGTATGGCTGTGTGTTAGTCCAAAGCGTAGGGAAAACAGACACGTGTGGGAATAAAGAGGAAAAGAAGTGCAAGATGGCAGATATATAGAGTGTTGCGCAAAAGTCTCAAGTATAAAATTGAAGAGTTTTAGAGTGTGGTGCAACAGACTCAGGTATAGAATGGAAGAGATACAAAGTGTAGTGCAACAGACTGAGGTATAGAATGGATGAGATATAGAGTGTGGGGCAACAGAGGTACAGAATGGAAGATATAGAGTGTGGTGCAACAGACTCAGGTATAGACTGCAGGACATAGAGTGTGGGGCAACAGACTCAAATAATCAAGTACAGTAGTATGAACTGAATTTGTCTTTTGGCTCTAATGAATGAGGGTGAGATTTGGAAGCTTCCGGTGTTGCTGTTTGCTGATGATACAGTATTGTTGAGTGAAGATGAATGGGAGTTGCAAGGTTTGGTGAATGAATTTGGGACAGCGTGTAGGAGGAGGAATCTGAAAGTTAATGTAAACAAAAGTAAAGTTATGGTGTTTGAGAGGAATGAAGTCACAGAGTGTGCAGTGAGGTTGGATGGTGAGGATATGGAGAATGTGAGTGCATTCAAGTACTTGGGTAGTGTGAAGAGTAAGGATGGAACTTTGGGGGAAGAAGTGCATGAAAGGGTTCAGCAGGGAAGAAAGGTTGTTGGTACACTGAAAGCAGTGATGAGAAATAGGGAGGTGAGTATGGAAGTTAAGAAGTCACTGCATGATAGTATTGTGATCCCTACCCTGACGTATGGAAGCGAGGCATGGACCTTGCAAGAGGGGAACAAGTCAAGAGTGAGAGCAGTGGAAATGAGTTACTTGAGAGGAGCATGTGGAGTGACGTGGAGGGACAGGTTGACGAATGAAGAAGTGAAGGAACGCTGTGGGGTGGATGTGGATGTGGTTGAGAAGATTAGGAGAAATGCACTGAGGTGGTTTGGACATGTGAAGAGAATGGAGAATGAAAGACTGACTAAGAGGGTGTATGTAGGTGAGGTGGAGGGAGGGAGAGGGAGAGGTAGACCGAGGATGAGGTGGAGGGATGGAGTTGAGAGGTATATGAGGGAGGGGGGGGTGAGCTGGGGGGAGGGTAGTCAAATGGTGGGTGACAGAGCGACTTGGAGGCGTTTTGTCTGCGGCCACCCTTTGCGGGATTAGGGCGTCGGGCTATAGATAGATAGATAGATAGATTTTTATTTCCCTTTTTCTAGGCGTATTTTATTCATCGCTCCCGAACCAAACTTTCCTCACGCGGTTAAGGAAGCTCCCTAGTACTTCTTCCTTAGCTATTTATTTTTGGATATGGCTGGTTAATATCCTCTATGGCGTTATTAAAATAGAGTATGGCGATATTGGAAGGATTTATATGAGAGAGTAGGGCAATAAGGTGTAATAAAGAAAATAAATCGCATAGAATAAGATGTTAGGGAGCTTCTTTAACCAAGGAGTATATGGGCTACAGTTCATTTTAACGCCTAAGAGTGACGAGGTGCAAAGGACAGCCGCCACAACCCATGTAAGTCAACACCAGAAGCACCGCCTGGCCTAACGCTTACAAGACACCTCACCACAGCCAGAGACCAAGGAAGGAGAAAAGCACCTCATAAACACGCCACTCCTGACACCACCACCCAGACGTCACCCTATATATCACAGCTTTGGGTCTCTGCTTATCTTGCACAAACCTTACAAACAGAAGGGAGGAGCGAAATATATACAAGAATAAAATAGGAAATTTATATTCGTAAGTATTGGCTGTAAATCCTTCCTTCTTCCCATCATTTTGTTTTACAGGTTATGACAGAAGTTGATAAAAGATTTGTGAAGAGAAGATTAGGGATTGTTATTAATGATACAGGGTTGATTATATTAAAAATGGTGCAAGGAGATGACACTTGCTTGATGACACTGAACAGGAGCTTTTTGAGATGGTGTAGAGGATTGTGAATGTCTGTGAGCCTGATATTTTGAAAGCAGACGTAGACGGAAGTAAGGCGATGGTTGTTGAGCGTAATCATTGTTAGTGCAATATGCTGGTGAATGGAGAAAGATCTGAATGGGTACGGAAGTTTAAGTATCTCGGTGCAGTAACAGAGAAAAAAAAAAGTAAATGTACAAAGGGAGAGAAAGTAGGATTGGCACAGGGAAAGAGGGTTGCTGGTGCTAGGAAGGCCTTGCTACTAAACAGAGGTCTGAGTGTAGAGGCTGTATAAGAATTGTATGAAGGTATGCAGCTGTCCTCATTAATCTGTGGGTGTGAAAGGTATGATAATATGAGAAAGGAAAGTTGAAAGTCAGATCAGTGGAAATTTGATTACTGAAGAATGTGTGTAACGCGCAGTGCGGGAGGGATAAGGAATAATGTGATTCGTGGAAGAAGTGGAGTAAGGGCGTCTATTAATAACACATAGGATAGAAGAGAGAGTGTTTTGATGGACAGAATGGATGTAGAAATGGTTGTGAAAAGGGTATGGAGTGAGTGAGTTTGAAGGTGGGAGGAAACATGGTATGCCGAGAAACCGATGGTTGGGTATGGTAAATGAGTGTATGTGAAAACCAGGTATGGATATTGATGGGGTTAGGGAACAGAGGAGGGATTGAGCTGGATTGATGAATTATGTAAGGAGGAGCATATGATATTTTTTTTTTACCCTACCTGAAACGTGAAAATTGACAGACTGGCTTTACCTAGCACGTGTATATGAAACGCTTCTATAAATCGACAGACCAAAATAATATGTGTAGATGGTTAGGCGTGTGAGGTGGCGCCAGGATTCCAGGGGTTGAACGATGTGTGAATGATTGTGCGGCCCACATCATTAGGCATGCTGGTGATAGTTCTTCCACTTACCTTGATCCTGGATTGTACGTCACCGCACCCTTAGGAGGTAGATGATGATGATGATGATGATGATGGTGGTGGTGGTGGTGGTGATTAGAAATATACGGAAAAGAGCAGAACCAACAGATCGGTAAACAACATATATAAATGGAATAAAGCTGAATTAATTAATCGGTGAACAGCACTGATATGCGTAGGTGCGACAAGAGCTGCTACAATTAGAGAGAGAGAGAGAGAGAGAGAGAGAGAGAGAGAGAGAGAGCACGAATGAGTCGGAGGAAGTTAAATGGGGAGCGAATATGTGAAGGAAGATTGAGATGAAATGAAGAACAGTAGGCAAGTCGAGTTTAGGATGTGTGGATATGGACGTTGATCTTTTAAATATATGTCAAGATATAGACAGCTCGACCCCAGGAAAGTATCAGTAGAGGGAAAAAGATGCCGCAAAAATTCTAAAATATATCAAGCGATTCGTCTCTCTCTCTCTCTCTCTCTCTCTCTCTCTCTCACACACACACACACACACACACACACACACACACACACACACGTTACTTATGTTGTTGTTGTTGTTGTAGCCATCTTGCCACACCATCCTGCTGGCCCTGATACCCCCTCCACCCATTGACCTCACCCCCATCCTCACCCTACGCAGTTCTTACTCCCGCCCTTACCTTGCCAACCCTCACCTCACTTCACCTTGCCCAGCCAACAGCTCACCTATCTGCTCAGTCCTCATTTCACCTCACCTCACCTCACCTTTCCTTTTGTCCCCTTGGACAAAATACATTGCTCTCAGTGAAATTACAGAGTAGGACAAGAGCTATAAATTTTGTATCACGAGGTCAGTGGCGATAGTGAGTGAGTGTGTGATGTATAGATTGCGTTGTGACTGCACCCATATTCACAACTGTACCACCATGGATGTGATAAGGAACAATAACGATGGTTCCACACTGTGTACACATTATTACACATCACCAAAGCGAGTTATAAATACAAGAACACGCTGGAATGTCCTCACAGAAGGGTTTTCGTGGCCGTGCAAAAACAATTTTTCACGACCACACAGCCAGGAGCCACACCATAGCATAGTGGCGACATCTAAGGTGAATGTTACTATTATATCAAGTGTGTCGACCAGCAGATGCAGACAATGCTCAAAACTTATTGATAGTCTATATAAAAAACAGCTTGATTTCCGTCATGTCAAAGGATCTAGCACTTCTACGATAGTGACGCATATTAATGGTAAATTGTTTACTACAGGCGCCCCAGTAAACTTCTTTAATTATGACAATAAGTCTGATTCGCTAAACAGAGTTATTATGCTTGCAACCAACCAGGGAATTTAACATCTGTCAGTCAGTATTAGATGGCTTCTTCACATGGCGCCAAGACTACCAGAAACTATGCATATTATCAGAGCACCTCTTATACGAACTGCTGGGACATATACGTGCGCCTTTCTTCCCGCTAAGTGATACTCCACATATGGGAAATTCTTTCAGGCTTTATTTGATAACTATGATGATGTGAGATTCAACTGATATCCTAACACCATCACGGCTAATTCTAAACAAGTGATGATCAAAGCTGTTTCTGCGACGTTGGGACCACACGTGTCACCTGTTGTGTACGTGTATTTTTTTATGATTTCGACTCGGAACATAGGGTTAGCAGCCCGTTCTCTGCGACCCAGCAGTCCTCCATGTTACACACCTTCAAAGGTCACTTGAACACTAATATTCATCATGCATATTGAATACAAGCTAGAGTTGACTTATTAAAGACTGATGCATTAGTATTAGAGAAGATGTTTTTGTGACACGGTTGGGTCTCAAGGAGGATCAGTAAAGTCTGCTTTAATGAGATTCAGTTCATCAAACTGTTCTTTGCCCCAGTCTCTGATCGAACTCGCGTCATTACAAACAACAACCGACCTCTCTAAACACTCAGCCATCATCTGATTCAAATTACATGGAACTGGGTACAAAGTTTAAAGCTAATTGATGCATACAGCAATGATGGTCCTGTAAGACTCATTCGTGGAGTGTTAAATGGGCTGGCGCGTCTCCCCGTTGATAAGCTGGCTCGTGATACGATTCATCTGCTGCAGTATACACGTATACCTGACGCTGAAGGACTGGAAGGCCTACTGGACTCTCTGAACGCCACCAACGTGTCATGCACATTTCGTCTTATCAAGCCATCAGCTTTTTCCAGTGGAGAACTTCCCCCAGTCCACATGAGAATAAGTTCAGCCTTGTTTCCAGTACAGATAAGGAATGTGCATCGGGCAACCGCTGATGGAGAAAATCACACTAACGTATGCAAGAACTGGAACCTTAGCTTTCCGAGTACGTAGACAATCTAACTATGTGTAAGGTCACTGAATATACAAGAATGGATCAGGGTTTGGTATGAACAACCTTGACTAAAGAACATTGTTGTCAGCCTCCACGAACAAAGAGTAAAAAAATTCTATGAAAGGGTATTAACATTGTTTAAGGGATATATGTCAGGAATTTGTGAATGAGAAGACATTACAGGAGCAGTGACAGGATAGAGGACAGTAGGTCACACCATCAGCTGGAAGTCAAAGAAAATCAAATGAATTCATCGATATTGCTCCTGCTGTGCTTGCTGACTTCCACTGATAAGGCATGATGATCCTTGTACGAAAAAAAGAAATGAAAAATAAGACCGGAAGCATTTCATTAATAGAGTAAAGGAAGTTCATCCTATCGGGTTAATGGGATTGTCTCCAAAGTGCTCTTGTCGTAAGCAATTTTATGCTCGAAGGCTTTTGTCCCACAGCTGACTATCCCGAACCTCCACCAGTACCTCACACAGCCGCCCCTCCTTCACCACCACACTGTTCTCCTCACCCAATCTCTCGTCTCACTCCACCATCCACATCACCTTCTCCCTAAAGCCACTCAAAGCAGTCCTCATCTCGCAGTCCACACTCATCATATCCTTAATTTTCTCCAGTCATCACCTCAAGCTAAATATCACTTAGCTATCTCTCCTTCTCTTTCAGACATCCTTCAATATCCCTCCCCTCCAACATTCCTACTGTTCAAACATTCCCCCTTCAACGTCCTTACCCCTCCAATTCAACATTCCTCCCCCTCCAACTTTCCTCCCCCTCCAACGTTCCTTCCTATACAGTATCCCCTCTTATATTACATTCTTTTCTCTCCAACATTTCTACCCCTCCATCACCCTCCACCTCCAACATTCCTGCCCCTCCAACCTCCTCCCTCCCGTCAACTCCCTGTACCCGGAACACGGCCCTGTCCTCACCTAAGCTGCCTGGTCTTAGGTTCTCCATTAAGGCAACATTCTACTTTTCACAGCAGGCAATGTCAACCCTTTCCCCATTGTTGTACTGTACCTATAACATCCTCTCCAAGCTACCATCACCCACCCTAACCTAGCCTAACCTAACCTCACCATAACCTAATCTAATATAGCCTAACCTAACCTATCCTAAACCACAACCCACTCCATTTAACCCACCCTAGCGTAACACGCCCTGACCTAACCTAACCTAACCTAATCTCAGCTTACCTAACCTAACCTCACCTAACCTCTCATAATCTACACCTCACAAACCTTCACTCACCTGAAAACTATATTGTCGTATTCGTAACTTTTGCCAGCCTCGCTAGTTGTCACCTAGCCCCTCAGTTATCACCTAGTTCACTTAGTTCATTGCATCTCTCCATTCCTCATCTAGCCCGTCCCCACCTAGCCCCAGCCCTCACTTACCTTGTCCTACAAGCCTCACCTAGCTCCAGCTTCACCTGACTACACACCTGACCTAATTAAATCAATCACATTGCTACACACCTAACCACCCGTCTAAATTATTTACCTAACTAAATCAGTCAGCTAAGTTAATAAAACACATGATTGAAGCCGACACCTAACTACATGTCTCACCTAACTAAATCTCATTAACGAAAACTAATACTTATAACCTAAGAAAGGATTGTAACTCTCATCGCTAAGCATATTTATACTTGTCAGCTTCTGCCTCTACAGAATTATCATGTATCAATAGCAGGGTGATACAAAAACCAGTGTAAAGTAGTTACTATTCGTACTCTGAATCCTCACCCGGAAGCTTAACCCGGCCACCTTCCGGAGGTTCGTACCCTTCACATTCCTCACAGCTCTTTAAAGAATGTGTCGGCTTCTTCTGACGGTGTGCTGTGTGAACACGCTCTCCTTTTCTCTGTAATTTAGGAGAACTTGGCCATGTACCGTCGTTCATTTTCGAGGATAGCAGTAGCCACGAGCCTTTCCTCTAGTTCTATATTTAATCGACACAGCACCAACTTGTCATTTTAATATGGCACTTAATGCTCAAAGACGTACAAAAATTATTGGTATCGGATGGTTAAGTCCCACAACAGGTGTATATAAGTTTAGAGCTATGCATCAGTATGTGGATACTGAGAACGCCATCTCCTGCACACTTTATTTACTTAACGGCACTGGATCGGCATGTAGAGGTGACATGTAGAGGTGTATGGTATATAGGAGGACTGCTGGGCCTTGATACCAGGCTGTGAAGCCTATGCCCAGAGTCGGACACATAAAAGAAAAAAAAAAAAAACTGGAAAAGAGGATACCTGAGTAAACGCACGACGTTCACCCAAGACGTTGGGAGATTCCACGGATGACAATGCAAAGACCACTTGCAGTGTTCTGATCTCGTATATCCTGGTCTGTAGCCTGTAACAAGTCTCTTTGTAACTAGACTTCGTTGATTCAAACAAGCCACTCTCCCTGGTTGATCCGCCGCCTCGTGCATGTCGCTATGATCCTATACAAAAAAGAATTCGAATGACTTCTCAGTTTTGGCATCATCTGTAAAATACAGCTCAGTGACCAGAGAGTTTGTCCACTTGGTCTTATAGTTTGGTCCATGCAAGTACTTAAATGTGTCGGACAGTCACATCCTGGCCTCAGGCCTCAGTCTCGGTTTACTGGAAGAGAGTCTTCGGTCACGCGAAGCAGCAATATCAGCTTCCGTGTACGGAGCACATTTCAAATTGTTAGTGCATGACGGGGTTCACGGAACCTCAGGAATGACAAGCAAACTTGAACAGATACTGGACCAGGCGCGTTATGATCAAATGAGACTACAGCTTTTCTCATCTGAAGGTCATCGATGACACAGCAGAAATTGAAGAAATGCTGAGTAGGACGCACATTTCATCTTCGGCAGATAAGCAAAAACACTCATCAGTCAGAACTATACTTAGTAAAAATGAGGCAACATACATTTCGATGGTCGCTACAGTCCTGTTGGTCTTTTTTTCCCCTTCCAGATACCCATTACCAATTCCGCCTTCCAGCTATACACAGCAATATCCACTTCACACAGTAACCTAGACTCAAGAACAATTAAATAATGAATACATCACCCTCTCCAGTTATGAGCTGCAATTATTCATGTGTAATACAGATACAACTGAATTTTAACTAATCAGCCTAGAAGCTGCTCTCACACCTACAGTTTGAAAAGGCAGTCTTGTCACCTGACAGGTTCGTTGCCATCAGCTGTACAGTAGCCTAAAAGAAGAACTCTCTCTACTGAGCTAGATTGCCTTAGCCCTCTGAGCTCTGAATAACTCATAGTTCAGCACCACTTACAGTAGATATTAATGCTCTGAATGAAGTCTCGACTGAAAGAAGTGATTCTTCGAAGCCTGGATATAACATTTAGGTCACTGTCTCGTAGCGATTTTGAAAATGAGCTACATCTCTGTATCATATTCTAAATGTGTTGCTGGACTGAAACATGCCATGCCTTAATTACACAGTCAGTCAGGGCATCTTGTGTGTCATCTTGGTTGAAACCCTGATGCACTTCCGTTACACTCCTCGGCTGCTGCAGGAATGCCACGTTTTCAGCAACCCACACTGGATATGAGTGTACGCCAGCACATAGCATTACAGGATGATAAGTCTTTTACTGTACGGTACATTTCCGTTCACACATTCTTAAAAAATCTTAGGATAACTCTTCTGATAATTTTAATTGTGGTGAGACGTCGTGCTTGTAGCTGATATTCATATTATGTAGCCGTTCTTGCATCTGTAAATATTTTTCGCAACATATTGATCTCGAACATAGTATTTATAACGCTGGATAAGATGTGGATTGCGTTGCTATCCATATTACTTGGAAAACGCATTTAGCCATTTCAGACATCTGAACTTTGCATAACTAAGAAAAGAAAGAACCACTGTTGTGTCTGGTACAGTCATGAGAACCAATAATTTTTCAGTGGTAGATCTTGTCTAAGGCTCCGCTGAACTGAAAAAAAAAAAAAAAAAAAAATCTCGCCATATCATATCGAGAAGGTAATAAAATAAGGAAAATAAAGCTTAAAAAATACGCTAGCCTCCCTGGCAATATAGGTCAATGGTATACAATGCTTGTTTTACCAGGTAATGCAGTAATAGCCACGAGGCCGCCGTAGTTCATCCTGTAACACAGGGGTTCCCAGCCTGTGGTATGCTCTGTGAACCAACAGTGGTACGCTTGGGTTTTCCCAGTTGTACAAGGTAAGATGGGACAATTATCCATTTTTTAGTGATGGGGGAAATTATCAATACCAAATCTTTATTTCCACGTGACAGGCAACCTAGCGTTTTTTTCCGGTCTAACATACAGCATTGTTATTGCCATTCATGTACGAAGTAGTGCCTGCCCGCAAAAATTTGCGGGACTGACTAATAGTCTTTCCATCAAAAAATGTTTGCAGAAATAATTATCTTTGTTTCCATACCGTTACTGAGTCCACAGTGACCAATTCTGACCAAAACGTCGCAGAAATGATATTCGCATATTTTCGCTTGTCACGATTTCAGAAAGTCTTGCGCCGTCGCGTCGCACGCGATTGCCAAAATTTTGTTTTGGTATTCTTCTGACATTCCCTGGACTTCACCGACCTAATGTAAAAAGAAATAGGCTAGTGAGTAGTACCGTTCTCGTGAAAGAAACGAACAAACGCAGAGACAGGCATTTTCGCGTCTCGCTATTTCCGGAAATTTTGCGCCGTTGCGTCAGCGCGATCGCAAAATATTTATCTTGTATTCTTGTGACACTCTTTGAACTTACTCCGACCTAATTCAAAAATAATTAGGTCCATATCTTTTACCGTTTTCGTAAAGGAAACGAACACACACACACACACACACACACACACACACACACACACACACACACACACACACACACACACACACACACTCGCTGGCTCAGTGATGACGTTCTCGCATGCCATCTGGTAGACGAGAGTTCGCGCCTCGCTCAGGGTGTGAAAAGTTTCACTGACGAAGTGGGTGGTTACTGTCCCCCTTGAGCAAGGGGACGGGTGTGTGCGTGTGTGAAGGTCACAGCCTTGCACTTAGATCGGACTATATGAGCTCTCAGCTCCCTTCCGGGAGGGTAAAAGCTGACGATCACGGCCATCAAGTGATCCTGACCGACCCGGTGAAACACACACACACACACACACACACACACACACACACACACACAGCTTGAATTTATTATTTAGATACACAAGCCGTAATCAAGGAGTCGTTTTCTTAATTTTATCTGGCTAGTGTGCTACTTGTTGAGAAATAATTGAAAGGCACATGCTAGAACTTGTGAAATCATGCTGATATTAGTTACTAGACAGTCCATGAGTACAGTCATCATGTGTCACACTTTTTTACGTACAAGTAACTATGGACGTAGTCATCTGTGTGGGACTCAGCTGTCGCCAAAAATCTCAACTGGTACGAGAAATTAAAATAGGCTGGAAATCCCTGCTCTGACATGAGCACCGTCGCCACCATGGAGGTAGGTCGCCACTGTCGCACCAGTAACAGTCTTTACTGATTTCACTAATAGTTGGTGAAAGGGCCTTATAAAGCTATCATTCTACATAATCCAAATCTCCTGGATTCTCCATATATCCTAGAGGTCGTCGGATATTAACCCGTATACTACAAAGTGTTTCTCCTTATTTGTCTGTTGGTATTTAGACAAGAAAAAACAATATGTAATCGCACTGAAGAGGCCCGCTCCATTACAAGACATATTCCCAAAGCTGAATTAATTCGTCTGGTGGAAGCTGCCTTAAAATATTCAAAAGACGCCATTGTACTGAACAGTTAAACACTGCTATACATACTGCCAATTGTGGCTCTTCTAGTGCACCATGGCTCTCCACAGTAAACCACGACGTGCATTGGCTTTTCAAGTTTTCCCCGGCAGTTCTATACTCCTGCAATACCGTGATATACTTGGTTTTATTTTTGCTACCTTTAAATGATTCGATTCAGCTTAAGGGACAGACCTTGTAATAAAGGGGTTAAAGGCAATTCTCATGAACTCCTTTAGCACCAACACACCTTATATAGTTTGTCTTTACCATCATGAAATTATATTAGTAAGCTTATGAAAGATCCCTTGTAAAAAGTGAGCTTAGTAAAATTTCCAGCCGTCAGCTTAGAAGGCCCTATACCATCTCTTCCTTACATGTATAATTTTTGCCCATAGTATGCTAATGTTCTCTTGTATAATAGCAATACGATGGCCTTTTTATTTATTCGTACTACCTGAAGACAAATGAATCAATCTCCGGGTAGATTTTTCGATCTGAAGGGATTAGATACAGCCATTAATAAATCCTTCACTACATGAGGTTTTTCCTAAGCTGGGTAAATCCGTCTGGTGGTAGTTTGATGAAAATGTGAAATACGTCATCGTGCTGAATGGGTGAAAAGGGACAGACCACACACGAGGTTTAAGATACAAAATAAATTGCAAAAAAGGTGAGACGTCAGGAAGCCCCTTATATTCCTGAGAATATTTCCTTGTTCTTTCACCTTACTTATCAATCTTTACAGTGCCACCATTTATAGTTTGCCTTCATTTTTGTCCAACCAGATAATTGCACTGAAGTAGAAATGACCGGTCTCAATATCACAAATTCCACTGACACATCGTAATTAAAAGCAGGATGAAAATGCAAGTGTGTGTGTGTGTGTGTGTGTGTGTGTGTGTGTGTGTGTGTGTGTGTGTGTGTGTGTGTGTGTGTGTGTGTGTGAAAATGTTGTAATTCGATTTAGATCAAACTTGGTGGCATGGTTGAAGGTAAAGCAAACTCTTCACGATTCCATATCAGGAACAATCAAAGGTCAAGGCCATACGACACGGTCACAAGTTGGACCCACAATCCAGTTTTCATTCGATTTCGACAGAGCTTTATGGAAGGGTTGAGGGTCAGGGAAGGACAAACAGATTCGATTTTGAGAACGACAGGTCAAAGGTCATAGGACAAGATCAGCTCAAGCAGTTTCAAATCGATCGGGACCAAACTTAATAAAATGGCTGAGGGTCAGGCAAGGATGAAGTAATTCAATTTTGAGAAGAATCACCCGAAGATCAAGGTCACAGGGCAAAGTCAAATATTCGGCCATTAGAGCAAACAGGAGAGTGTGGGTATTGCATCCTCAGTGTCCTCCTCCTTTTTAATTCTTACTGTTTCCTCACGAACTTACTTCAATGAAGATAGAATTTTCGAACTGGCAGGGAGTTTGATGCAATTTTAGTCAGTTCTTTCACTATCCTTTATCGAAGAAAATAGCTTAGAGGTAGAAATAATAAAAAAAAAATAAAGTCCTCTGGCGGAAAGGGTAAACTGTACCAGGTGACCTCAAGCTGTTACCCTCTTATGGCTGGGAGAGAGAGAGAGAGAGAGAGAGAGAGAGAGAGAGAGAGAGAGAGAGAGAGAGAGAGAGAGAGAGAGAGAGAGAGAGAGCGTTTTTACCAAGACAAATTGGGAACAAGTCTCCAATCACTTAGGACATGGGTGGAGTGATTGGTTTAAGTGTGAGCAGACGAAGAGTGCCTAGATCTTTATAAATATTTACCACCTCAGCCTCGCACTTAACCGTATCTCTAATTTGATCTTATTTCTCAATTTATCTCCGTTTTCACAGTCATTTTTTGTATTTTGACCCCTTCAACCCGACAGCCTATTTCCTCTTCTATTCATGCTGTTTCTACATGATTTATTTGGCCTATAGAGAGAGATTTTGAAATGGAGTAAGTATTAATTTCTTTCCTAAGGGGCACTCCAAAACTGAATAAATCAGTCTAGTAATGGCTGGAGGGGGATTTTGCAAACCTCACTAATCCTTTATTAATCCTAGGCCTTATTTACCCCTGCCTTCAGTAAATCCCAGTCCTCATAAAATCCCAAGCCTCACTTAATCCCAACCTTCCTTTGATCCTATCCTTTTTATAATTCTACGTTTTATTTAATCCCATCCGTATATAACACTATCCCTTACGGTATATAATCCTACTCCTCGTTTAACCACAGTCTTCCCTTAATCCTGGCTCTTGTTCAGCTTCATCCTCTCCATCACTTAATCCTCTCCATCCTTTGATCCTAATCCTTACATAATCCTACCCCTCATCTAATCTTGTCCTCCATTAATCCTTCAGTAAAATTATCCCCCTTATATATTATTCCTGCTTTCACCACACGATGTTATTTAGTTTTAGACAGCCCTCGTAGTGAAGGGGTTTGTGGCAGTCCTCATCCCATCTCTCACAATATTCATCCCAAACTTATTCTATCCCTGCTCTCACTCAGCACTCCCTCACATTCACCACACCCTCACACTCACCACACCCTCATACTCACCACACCATCACACTCACCACACCCTCATACTCACCACACCATCACACTCACCACACCCTCACACTCAGCACACCCTCACATCCACCACACCCTTACTTCTACCACACCCTTACACATACCACACCCTTACACTCACCACACCCTCACATTCACCACACCCTCACACTTACCACACCCTCTCACTCACCACACCCTTGCCGTACTTCATCATCACCCCATCTCATTACCATTCTTACCCCACTTCACTCCCTCCCATGCCTCACCTCCCCCTCGACCTCTTCTTACCTCATTACCTCGTTCCATGTCACCTCACTTCACCTCACTCCTTTCCCCTCCTCTCCTTAACCCCTAATTTCACTCATATCATTTCTGTTAAACCCTCACCTCAACCAGCTTCATCTTTCACACTTCTTCCTCATCTTTTCTCTTCATTTTATTCTTCCCTTCTCTTCATTCCCTCATGTCACTCTAGGGCTCACATCATCTTTCATTACCCAAACTCTCATCACTCTATCTCACTCCTAACTCACCTCGTCCCGTCTCACCCGCATCTCATCTCATCATCTCAGTTCACATCATTTCTCATCACAAATCCTAACTCCATATCCTCGCACTCTCACTCTTCCCAGTTCATTCCACATCCCTTCACCCTCACCCTCATTTCACTTCATCTCATTTCACTCCTACTTTCATTCCGTCTCATTCCGTCCTCATTTCACGGCCTTCTTCCTCACTTCATCGCTGACATCACCCCAGTGGCCTCACCTCATCTCACCGAATTCGACCTCATTCCAGTCTTCACCTCATCTCATTCCACCTCACCACACCTCACCTCACCTCACTTCATTCCACCCCACTTCAACTCTCACTTTTTCTCATTCCATCTCATCTCAACTCATTTCATTCCACCTCATCTCACCTCACCTCATCTTATACCACCTCACTTCAGCTCTCACTTCACCTCATGTTTTTCCACCAGATTTTACTTTATCTCATTCCACCTCAGCTCACTTCATTCCACCTCACTTCAGCTCCCACTTCATCTCATTCCAGCCTTCATCTCACATCATTCCACCTCACTTCACCTCTCACTTTATCTTATTCCACCTTTCCTCACTTCATCTCATTCCACATCACTTCAGCTCTTATCTCATTTCATTCCTCTTCACCTCACCTCACTTCAGCTCTCATCTCATCTCATTCCCCACCTCACCTCACCTCATCTCATTCCACCTCACCAACTCCCATCTCAACTCTTTCCACCTCACCTCACCTCACCAAATCTCATTCCACTTCACCAGCTCTCATCTCACCTCATTCCACCTCACCTTACCTCATCCTTATTCCGCCTCACTTCAGGTCTCACACTCTCATTCCACCTTACCTCACCTCATTTCATGCTACCTCACATCAATTCTCATTTCATCTCATTCCACGTCACTTCAGCTCTCACTACATCTCACTACACCTCACCTCACCTCATTGCTCCTCACTTCAACTCTCATCTCATCTAATTCCACCTCACCCTACCTCACCTCATTCCACTTCGTCTCATCTCATTCCACCTCACTTCAGCTCTCATCTCCCCATTCCACCTAACCTCATCCCATCAAATTCCATCTAACCTCACCTCAGCTCATTCCACCTAACTTCATAGCTCACCTCACCTCATCTCATTCCAGCTTACTTCAGCTCTCATTTCATGTTATTTCACCTCACCTCACCTAGCCTTACCTCATTCCACCTCACCTCGCCTCATCTCATTCCTCACTTCATCTTATTCCACCTCACCTCACCTCACCTCATTCCACCTCACTTCACTTAACCTCATTCCACTTCACTTCACTTAACCTCATTCCACCTCACTTCACCTCACCTTATTCAACCTCACTTCACCTTATCTCATTCCACCTCACTTCACCTCACCTCACCTCATTCCACCTCACCTCACCTCACCTCACCTCTCACCTCATTCCACCTCACCTCATTCCACTTCACCTCACCTCACCTCGCCTCACTATGACCTCCCACAGCAAGGACTGGCGGTACAGGTTTTGCTCCGGTCAAGGTGGTTAAACTTTCAGCATAGAAGATAAAAACTTTGGGTGTGGTCAGGTCGCCTAGGATGTGTCTACTCCTGGCATACCTCCTCTCCCCCCTCCCCATACCTCCTCTCCCCCCTCCCCATACCTCCTCTCCCCCCTCCCCATACCTCCTCTCCCCCCTCCCCATACCTCCTCTCCCCCTCACCCACGCCCTCACCCCCCTGCACCCTCACTCTCACCCTCACATTCATTTCCATTCTTATTCTCACCACTAATCATTTTTATTATCATCATCATCACTCTTATTCCCAATCTTACCACCATTCACTCTCATTGTCACTCTTACTCTCATCATCATTCACTCTCATTCTTATTCTTCCTATCACCATCACTCTTACTCTTATTCTCACCATCATTCACTCTGTTACTCATTCTCAGATACCATTTTCACTCATGCATTCTTACATTATCATTCTCACTCTCACCATCATTCTGACTATCACCTTCACCCTTTTCCATTTCCCTTTATCACCTTCGTATCTTCAACCTCCGCTCTTCCTTCACCCTCATTCACTCCTGCATCCTCTCCACTTTCTCTCTCTTCTGTCTTCTTGCAATCTCACTCTCGCTCTTTTCCATCCTCCCTTATCTTCACCTGTCTGTTACATCTTCTCTCTCTCTCTCTCTCTCTCTCTCTCTCTCGCTCTCTCTCTCTAGGATATCCCCCACTCTCTTTCATTCCCCTCCCTCTTCACTTCCCTGTCTTACTTTCCCCGCTCCCCCACTCCGACCCTTCTACTTCTTCACCCTCACTTTATCCCTCTTCCGTCATCAATCACCTTCCGTCTCTCCTCATCACATTCATATCTCTACGTACTTTCACTTCATTTCTTCATCCTCATCTCAGCTTGCATCCTCTCCTTTTCTCTCACCTTCTTCTCCGCCTCTATCATTCCTTTTCTTCCCTTTCACCTTCACTGCTTCCGTCTTCCTTCTCCCGTTTTCTTCGGTCTACTCATTCAACTTTTTCCCTTGCCTTGACTCCTTCTGTTACCGTCTTCCCCTTTCATATTCCCTCTTCCTCCTGAGTTACATTTTTCTTCCTTCACTCCTTGCTCCCAAACTCCCACCCCTTAAACCACCAGCCTCCCCCAGTCTGTTTAATTCTTAGTGACGACCATCATAAGCAATCACTTAGAGGCAGAGGATAGTCACTAACGATGCTTAATATCAACACTGAGAATTGTGATGCTTGGGTCCCGGCCTGGAAATCACGATAATTTTTCTTTCGTAAAAAAAAAAAAAATGTAGAAAGAACAGAATAAGGCACGACTGCACCCTTCTTTGCTTGTCTTTCCTCCAAAAATAAATATTAGTTATGACAGGGAACTAATCGTAAATTTATTTGCTAATCTTTGTCTCTCTCTCCAGTTCCAGAAGGTGCCTGAGGGAGTGAGTGATGTCCCTGGGCCACTTCAAACCTCGCTGTTGTTTCATCCTCCGTCACTTACATCACATTTATAGGTACTTTTCTAGTGGACACAGGAGGCTCTACAGCATCTCTTTAGTGAGTTATATTTTGCACCATCATAATCTCTTGACCCTTGCTGCCATTTCTATAACGAGAACGCATACATATCACTAAAGATAATGAAATGCGCCATATGCGGAAATAAACTGTTAAGAGATGCTCGAGAGACTCCTTACCTGGCGAAAATACAGGCCACTTCGGAACGCCTTCAGTGCTAGGAGGTATTATTTATTTTATTCTTGGTATCTGCAGACAATTATTTTCAGGTACGGCGAGACTTTCTAAACTGGAGGGCTTAATTATAGCCTTCTTTTACCCCTTCACCATCCGAGGTGTCCCCAAAGCCGAACAAAATCGTCTGGAAGCTGTATGAATAAATCAATAAAACAAGTCATTGGATTGAAGGGGTTAAGCAACACCTGGCCTCAGCAATATGTGTCTGGTCTGGATGTGTTCTGCCTTGGCCTCCACATTCCTGCCTCTCCCCCCTGCTTCCTGCCGGCTCTGGCCATAGCCACACCTACGCCTACGATAACAAGTTTACAATCGGGTTTACGCAATGGTCTTCCTAGTTCCTTACTGCCACCAGAGGGCCACGCCACTGGACCGTGGTAGGCCAGGGGTCGTGGTATCGTTTGCAGAGGAGATTGAATATAATCTCACCTTAACTTAGCTCAGATTCTTATTCTTTTTGCAGTTTATTTCACTTTTCTCTATGGCTGAATAATACAATGCTACGGTTCGGCATCCTTTCCATAACACTTCTTCTTGACAAACATCATATTCTTGTGTTAAGCCAAAGGAGAGAAACTGCGAAAGTAGCTAAGGTAATGTGAAAGGAGCATAAAATCTCTCCTTTAGCGATTATTTTCTCTACTACACTTTGCTATGTTCTTGTACGTTGTTTGTGTCGTTGTAACAGTGATCCAAATTGCGTAGAGAACATTAATTTGCCCTATATATATAGAAACAAATGAGTCAGAAAGAAGTAGTGATGGCATTCCTTAGCCTACGATAATAGGAGTCCAGGTGTCTTGGTGAATCGTCCAGCCTATAAAAATACGAACTGGTTAACCCTTCGTAGGCCAGGCCCGTATTTATCTAGGATCTTAACCAGTCTCTAGGATAAACAAGTTGCAACAACAATTAGTTTTTTGCCTACACCGTATTGTTTTTTGTTTTTTATTTTTTTTTTTCACTTCAGTGTTCATTCAAATTGGTGTGTGAGATGTTTGGTAGCTGTGTGAGTAAAAGAGAAAGCAAAAGCAAGTTATCAGGACATCATTTCGGTATGACACTGTATTTCGGGTACTGCCAAGGAGTCATTTATCTAATGATGCGTTACGTGTTTTCTGTGGTAGTCTATTTCTGAGGTTGCTGTTCAGTGAAAGTTGGGTCTATCTGTTTATATTCAATTCGTTAATGCCCCATCAGGAGCCAGAGGCCCAGACATTTAAGGAGAGACCAGTGCCTCGTCCCTTAATGGCAACATATGATCAATAAGTTCTAACCACTTTTTGAATGTAAACCACTATAGACCATAACCAGTTGGGGTACCTTAACCCACTAAGCCACTTGGCGTCAGTTTAGTTATATGGTTGCCACCGACTGAAATAAATGGTTTCTTGGGATTTCTCAAAGTGAAGTGATTACTATAAGGGTCATATTTTGGTGTTATCAGAAAGAAACACCAAAACAGTAAATAAAACTGAATGGTATTATACAACAAAGTCATTCCAGCTTCACTTCTATGATCTTATTAGGCTGTAGAGTTTCACTGACAAGGTTAAAAGAGATGCTAGTTTTCCTGCACTTGTGCAAAATTCTGACAGAAGCTTCTCCAGTAAGAGAGTAAATGAAGCAGAGGCGTAATCTTCCCATGCAGCGCCACGACTACCAGTCACACCAATCGGTCACACTTAACACTTCAGCTCGAGTTCTTCATCTGTATTCTTGTTGTCTCCTGGCGGTTATATTCATCTTTAGAGAGAGAAATTTTGTAGACAAGTGGTTAAAAACAGTCGCCATTAACCCTTTCACAACTACACGTTTCTCCTACGCTAAATTAATTGTCTGGAAAAAAGAAACCTAAGTAACATGTGGCACTGGCAGGACTGAAGACATTAACATTATTGTGACCTATGAGGAATGACAGTTTTCAATATGTACTCGTATACCATCGGGTTAATTAAACAGCTCTATGGAAAATGTCTCGTAGCACTGATTTAAACTCTCTGCTGCCGCCATTGCAATAGACTGGGGTGTGGGAATCTGAAAGTAAACATGGCGATGTGTGGTGGCCTCACATCTTTTATATCCGCAGTGACGAGGTGGTTACGAGACCTTCTAATTAGTGGTGTTACTGAACCCGATGGCATTTTGTAATTGTTGTGACCACCATATTACAGTGTTCTCTAATGTGTACCATGACAACGGAAAATATTCCTGCATCTGCGTATATTTCTAGACAAACAGCAAATCTGATGGCAAGCGTCACGTTAGATCTGCAGATGTAGTGGCCAGTGTCAGCAGCTGTATCCGTGTGCAAAATGAAGCTCGTCATTTAACACCTTACGGCTGGATAAAGCATTGTATTTTTTTTTTTTCTACCAGGCAATTTTATCCAACTTATAAATGATCTTTGGTAGCGGCGAGGTTTATTAAAGTTACATCTACCCTCTCCAGATCGAAAAGTCACCCCTAAACTGAATAAAATCGACTGGAGATAGCGAGGACATACTAAAAGGAAGCGTCACCGGCTTCTAGGAGTTAACACTTTCAGGTTTTGGGCATACACCCTCTGCTGAAAAAAAAAAAAAAGTCTGACAGATAGAAAATAAAGGTCGCGAGTATGAAAGGGTTAAGTGCCTCTACATCTTGGATAAAGAGTTAATCGATATATATAACCAAATTTTGGCTCCCGGTGGTTTAGTGGGTAATTTTTGTGCTCCAATCGGATTGAACCGGTGAAGGTTTGTATCCAAGGGATGGTTGGGGTTGATTGCTCACGTAATACCACTCAGGGATGAGTGAGACTGGTCACTCTCATCTTAAATGTCGGGACCAGCTGCCTAGCCCCGGGCTCCTACGCTCCTCATGGGGCAATGTAGGATTTGATGATGGATGGATATATATATATATATATATATATATATATATATATATATATATATATATATATATATATATATATATATATTGTGGTAGGTGGGGGCGCTCACCATCCACTCACTCGATGTAGTGCTGCTGTCGGGTGTCTGCCCTTTCCTCTCCTCCATCCTTCTTTCCTTCCATCCTCTTCTGTCTTCCTTTCCTTCATTCTTTCCTTGTCCTTCTGCCTACGGTTAACTTTACACTCCCTCTTCTGTCTTTCTTTCCTTCATTCTTTCCTCTTCCTTCTGCCTGTGGGTGACTCTACACTGAGTGACAAGCCAAATGGTTTTCTGTACACAAGGAAACCATTTACTCCCTGGGTGGTAACCATATAACCAAATTTTGGCGCCTGGTGGTTTAGTGGGTAATTATGGCACTCCAATCGGATTGATCGGGTGAAGGTTTATATCCAAGGGATGGTTGGGGTTGATTACTCATGTAATGCCACTCAGGGATGAGTGAGGCTGGTCACTCACATCTTAAATGTCGGGACGAACTGCCTAGCCCCGGGCTCCTACGCTTCTCATGGGGCAATGTAGGATTGGATGATGGATGGATATATATATATATATATATATATATATATATATAAAGTGTGATCCGTCCTGAAGTTCGTGTGCTTTCCGCTATAATTCCCTCCCTAAATATTAAGTGTCGTCTTTCCTCATACCAGTACCACCCGCCTTCAGGCTAGATAGTCCTTCATGGCGCCTATGTACCGAAGCTTTTAAGGTTCTGACTCTAAAGTCATGCAGTTTATCAAATAAAATTGTCCAATTCCCCCCCCCCCAAAAAAAAAAAAAAAAAAAAAGGCAATGATATAAATGCTAAATTTTAAAAGTAGGACGACAATAGCAGGTCAGGTCCTTAGCAGAACTGATAACGAATGAACTTAGGTGATCAACCAGAGATGGAATGGGAGGAAGAGGTAAGTTTAGAGAGAAAATGAAAGGGATATTTAAATTTACTAGGCAGCGAAAGAACAGGCTAATTATTGACAGGTGAAACAGGTGGAAGTTAGAGATGCCTTTGTTCTGTAATGGACTCTCAAATGATGATGATGATGATGATGATGATGATGATGAACACACGATACACTGCTCTAGCTGGAGTACAACAGAAAAGGCTTAAAAATTATTGGCAAACCCTTCTCACAAACAGGACACTCACAAAACCTCAACAAGCTGTAGTACTGAATAAATTGCATGCTGTAAGTGAAATTGTCTCTGCGTTAAAGTTGTGCAAATATCGCCAAGTGTTGCTGAGTCACACTCCCTGGAATCTAGTGAGTGGTGCTGGATTTGCCACGGTATTCAGAGTGACTCGTAACCCATCCTTACCAGCAGCAGTGTATATTTTCAGGAATCACTGTGACTGCTGTCTTTTTACACTTTCTTATTCACTATATTATTAACACTTTCTTATTCACTAAACATCGATTTTGAGATGTGACAACTGTATAAAGAAGGCAGAAGCATCAACAACCCGCCCTTTACACCAGCTTAACCCAGAAGTGTTTATAAATATGGAGTCTGCGTAACCTTGTCCTGCCCTACACTTGGAGTGATGTGCATAGGGTTCCGAAAATCAGACCAATGTGACCTTCACCCACTAATGACTACGTATCTCAATTCCACACTAACTAACTGGCAAAACGAAGTACAGACAACAAGTGTGTAGAGATAACAGCAAGCATGTAGGGATAACAGCAAGTGTGTAGAGATAACAGCAAGTGTGTAGAGATAACAGCAGCAAGTGTGTAGAGATAACAGCAAGTGTCCAGAGATAACAGCAAGTGTGTAGAGGGAACAGCAAGTGTGTAGACATAACAGCAAGTATGTAGATAACAGCTAGTGTGTAGAGATAACAGCAAGAATGTAGACATAACAGCAAGTGTGTAGAGATAACAGCAAGTGTGTAGAGAGAACAGCAAGTGTGTAGAGATAACAGCAAGTGTGTAGAGAGAACAGCAAGTGTGTAGAGAGAACAGCAAGTGTGTAGAGATAACAGCAAGTGTGTAGAGAGAACAGCAAGTGTGTAGAGAGAACAGCAAGTGAGTACAAACGTAATAGCCCAAGAGTCTCATTCATAAAAGCTCCAAACACACAAAAGCTCCTAACAAACAAAAGCTCCTAACAAACAAAAGCTCCTAACAAAAGCTCCTAACAAACAAAAGCTCCTAACAAAAGCTCCTAACAAACAAAAGCTCCAAACAAATAAGAGCTCCCAACAAAAGCTCCTAACAAATAAAAGCTCCCAACAAAAGCTCCTAACCAACAAAAGCTCCTAACAAACAAAAGCTCCTAACAAACAAAAGCTCCTAACAAACAAAAGCTCCTAACAAACAAAAGCTCCTAACAAACAAAAGCTCCTAACAAACAAAAGCTCCTAACAAACAAAAGCTCCTAACAAACAAAAATATCCAAAAAAGTAGATTATTGTTAGAAGTCATTTGTTGGCTCCACTTTTTTCATTCCTTTTTTATATTCTTTTTATTTCATGCTTTATCATTGACTCTGGTGTGATTATGAAGCTGTATGGCTGAAGATAGCAGCACACACACACACACACACACACACACACACACACACACACACACACACACACACACACACACACACGATGATAAACACACCTTAACCCCTTCAGTCCCATGACATATTTTGTATTTTCTTTCTTGTAACCTCCTTAAGGGGTTTCAAAGTCCCCATTAACCCCTTTCCTATCCTGATTACTCTAGCTTGAATAAAACCGTGTGAATGAAACAATGATAAATAAATAAATAAGTAATAAATAAAATCGTCTCCAGCACCAAGGGGAGGAATGGCACCCTTAACACTTTCAATTCGATGCTATATTTTTCCATATTATTTAGACCAGGAGCCTTTGTTCAGCTTAGCACAGGTCCTTGGTTTCGGGGTGGAGAGGCAGTCTTTATCTTAGCCCTGTAGCTCGAAAAGTCTCCCCTAATCTGAATAAAATCGTCTGGAGATGTCAAAATACATACATACAATCATACATGCCTACAAACCTGGGCTCACAGATAAATAAAAGACAAAAATAAATTAGATGCTGTCACTGGAATCTTGGGGGTTAAACGCACCGAAAACAAAACAAAAAAAAAGTTAAGGATACGCAGCCAGCATCGTGTTTGGACAGTCATGACGCCTCCAAGCTGACAGGCGGCGTGAGATGGCCAGACACAAGCTCTCGTAAAACACCTGCTTCACTCCAGAACGTAACCTTGCGCCTGACCTTGACCTTTCATGACCATTTCGCAAAAGTTAGTCGGGTCAGGCCAGGCTGGGGAAGTGGGTGCCATCCATCTTAGTACTTCCCCCGTGGCCATCACCGGGGTATGGGCGGGGCTCTATTCATATATTTTTCTTTCTTTTTTTTTTACATTTTTTGGGGTGGGGGGGTTCTAATGCATCAATCAGGTGTTACTCGTGATGTAAACGGAAGGAGAGGTATTGAAAAGTGACTCTGCAATAGCTCCACATCCCCTGACTATTGCTTTACCACCAAGAACCCTTCTAACACTAAAGCGACAATTAAAGAGACATGAATGCGATGTTGGGAAGCACTAAGGATGTTGAATGAGCCCTAATGCTGTTAATTCCTTCAATCCCATGTTGTATCTTTATCTAATTCCTTGTTGCTTCCAGGTGATTGCAGTCAGATTAGGAGCGTACCTTCGCACTAAAATGTTAATGAAGACTTTATCTGTCTCTAGAAAGCGAAATCTCTCCTGTTCTGAACTTAAGGGTCTGGAATTGACAAAAATAAACTAAAACAGCCCCTAATACCTTCCCTCTGTGTGTGTGTGTGTGTGTGTGTGTGTGTGTGTGTGTGTGTGTGTGTGTGTGTGTGTCCGCGCCATCTGGGTCAAGTGTGTTATAAAAAAGGCTGATTCGCTCAACCGTGTTTGGAAGGAGGGATAATCTGTGTACAGGCGGACACCTCTTACTAACCCCTCCCTCTCCCTCTCCCTCTCTCTCTTACTTTCTCTCTCTCTCTCTCTCTCTTTGCTTTTTCTTGATGCTGTTTCCACCTTTTTTTTTCTTTTCTTAAACATGAACACTTAATTTCTTTTCCAGATACCACAAGACAACACGACCCTAAAGGAGCCAAACTTTCGCCCTCCTCTACTTTCTCTGTCATCGCGGGAGCCATAACAGGGCATCTGAAGGGCAGTGAAGGACGACTAAAGTAAATTACCTAAATATATCATAAGGTACCGGCATTAATGTATATGAAAATCGGGGTTCTGTCCTCTTAGTGCCATTTCTCATTAAAAGAACACACACACACACACACACACACACACACACACACACACACACACACACACACACACACACACACACACACACACACACACACACACACACACAATGTCAGCTACAGTGAGGTTATGTGGACAGTTATTGCGGAGATTAAACACAGTAAGCGAAAAACCAGACTCCATCCATCCTGCTATCTTCCTTTATCCCTTACGTTCGATTAAGTATTTTCCAAGTTCGTTCTTACTACCACCAAGCAATTTTATTCAACCTGACAGACTCTAGCAGTGAAAGAAAGGAATTTATAAAGACTATCTAATCCCCTCTGTTAAAAAAGTAAATCCTAAGCAGAATACAATCGTTTGGCTATAGCAAGATTAATCTACCTGTCTTTGTATCTCTCTATCTATCTATCTATCTGTCTGTTTATCTATCTATCTATATAATGCATAATAGAACTAAAGGGGTTAATAAAGTCATGTGGTCAGTCAGCGAGGGAACCAACAGAGTAGGCGAAAATTTAAACTACACTCTGTTGCCTTGCTTCGATAATTATGAGTATTTGAGGATGAGTAAAAATAAACTCATTCTCGGCTAAAATGAGGAGGTTGTGTGGCAAATGAAGCGAGAAAATGATACCCGTGGCAAACTGAAAGCATGCAACCTGCTACGTCTTCCTGGGTGGAGCAGCTTGTCCATTTGAGAGCATGTACGACTTTATGCCTAGTTCAGCGGGCATTGTGAGCAGAAGAGATAGGAATTCGGTAACAGTTGCGACATTGTGCATACTGTAATTCGTTATATAAAGAAAGATGTTAATAATAATAATAATAATAATAATAATAATAATAATAATGATTATAATAATGTTTTTTAAGACCTTATACAGAACAATATGACGATGACAATTGCTTTACACATTGCTCCTCAGTTATCATGTCAGAATATTTGCTAGCACTTAATATATATATATATATATATATATATATATATATATATATATATATATCTATCTATCTATCTATCTATCTATCTATCTATCTATCTATCTATCTATCTATCTATCTATCTATCTATATATATATATATATATGTATATATTGTCAAGTTGCGGATAATACATATCATGACCAACGCAAAGGTAAATTATATATCCAACCACAGGCGACATGAATCAAGCCAAATAATACGTTCCGCCTGAGTCTGTTGTTAGAAGTGAATTTAGTTTGCGCCGGGTGACAGCCAAATTCCCGATGTTATCTGATGCTACGCCACTCACACCACGTAAAAACTTCAGGGTCGAATGTAGGACGGGAAGCGGCGAATGAGGAGGAAACTAGACCTAACTCTCACCTGATTACCACCAGAGCTGATTGTTATGATGAAAAATTGGCTAGGAAGGAGCACTAATTGGCTTTTGTGGTAAGATAGTGTGTTAGTTATGCCTATCTTCAATATCCTGTTAATGAAGCCAAGCCAGACTTACAGACTTGAATTACTATTGATGAGAATGCTTGGGCAACTGATGGCTTCTTCACAGTGCCAATCATGAAAATCTTGCTGAGTAATGATGCTATACTTACTTGATTTTCTCCGTAGATAAACATCATGGATTGTTGATTGGCTCCTGATTTGGCTAAGTTGGCGTGCTTTATTAATTGGTTTCTTCATTAGTTTGTGGGCAGATGGTTACAATTTCTTAACATACTGGATTATCAGACTTGGCTTTTTCTTAATTTACTCTAGAGCTGAATAATATGGCAAATAATTCCAGAAAGAATACAACACTTCCTTGTTCACCGAATAATTAGGGTATGTGTTAAGTTACTGTTTGGTTGTGTAACTAAAGCAATTCCAGTTTGATCAAATGAGGAAGCCAAGATTGCATTCATTTCGCCAAGGCAAAGAAACGAATTAATTATGCTGACCACAGCAAGAGGTGAATGCATAAGGTGGGCGAGATAAAACTAAGGATAATTACAACATTATCAGTACACTTGGCAAGGAGACACACTGCCAACACTTACACTAAGCTACTAACTGGAGTAAAAAGGTCAAGGCGAAGGTGTAAAAAATGAGGAGTGCAGGTTTCCACACAGAATCTGAAAAGGTTAATGAAGACAGACTAGAAGACATCTTAGCCCCTTGAAACCGAGGACGTCTTGTTTATTTTGTTTAGGTTGACCCTTTGGCTTAGATATCCCTACTTTCTATTATATTTATATTAACGTCAGATGATTCTACATTGCTCAAGAGAATCGTAGGACACACACACACACACACACACACACACACACACACACACACACACACACACACACACACACACACACTCCCTCTCTCTCTCTCTCTCTCTCTCTCTCTCTTAGTTAACCCCTTAAACCCAAGGACATATTTACAACCACTCCGTTAACGCATTTTACATTCTTTTACCGCTGCCACCAATTTAATTAGGTTTTGGAGAGGCTTTTCGACCTGGAGGCGTTAAATAAATTCTTCATTAATCCCTTCACTACAAGAGGTCGGCCCTGAGCTGAATAAAATCGTCTGATGGTAGGAAGAATTAAAAAAAAAAAAACGGACTAAAGGAACTAATTATATTCTCGTCGATTTTATTCATCTTGGAAAATACGTCCTTGCTGACTCAAAATTCTATAGACGTTTTATCTTAATTGGCCCAGATTTTTGTCCTCTTGTAACTTATTCTATGCATCTCAGTAGTAGAATAAGATAATACTTTCGCTCTATATCCTTTCCACAGCACTTCTTCATGACTTGCATAATTTTCTAGTGTTAGTTTCTTTACACAACTCAGTGTTCAAGATGGAGGGATAACAATTTTAGGCCAGGTTAGAGTGAATAGGGTCTAGTATCGCATATAGGAGGAATTTTATCAATGGCACATACATATTACAAGGTCGATCATAATACTGGTCTCATCTAAATTTTCCCCATAACATGCTGCCGTTTAGAGAAATTCTGGTTCCTTTCAATCCTATGACGTATTTTCATTTTATTATTATTATTTTTATTCATTTTATTCTTGCAGTGTCTAAGCGACTTTTTTTTTTAGCCAAGGCCAGGTAGAGCCTCGACTAACCCCTTCACTAGAAACCTCATGTGAATAAAATCGTCTGGAGGAGGCAGGTGTAAAAAGAGATGTAACCGCAGTGATGGGGCCAATTGTCACCTTAGGATGATGATCTTGCCTGACACCGCATTGCACACTGACGCTTATTTTTGGCTGCTTGACTCTCTCTTAATTTGTGCTTAAGCTGAGTAAAATCGTCTGGCGGTTGCAAGAATAGAACTGTTTAGGGACACGAGTATAAAAAAGATAATCGCACTGATAGGGTCAATGAAGACTGCTTAAGTTTATCTTGGGCTGAATTCAATGGTCTGGGAAAACATAATCGCAGTGAAGCATAACCGTGAAAAAAAAAAAATGTAAAAGACTCAGAGACAAGAAGGGGACGAAAAAAGACGGAAATGTTTGAGGACGATGGATCTGAGTAGGTGATGGGATGGAATGGGAAAGGATGGGATAGGATAGGATGGGATGGGATAGGATGGGATGGAGTTGGATGGGATGGGATGGTATAGGATGGAATAACAGATGACCCGGCTTGTGTGTGAAGGACTTTGCATGGTAATTGAGATCTTTGTTGTTGCTGGTATAGGAGGAACCGTGGCAACTTTCCCTCAGCGATTTGATTTGCACATGACACCTCTGCACTGTCTTATGTGTTATTTGTTTCTTTTTACGGTGGACGTTGTTTGCATCAGGAGTATACAAGAGGTTACGATGACTTGATAATGTAAAGTAAGTCACTAAAGGGGAGGTGCAAAGAAGTCCCCAAACTCAGCGAGGATACAGTCCACACACATAATAAACTTAAATGATCACATAACCCCTTCCTCTCTCTCTCTCTCTCTCTCTCTCTCTCTCTCTCTCTCTCTCTCTCTCTCTCTCAGTAGTCGTCACCCTCACCACCACCACCAGCTCCCATCACCTGCAGTACCTCCATACCCAGTAATTTCCGGGCCACACCTGTTTCATCGCACCTTGGCACACTTTCCCGTCTTATCCCGTCATCTAGTTCTCGGCATCGTCCTCTGCCTCCTTCTCTTGGTGGTAATTATAGTGCTTCATTAGAACGGGTTTTGTGAAACAGTTGATTACTCTGTAGGTTTTTAATGCATTGTTATTGTTATTATTACTCGCGTTATTATCATTATTATTATTATTATTGTTGTTGTTGTTATTGATGTTACTACTACAACTACTACTACTACTTTTATATTATTATGATTATTTTTATTATTATTATTATTATTATTATGATGATGATGATGATTATTATTATAGCACTGACTAAGTTATGCATTTTAAACTGCATTCGTATCAAAGATGGGGAAACGATGTGTAGATCACAGAATCTCCCCTCAGATCTCAAACTCAGAGTGCCATCAGCCCTAATGACCCCACTGTGCCGTCAAGAGGCATAAATTTATTGGAAGAGATATCAAAACTGGCTATTTTCTTGTCTGTCTCAGTTATACCTTAAAATATTACATTCATTGGCGTCAGAACATCCTCTCAGTTCTCTAGATCTCGTATTATACTAAAAGACTAATTTACAATGGTCTTGTGAGCAATATGATTCACTGGCTATAACTCGAAAATTACCAGTTTTGACAGTAATCATGGGTGTGTGTGTGTGTGTGTGTGTGTGTGTGTGTGTGTGTGTGTGTGTGTGTGTGTGTGTGTGTGTGTGTGAGAGAGAGAGAGAGAGAGAGAGAGAGAGAGAGGTGTCATACCCTTTAATAGTGTTCCTTTATAACTTTATGTACTATTTGTATTTTTACTATTGTTTTTTAATATTTCTAGTATGAAGCTCTTTACGTACTTCTCTCTCTCTCTTTCTCTCTCTCTCTCTCTCTCTCTGTATGTATCGCTGGTCATCAGTATTATTTTATCTTAGTCTCTCCATCTATCATTCGTTGTGTAAAACAATCAAAACAATTTACCTGGCATTTTTATCATTTCGTCCACTTTCATTGTTTTACAAGTCCCTAGCGTTGAGAAGCATCTGTTTCAAGGTTATCAAGAAAAAACCTTACAAAATTAATACGAACATCTTATTTAGTACATTATCCTATCAGACAAAAATCAGCTTACCTCATAAGTTATGCTATCTTCGTTATCAATACAAGCGTGGGCAAGGAGTTCCAACTTTATCTGATCTTAGTATCTATGACTTTCAATAACTGATAAACGAGAAATGTAAGTGTTATCACGTCTCAGTATAGATGGTCAGGGTTGGCTCCATGAATGTATAAAAGTGTATTACATAACGATAATATTTTCGTCTTATCAATTCCTCCAGTCACATATCCCCCCCCCCTCTCTCTCTCTCTCTCTCTCTCTCTCTCTCTCTCTCGTCAGTGTTGCAATGCTCTCACTCATCATCTCACCATTAGGCTGGACACTGTTGTCCAATTGTGACAGGCTGTCTTTCCCTTTACCAGGGACCAGTGGCACTAAAACATCCATGTACTCTCTCTCTCTCTCTTGACCTCTAATGCAAGTACTGTCGTAGTTATTCTGTCTGGTTTGTACAGTACATAACTCGTTATTGTTGGGCATTCGACTCTGGGCATAGGCTACGAGGCCCGTTCTCGAGGTCCAGTCAACCTACGGCCAAGCAACAGAAGGCGAATTCCCTTCAGTCTCCACACGTCACCTGGCACTTAGGCACCAATACCCGCTATCTATAATGTATATGCTGGGGATATCACATTCAGACGTTGTACCATAGCATTATTAAAGATTTTTTTATGGCATATCGGTGAGGCCATATCGAAGAGCACTGAACACTGCGATACCGAATTCTTATGCATTTTTATAATTTTCCCTGGAACAGTCGGGATCAACCCACGACCAAACAATGCCCAGCCTACCACTCTGTCCACCACATAATCACCTTCCTCGGCTGGCCACCTCTGAACGTCATCTTTATTCTTTATGTTATTCTAGCACATACCATCAGTCTTATAATATGTGCCTAAGCATCTGGGGCTCCGTCTTTGATGCCTTTCTTTACAAAATATGTAAAAATGTATTGTCTCTGATCCTCATGTCCAGGGATAGGAAGGCACAAAAACTGTATATTTAATCTGGAGTGTTGCGTGCCCCTGCCTTCAGCCACTAAATTACTTCATGATCGTGGAAATATACAGACGGCTGTGTCCTACTGTGACCTTCTACTGATGTTTTAATTTATCCATATACTGTATATTCCCTGCAGAGAAAAACAATAGGAGGTAAAGATACGTGTGTGTGTGTGTGTGTGTGTGTGTGTGTGTGTGTGTGTGTATTTACGTCTTACGCCTCACCTGCCTCCACACCACATTCCTTACCACTCCACTAACTCGCCTATCTACCCCTTCACGTCACATCAGGGGCACTTCTGGGGTAACTTAAATATATAGATCTTACTCTAAAATTAAGCCCCACTATTATCGTCTAATCTTCACTTCCGTAAGACCGTGATGGTACAAATATGCTGTCATCCATTTTTTTTAATTATTATTCTTGCATTACACATTTTTCTTTGACTGCTCAACGCTCCAACTTTCCTTCTTTCTTGTACCTCGTCCCTTAATTAATACTTTATACTACTGGACTGTCTTTCGCACTGTCTCAAAAAACTTGTCCGCGCTCACATTCTCCATATCAGCACTATTTATTGTTTTCACCTCACAAATCTTCCATGCATCTTCCGAAATTTGCTCATGCCTGAATTTCCCTCTGTATTGCAACTTCCACAGAGATTATGAAATTCCTCTGTTAGATTCAGTGATTTCCATATCACTTCTCAGCATGGTATCATCTATTTAATCATACCAACAGATTATGCTAATTGATGATAACGTAACACTACACAACATCGAGGCGGGACAGGATAACCTTCAATAAGCGAATGCTAAGGTGATGTACTGTGATAAAAAGATGCTTGAGTGATTTTAGCGCGCGGCAAGTGCTTAAGAATATTGCGTAGTGCTGTCTGTCTGTCTGTCCGTCTCATCATCATCATCATCATCACTGAGCATTTTATGGCACTGACCATTTTATTCGTGGAAGGCAGGAAGAGAAGCAAGCATAGTGATTTTTTTTATAACATTCTAAGGATTAACCGGATCGCACTAAACTAGACCTCGAGCTTTGGGTCTATGCCATCATCGTAAAAAGTTGGACGCAGCCAAAAACGAAAACAAGAGGCAGGACGGACAGGAAGGAACGTTGTGTGAGGGTTGGCGATGGGAGTCGGGGCGAGGTGTGCGAATCGGGTGTGGGGGTGAGGGTGGAGGTGGGATGTGGATGTGGGTGTGGGTGTGGGGTGTGCGGGTGTGGGGAGAGCTAACAACTGCGGTGGGTCATTAGCTTCTTGGTGCTGATAAGGATCCGGGGAGCCTCTCGTCACGCTAACATTCCCAGCATTACAACCATCTCGAGGAGGAACTTCCACATCATCTCATATTCTTTTGTTTTTTTCAGTCCGGCTTGCATGTCATGCATGTCTTTCATTTGCATTCCAGACAGAAATAGAACTTGTTCATCTGATTTAAGATAAAACCAGTTTTTGGTCCAAGACAGTCCGAAAATAGAATCCATGTCGAATATGAGATATCCTTTGTCGGGATTAAATCGGAAACAAGGTAAGATTTGCCTTACTGATTGTCTGCGGCAAAATACACACACCAGTGACCTACTACCAGGATGGTATCTTGTGAAGGGAGAAAGGTTGAGATAATCAAAAGAAGTGTGCAAGTTGACCCTCAAATGAGCCATGGGTAATGATCACAAGAGGCAATCTGACTGATCCCAGGGTGGCAACAACGAGGCAGGATGTGAGACTGTCATGCAATCTGCCCGAGGTGCAAGCAACATTGCACACCACACTGACATGAAATCCGGGGTCAGGACAGAAATTTGACTGTGAATTGTACCTCAGCTGAAGTCAGAAAAATTATAAACGTCATCTGAAGGATAAAATTGTGTGCTTTCTTAAAAATAAAAGTATCGTCATGAATGCGTCGCCAGACACACTCAAGTGGGGTTTTACTCCTCCAGCACCGAAGGAAAAAGTAAAGCTTCCTTCAGCTTTTCTTCGGAATTGGTATATCGTAAATCTGTCATAGCCTAGTTTCAAACTAGTTTTGCTATTTTGATGAATGGGTGAAATATAAAGAACATTAACGCAATGATAGGGACACATGACACGGGGCTTAATTATGTTTCTACTCAGAATTTCTCTTTCTAAGCGCCCCTATAGGTGGGTTATATGAAGAGCCGATGTAATATTAAGCTAAAAATAAAAATGTCTCCAGACCTAAATATGCAATTACATGACACAAACCTGTTCCAGTGTTGTTTTGGTTTACCTCACCACTTATTAATTGGTAAATGGGGATAGCACTCTTGTTGACACGGAGGCTTCGTGGCACCTCATTTTTCCCAGACTATTACCTCCGCCAAAGAAGTTGGAGGAGGTTATGTATTCACGTATGTCTGCCTGTCTGTCTGTCTGTTTTCCAGATCATATCTCCAAAAGAAGTCAAAGAATTTCAATGAAATTTTGTGGAAGGGTGGGCCATGGGCAAAGGAAGAAGTGATTAATTTTGGGGGCGGATCCGGATCCAGATCAGGAGTATCCCGCATAATATCTCTGTGAATTTCAGTGAAATTTTGTGCAAGGGTGAGCCATGGGCCAAGAAAGAATTGATTAAATTTTGGAAGGGGATCCGGATCGGGATCTTTTTCAGTGGCAACGGCATTGGTGGAGGTATGCGCTCTTTGAATGCTTTCTAGTTTTTGTATGTGACAGGCTAATATTCTGTTGTACGATCTTTATTCAAACTATGTTGGTACTAAAAAGTTCTAAGAAGCTTATAAGAAAGCATGGAAGTGTACGCTAATACGGAAGATAAATAGCTTAGAGAAAAATGCTGGGAAATTTCGTATAACACAAAGAATAAGGCCGCAAGTACGAAACATGTTGAAATTGTTGTCCGGAGGTCACTAACTGCATTTTTTTTTTTAAATTCTATGACGTGCGGTCTTGCTTTCTATTGTACCCTAAACAAAACACTGTTAACAATGTCTTGTACAGTTCTGTACCATGGCACTAAACTTTTAAATAATTCCTTAAATTAACCTTTCCCTACCAGTATGCAACTCAATCTTAACATTACAGTTTGCGAAACACTTTGGGCCGTATTCCCCTTGGCATAAGCTTCGTGGCACCCATTCCCGGCCGGTTTATTTGCATGTATCCCTAATATCATCTTCCATGTAATCTATATCATTTTAAATATCATCACAACAGAGGACATTAAGCTGCAATGTGAAAAAATAAATCGCTAAGGAAAAGGAGTGGCGAAATCTCCCAAACCAACCAAAATGCGGGTGTATGCAAGTAGGTGGTACACTATCAACGACGTAGCAACTCAGCATCACCCCTCCAACAGTGCTTATGCTTAGCTCAGTATTCTAAGTGAGATCGGAGGCTCGTAGCATTTATTCTTGGCGATTTAGTTTGTACAATAAACCTGTTCATCCTCTTTTAAATTACTGACGCAGACTGTATAAGTACTCTAATATAAGAATAACGTTCAAGAGAATATAAATGTGTATGAGGTATAATAAATCGCTTAGAAAAAAGATGCTACGAAGGCCACACCGCCACCTATAATAGAGCCCTTATAGGAACCTTCATAACGAGTCTTCAATCCAGTCGTTGATGTCAGAGGAACCTTGAAGTTGACTGATCACTAACAACCACAAAGCAGAAGCGAGTGAATGCTGACTGCCCCCCCATCAATCACCAATATTTACGCTGAGGGGGAATTGTAAGACAGCGGGATATGAAAATTTTTTACCTCCGAGTAGTTTTACGCTCAAAATCTGTACGATGGAGGTGCGTGACACTGATCTAGGAGGAAGGATCGTCAGTAGGGACTGTACTGCACTGTGAAGAGGTGTGAAATATGAAAATTAATGTCCGATACTGTTCTGCTGATGGCTTTAGTACTGACATAAAATATGACGTACATCGAACAACTTAATATATGGCTGTAAAACACTTTAGAATTATGTCACAGAAGAGAGGTTGGATTCTTTGGAGATGAGGCTCGAGATCGTCTCGTGTAATTATTAGCAGTGCAGAAGAGTTGTGTTGGTGAATATCCTGTCAATAGCTGTAAAAACATCCAAAGAACGAGCGTAAACCCATCGTAACCCAGACAAGTTGGCCTGAAACGAATGAGGTAAGTCAAGGCAGGGTTACTCACTGGACCATGTAGCAGACGTCTCCATCAAACCACAGCAGACCAGAGTGTTCTTTTTTCCTCATGTTGCTTGTATATTTGTTCTGGAAAAAAAAGTCTTCCGACAATGTATCACAAGCAATTATTCTGCTTTATGTGCAAACAGAAAGGTAAATCTATTTTTTGTTTTAGGTGTTAGCACTGGATTATGAGTATGGTTAGAAACTGTATACACACACGCTTCTTCGACCGTCCCTGTATGGAAACCGCGACAGGGAAAAGGTGAATGAGCGCGATATGATGCCGTACACTGGAAGTAAATTTGTTGTCAAGTGTAATCAATGTGTGGGTATGTCCTGTGACGTAGTTCCGTGTGTGGCGGTGGTGGGAGGGCGCGCTATTCTCCAGTTTACTGCTGGAGAGATAACCGGGCATCCGTTCACGTCACCGGGCAAGGCGGTGGCTGCTTCCGTCCTTGTTTAGCACCTTCAGCCCAGTGACGCTACGTCTTCTCTTTTCACCTGAACTATCTCTACACGCCTTTTATCCAGCTTAGGGGATGTTTTTCAAACTGTAGAATAAACCGTCCTTGACGCCTTCACTAATCAGGGCTGTCCTAAGATGAATAAAAAACATTCGTTTACGCGATCAGCACCATAGCATGTCTTCGAAATTTGATAACGATACAGTGCTTGGGAAGCATCGTGTAAGTGGCAACACTGATCGTCTGCTCGATCACTGCTCGAGTACAGCATCATTACTGTGGTTCGAAAAAAATGCTTCGACACTGACCATGTAAACGAGCCCTTACTAGCAGGAGATACTAGGGGGAAAAAAAAAAAAATCCTGCACCGAGAGATTAACTTTTTGACTCTGTAGACGTCTTTTTATTTTCTTCTTCTTTAGTTTATTCTTGTTACTTTAAAATTATTTACATCAGCTGAGGAGAGATGTTTCGAGCTGGAGGGGTTACCTATAGCCTTTATCACTTCACTCTTACAGTTGAATAAAAACGCTAAATAATATTGTCCGATGGTACCTTGATTAACATTAGAAATACCTCATGGGACTGAAGTGATAAACATAGGACTGTACTCCAGCTACTTGATGCAGCCTATCTCCCTATCATTCCATCCCACCCACACCATCCCACCCACACCGTCATCCTCACTGATAATGCCGATATCTGGTACCGATACTGATAACTGCCACAGCTGTATTAAGCCCTTCAGTACAGTGGTGTATAATGTCCGTTTATTCTTACAATCTTACAAACGTCAGACGATTTTATTCAGTTCATGAGAGCATCTAAGAAATGAAGATGTTCAAGAAGGCTGCATTAACACCTCCGTTACGAGCAGTCTCTCATAAGCTACATGAAACTGTCTGCAAAGTAAAATGAGAAAATATGTCATCGGAGTGAAGTGGTTAATAGTTTCTGTGATGTAGCCTACCGGTACGTACAGCTGCAGTTAATAATTGCTTTGAAAAGTCTCAGGTTACGAACTAATGACTTGACATTCCACCCAGTCCCCTTGAAGAACGCAGGTTTGTGTTACCAAGCTCTCGTTATATTTTTATAGTATTGATACGGCTACATAGACGAATTACTGACTGTAACTGAACGAGAAAAAACAAAGCTGTCGTTCTTCTATCACCCATTTGCTTTAATCTCGTGGATTTTCAGTCTTTTATTCCATCCTCCACATAAAAAAATATTAAGTTCATTTCTTCTCATAAACTTTTTGACCGGCAAGAGACGGTCCACAGGCGATATTAATGGTCTTCCCACTGCGTCGGAAATCATAAAACATTTGTTCAGTTTCCTCCCCCCCCCCTTTCCCTCCCCTTCTTCAAGACACTTTGCAGTTTTGTGTCATTTCTTTAAACTTGACAGAAGTGTTCCTTGGTCAAATACCCCAAGACATCTTTCCCATTTTTTTTATTTTTTTATTGAGGCCTTTTACAAAACATATAGTGAAATGTGGGAGCATGAATCCGTTGAGTTTATTATCTTCTGCGAGGAGGGGTGGTGATCGTCGCTTCTTTCGGTGCTGGATTTTTTTTTTTTTTTAATCATTATGCATTCCCTTTGAATTCTTTTCAGCTGTTACAATAATCCTAATTCGGTAGCCAGGAACATGAAAAAGAAAAGGCAACTCAGTTCCATAAAGCAGTATTGCAATGATCCTACTCTAGCGTCATTTAAAGCACTAGTGTACCAGGTTGGTGTTTTATTCCGGAATGAGAGAACACCTGAGTCCCAGTCACTTCCAAGCTATCCTTTGTCTCTTTAGAAGGAAAAAAGAGGAACAGAGAATGGCATACTAGAGCGGCTCTGTAGACTCAATTAACAGAACAACGTCCAGTAACACGTAGTCATGTATCAGGGGAATCAAAGACACGCAGACCAGGGCTGAGTGCAAGAAGGGGCAATGCCAAAATTGCTCATATGGAGGTAAGGGTTCCAGGGAGCTTGTAAAAGATAGGTCTTTCAAAGCTACAAAGGCCAATGTCGCCAGAGTCTTAGGGAGGATGCTATAACACAACTAGAAGACGGACCACGGAAACTTGCGCCTAAAAAGCTGAAGGACCTGATTGATCTTCCTCTGATTTCTGCTGAAAGTAGACATTTCTACAGGAGCTTACAGGCAGCAGATGGTGTAGATGATGATTATTTAGATGATGACACCAGAGTGTAATTTCTCATTAGTCTTTAAATATTGAAAAATAATTGTCTTAAAATTTTTGGAAATCTGGCTAATGTTTCAATTCAGGAATGATTTTCATTAAAAAAATTTATATAATTTTCACATTTTTGTTTATAAACAATGGAAACATTAACTAAGAGAAGGAAATTACACATAGGTAAATTTAATATTTAGTTAAAAACATGTAACAATAACTTTATTTTTAAACAGTGCTAATTATTATCGAATAAAAAAATTATCAGTGTCATAGGAAAATATTCTTTACATATTTTTTTTTCACAATACAAAGCAGCTTTTAGATACCGAAAAAGGCATATGTGATTGCTACTTGGCTTAAACAACAATGAAAAAATTACTTTTATGTCTATTCCTCTTAGCTGAATTTTAGTAAAGTCTGCAAGCTTATAATTGCATTTTTCTCAAAACCTCATTTTTTGACATTGGCCCCCCTGTGGCGGGGGGGGGGACACAATCTGGCCGCACTATGGAGTGGTACTACTACTCTGCGGCCAGGTTGTGTTAGGAAGAATACTGCCACCGTATTCCCTGCGTGTCGTAAAAGGCGACTAAAAGGGGCGGGGTGAGGGGACTAGGGACCCCCTCCTCTGTTTTTTAGTTCCTAAAAAGAGGCAGGCCAGAGAAAGCGATGGGGGATTGAGTTATCCCTGTACCCTGAAGATTGGGTCTATGAATGTGCGTGGATGTAGTACGATTGAGGCTAAAAGGGAAGAGATTGGGAGAATGTTTGTGAGAAGTTGGATGTGTTGGCTTTGAGTGAAACGAAGATGAAAGGGAAGGGCGAGTCTATGTTTGGAAGTGTGAATGGAAGATTGTCAGGTGTTGGTAGAGGAAGGGTAAGAGAAGGTGTGGCCTTGTTAGTGAGTCCGGAAGTACAGCAATGTGTGATTGAATGGAAGGAGGTGTCATCGAGACTGATGTGGGTGAAAGCGAAATTTGAACTGGAGTTGTGGGTGTTTGTGAGTGCGTATGGGCCTGGTAGTGAAAGGGATGAAGAAGAGAGGGAGTCTTTCTGGAATGATGTTGATGAGTGTCTGCAGAGTTTTGGAGCGAATGAGAATGTGGTAATGATGGGAGATCTGAATGCTAGAGTGGGAAATGTAGCAGTTGAAGGAGTAGTTGGTATGCATGGTGTGCCTGGAAGAAATGAAAATGGGGAACGAATGATAGCGATGTGTGTTGAGCGAGAGATGGTGATTGGAAATACGCTGTTTGAGAAGAAAGACATTTATAAGTATACATGGGTGAGACAGGAGGGTGGAAGGTTGTTGATAGAGCTTTGATGGACTATGTGGTTGTGTCTAGGAATGTAATAGGAAGATTGTTCGATGTGAGAGTTCTGAGAGGGGAGGGTGGAGGTATGTCTGACCACTACCTGGTGGAGGGAAAGTTAAGAGTAGGTATGAGATGGGTGAAAGCTAGGAGGGTTAGGTGTGGCAGGGAAGTTTTGAAAGTGAGTGAGTTGGATAAAAGAGAGAAAATGATAGAGTATCAGGAGAAATTGAAAGATGAGTGGAATGCAGTGAAAGATCAGGAAAATGGCAGTGTGGAGGAGGAATGGCAGTTGTTTAAGAGTGCTGTGGTGGGGCATGCAGAAGAGGTGTGTGGTGTGAGACGTGTGGGTGGTGGTGTAAGAAAAGGAAGAGAATGGTGGTGCGAGGAAGTAAGTATGGCTGTGGCGAAGAAGAGACGTGCATATGAAGTGTGGCTGCAGAGGAAGGATGAGGTGTCATATGAGAGGTATAAAGAAAGGAGGAATAGGGCGAGAAGAGCTGTGTGTGATGCTAAAGTGGCAGCAGATGAGAGGTGGGGTAGGCGGCTGACAGAGAATTTTCAACAGAATAAGAAAATGTTTTGGAAGGAGGTGAAAAGGGTGCGAAAGGGAGAGTCGGGGAAGGAAGAACGAATAAAAGCAGAGGATGGAAGGATGTTAACTGAGATGGATGCAGTAAGGAAGAGATGGGCAGAGTATTTTGAAAGACTGTTAAATGTAGAGGAGGAAAGAGTGGCTGAGATTGTGGCGGATGGAAGGGTGCAAGGAATAAATGTGTTGGGAGAGTTGAATGATTCTTTGATCACGAAGGAGGAAGTGGAGAAGGCAGTAAAGGAGATGAAAACAGGGAAAGCTGCAGGTATGGATGGGTGTGCTGTTGAATGCCTGAAGGGTGGTGGAGTGACTATTGTTGACTGGTTAGTAAGATTGTTGAATGTGTGCTTTGTGAAAGGTATGGTGCCAATTGACTGGGCAAGTGCTTGTGTGGTCCCGTTGTATAAAGGCAAGGGTGATAAGTATGAATGTACTAGCTTTAGGGGTATAAGTCTGTTGAGTGTTGTAGGTAAGGTGTATGGTAGAGTGTTAATTATGAGAGTTAGAGAGGGTACAGAGAGAGTAATTGGTGATGAGCAGTGTGGCTTTAGGAGAGGGAGGGGATGCGTGGATCAGGTGTTTGCTGTGAAACAAGTGTGTGAAAAGTATTTAGTGAAAGGCAAGGATGTGTTTTGGGCATTCATGGATTTAGAGAAAGCGAATGACAGAATTGATAGGGAGGCTTTGTGGACTGTTTTAAGATTGTATGGACTTGATGGTAGGTTACTAAAAGGGGTGAAAAGTTTTTGTTTAAATAGTAGAGCGTGTGTAAGAGTGGGAAATGCTGTGAGTAATTGGTTTCCCGTGAGAGTGAGGCTGCGACGGGGATGTGTGATGTCGCCTTGGTTGTTTAATATTTATATGGATGGTGTTGTTAGAGAGGTGAATGCAAGTGTTTTAGGTGAAGTTCTGAGACTGGTGAATGTCGATGGTGGAGAGTGGAATCTTAAGCAGCTGCTGTTTGCAGATGATACTGCACTGGTGGCTGATTCAGAGGAGAGATTGAGACAGTTGGTAGAGGAGTTTGGAAGGGTGTGTGAAAGGAGGAAATTGAAAGTAAATGAGAATAAGAGTAAAGTGATGAAGTGTATGAGGTTGGTAGATGGTAGGGGGATGAATATAGTTTTGAATGGTGAGTTGCTTGAGGAGGTAGAGTGTTTTAAATATTTAGGGTCGCATGTTGCTATGGATAGAAGAATAGATGCAGAAGTGAAGTTTAGAATAAATGAAGTAGGAAAAGTGCTGGGAGGAATGAAAAAAGTGTTTAGATGTCGTTCGCTTAGAATGGATGTAAAGAGAAGGCTGTATGAGGGTGTTGTGGTACCGACTGCGTTATATGGGGCTGAAACATGGAATATGGGTGTAGCAGAGAGGAAAAGTTTGAATGTAATGGAGATGAGGTGTCTGAGGAGTATGTGTGGAGTGACGCGTATGGATCGAGTGCGAAATGATGAAGTGCGAAGGAGAACTGGAGTTGTTCGGGAGATGGCTGGTAGAGTTGAGCAGAGGGTGTTGCGATGGTTTGGGCATATGGAGAGAATGGATAATGAGCGATTGGTGAAAAAGATAACTAGATCTGATGTGAGAGGTGTAAGGCTGAGAGGGAGACCATGAATAGGATGGATGGACAGTGTGAAGAGAGCGCTGGATGCGAGAGGGATGTCTGTTGAGCAAGGAAGAGTGGCTATGAGTGACAGAAATAAATGGAGAGAAATTGTGAATGAATAAATGATGACGCAGCCCTGAGGGGATATTCTCCCGCTTTTGGTCTGATTAGCTAGTCAGGACAGGTGCGAGTAAGGGAATGGGTCTATTATGATGTGGCAGGGGTAAACCAGCTCTACTGTCGGGCCCTGCTGCAGATGTCACTGATTGCACTGCGCAGTTGACCCATGTGTGGTGTGGTGAGGTGAGGATCTGTCCCTTCTCCCCTTTGGGGCTAAGATGCGAATGACTGTGTTTGAATGGATGAGTAAATGGGGAGTGTGTCGTCCTGTCTCGGCTACCTCCCATTCCATGGGGGAAGCAGCCTAGGTATATAGATAGATATAATATATAGATAGATATAATATATATAATATATATATATATACTCAACCCTCGGCTATCACTGGTTCCGCTATAGCGTATCTCGCTATCACGCCTATATAAAAAACTACCCAAATACCTTTATCACGCACTAAATGCCCGCTATCACGCACCGGAAATGCTCAAAATTTTCAAGAAGGCCAGGCTCCGGTGCTCCGCCCAGTCAACAAAAGCCTCACTTCGTGATAGGTCGTGTGACATCAGCGCCAGCAAAGCGCTGATTGGCCGCCCGACCGTGTCTCCTGTAAAGAGAAGGCAGCCTTCTCTTTACATATATATATATATATATATATATATATATATATATATATATATATATATATATATATATATATATATATAAATTAACAGAACGGAGGAAGGAAAAACAAATGAATACAAAAAATAATCCATACACAAGATTACTGGTGTCCTCCGTTCATAAAATATCTGTAGCAGTTTGACTTGAACAGCTGTAGGTTGAAATTTGGAGGGAAACAACTCTGGGGAAGGAAGTTCCAAAGAGAAGCAGTACGGGGAATGAAAGAATTCTGAGAGGCAGAAGTTCTGCAATATGGCTGAGTGACATTCCAGTCATGAGCGCTACCAGATGCCCGTGTAGCACGAGGGAAGGCATGGAGAGGTGCTACCATGGACGCAACTTCGTCCGAGCATTTGCCAAAAAAATATCTTTAAAATAATGCAAGGGAGGCAACATTTCTTCTTTCTTGCAGGGAAGGTAGTTTATTTGTAATCGCTGGGTTGTTAATAATTCTAACAGCTAGTTGTTTTAATGCAACCTCTCCACATCCATTCCACAAGGGTGAGCAATATTCAAGCTGAGAGCACACATGACTCTTATAAATTATAGCTAACTGCTCATCAGCGAAGAAGTTACGGACTCTGTACGATAATCCAAGTTTCTTTGAGGTGGTTTTAGCAAGTGATCTAACATGAGAGGTCCAGCTGAGGGCATTGCTGAGATGCCGAGAATTTCAATACTTTTGGAGATCGGAATATTAGTAGCACTGAAGGTAATGTACGAATGGCAATATCTGTCTATTAGTAAACTGTACTGTATATATTTAGTTTTACTAGCATTAAATAAGACAAGGTTGTTTTGTCCCCATTCACTGATCGTAGATAGGTCTTGATTTATGGAGATGGCTGTACTGAGTTGAGAGGTAGAGATATTAGGTTTTGTAAATGGGTGTCTAAGTGTGAATGAACTGTGTAGTGTTGAGTCATCTGCATATAAGTGGATGGGATTGTTGGTGACAGATAACAGATCATTAATATGAACCAGGAATAGGGTTGGCGCCACTACTGACCCCTGCGGCACACCGGCGTTAATTGAGTGAAAATTGGTATATACATCATCTACTTATACTCTATATTCCCGTCACTAAGATATGAAGAAATCAAAGGAACAAAAGACGTTAGTCCATAGCAAGGGAGTCTGGACAGTAGGGAACGGTGCCATACTCTGTCGAAAGCTTTCGAAATATCAAGAGCTACTGCATGAGTTTCTCCATGTACATCAATTGATTGATGGATGATATGAGTTAGGAGATTGAGTATGTCAATGGTGGATCTTTCGTGGCGAAATCCATGCTGTCTATCACTACATACGTTGTTGGATTCAAGATGTTTAACAATGTGTTTATTAATTAAAGTTTCAAATACCTTACCAAGAGAAGATGTGACAGCTATTGGTCTGTAATCAGAGGGGTCAGAGGAACTTCCTTTCTTCGGAAGTGAGTGGATATTGGCTTCTTTCCATGAATTTGGGAATAAAGAAGTACGTATACATAGTTTGAATAATTTAGCTAGAACAGAGGCAAGTTCAGGGGAACACTTTTTCAAAACAATTGGAGGAATTCCATCTGGGCCTGGAGCTTTGTTGGTAGGTAAATTGTCTAGGATGGATTTTACGTATCTTGTCTGTATTTTAAGTGGGGCAATTTCGGGAGAGTCAAGTTCTAGTACTGGGGCATTCTGGCTGGTGTCGTCTATGGTAGAGTTTCTGGCAAATGTACTGGCAAAAATATCCGCTTTCCCACGCGGGTCATTTGTAATGTTGCCATCTGAAGATTTTAGTGGGGGAATGGAAGATGACTTGTTAAAGTTATTATTGAAAGAATTAAGAGTTGACCAGAATATTCTATTGTCATTAGGGTTGTTAAGTAGTTTTGATGCTTGGTTTTGAAGAAAGTTTGATTTAGCTAGATTTATTACAGCTTTTGCATGATTTCTAGCAATTTTAAATTGACAGAGTGATTCAGATGTTTTTTATTTTAAGTAATAGTTATATGCTAATGACTTATGGGCTGTTGTTCTGGCACAGTTGCCATCAAACCATTTTGGAGAGTTCGATCTTTTAGTGAACTGTTGACTTGGTATGAATAAATCCATACTGGGTAGTATTAAGTCGCAAATGTGGGACTGGGTAGAACTTGGATCACTAGAGAAGAAAGACTGCCATGGAATGTCAGCTAGATAATTTCTAAATCCATCCCAGTTTGCCCTATCAAAGTGCCATCGGGTCACTCTGACAGGTTCAGAACCGGGAGGTGTGGGGGGGTTAACTAATGAGGCTTTGATGAGATTGTGGTCAGAGGATCCAAGTGGTGACAGTACCTCTATCCTGTATTGATCTGGATTATTTGTCAAGAATAAGTCCATGAGATGGGCATTATATGGCGCATGTAGTGTGGTGTAGACAGTTGAAGGCAGACGTATTAAGAGAGCATGCTCGCCTACTCTCTGTGTAAGTGAATGCACTGAAAATGTTCAGGAAATGGGGATATATATATATATATATATATGATGGAAACTCGGAGGACGGAGAGCCTGAAGGGGTACAACAGGGAAGAAAGGTTGCTGGTTCTTTGAAAACAGTGTTAAGAAATAGGGAGGTGAGCATGGAAGTAAAACTGTTGCTGCATGATAGTACTGTGACACCAACTCAAATGTATGGAAGTGAAGCTTGGTCCTTGTTGGAAGGGCACAGGTCAAGAGTGAGAGCAGTGGAAATGAGTTATTTGAAAGAATGTGGAGTTTTATGGAGAGACAGACTGACAAATGAGGAAGTCAAGGAATGTTGTGGTGTGGATGTGGATGTGATAAAGAGCGTTAGGAGAAATACACTGAGATGGTTTGGCCATGTGGAGATATGGAGAGAGGGACTATCGAGGAGAGTGTATGCGACTGAAGTGGAGGGGTAAAGAGGAAGGGGGAGGCCGAGGATGAGGTGAAGGGATGGAGTGGAGAGGTATATGAGAGAGGGGTGTGTGGGCTGGGGGAAGGGTCGTGAAATGGCAGGGGAAAGGGCGACATGGAGTCGATTTGTTTGTGACCACCCCTTACGGGATTGAGGAGACTGGTAATATATAGATAGATAGATGAATGTATGTACATATGTTTATGAATGTATGTGTGTATGCACATATGTATATGTATCTATATACTGCATATATGTATTGATATGTATATATATTACTTCTAGTCTCTCTCTCTCTCTCCTTCTCTCTCTCTCGTAGAAATTAGCCATAATATTATAAATAACAGTCATATATTTACGTATCATTGTCTGTGTAAACATAAATATTAAATGGCCAGCGCCATGCTGCCCTTATTGTTAGTCGCGTTTTTTTTTTCGTTATTTCTTTCTTGTAGTCTAGTAGTCTTGTTTGATTGTAATAGGCACTTCTACTCTTCAGAATTAACCGATTCAGACCAGACCTGGAAACAATGGCCAGCCTATGACCTAGTTGTGTTCGCAAAATTTTGGTTGCTATGCAAACACTCGTTGCCTGGCAGCAGCCGAAAAACTGTTTTTTGGTACTTTTCACTTTTTGAGCTGTAGAAGCATTACTAATGGGCGTAGAAAGCTCTGACTTCTTTAGGCGTAATCTTGAGGTCACCCCCCTATCGGAAATGTGCCATCCGTTTTTCCCCTCTCTTCTAGTTTTCCAGTGGAATCCCTGTGAAGGTTAGCTTCAGCATCTTTAACAGGCTTGTTTAATTGTGGAAGGCATTTCTACCCTTCAGAATTAACTTATTCTGACCAAACCTGGACACCATGACTAGACTATGACCTAGTTGTGTTTGCAAGGTTTTGGTTGCTAAGCATCAACTCGTTGCCTAGCAATGGCCTGCTTAGCCCCTCCGTGGCCGTGGATCCTGAAACACTGTCGGGACCCAGTGGCCTGCCCTGGCGATAATTTTTCATATTTCCAATACTGATTTTTTCTTTCTTACCAAATTGAAGAGAAACGCCTGGCCATGCAAATTTTAGCTCCCTAAACCCATGCTGTGCTTCACAATGAAGTGCGAAAAATTTGCAAAATGACCACATACACGCTGGTGAAAATTAGGCAGAGAAACGAAAAAAAATAGCATTAGGAAATATCCATGTTTTAACCCTCCCAAACTTTCAGTGGTGCTGATATGGTTTGAAATAACTAGATATGTATATTACAAACAAAATCAGTACATAATATGGAAGGTTCATAAAAAAAAAAAAAAAGATTTTATTCATATTTTTAAATGTGTATTGTGTTTTTGCAAGTATCGGATTATTTCTGTTGTCTGGGTGATATAGTTTTGTCCAAACAAAGGCGACAGGCGGTATTTTTAGACTCTTACCAGATAAGGATCCTCCACTGGTGTGTATTGTACGGGCTGAACCGCAGCGACCCACTTTGAGCTGGCCAACGTCGCCTACTGGCTTGTACTATTCTATAATAATAACTAGATTTATATCAAAATATAATCCTAATTATACTGTAATCCCAACTTAGCATTATTATAATTATAATCTTAACTAAGCACAGATTTATATTCGATTAATGTAGGCTAAGGCAATATTGAAGTGGAAACTTGATTTACTTCCATGAGAAAACTAGTATTATATAGAATAAAAACGCGACGTAAATTCTACCCACTGATGTTTGCAGTTGCTAACCGGGGTTCCTGTAATTGAACAGAAGAGTGTAAAATATACCGGACTCGAAATGAGGCAAAATTAACATTGCAGTTTAAAATTAGTCTGATTTTCAGTCACCTTTCTTTCGGAACTTCTGTGAAACCCATGTCATTACATTTGATGTTTCACTGGTCTTCCATTAAATCTGACATAGATCTAATTTCCAAACTGACCCTTTAGGTTTCTTTTTCTTTCTATCTGTATCTTCATCTGTAGTTTCCTATCTAATCGTTCTATAGCTGCTGCTGTAGATGGTCACGGTTCTTCAAGTGCTGTCATTAGTGGTGCTCCTAAATATCCTGTCCTTTTACCGGCTTTCTTCCTCATATTCATCTGCGACCTTCTGAGCTTCACATCTAGCCCTATCCACTCACGCGCTGATGATTCCACCCTCCACTCTTCCACCTGCTTCTCACAGCGATCATCAGAGCCATCAGAACAACAGTCACAAGATGAGGCTTTGGCATACCTAGTTGCTGAACTGTATAATTGATAGAAGTAATACATCAAAGACTCACTTCGTCCATCTTCCTACCAACCAAAATCTTTCACAAGAACATCTCATAATTTTCAACAACAAATAACTCAGTCCTTAGTCATTTCTCACTATCTTTGGAGTTTCTGTCTCTTTAGATTTATCATGGAAAGACCACATTACTTCCTCAATAGAATCCGCGTCCAAGAAATCAGATGTGATGAGCTGACTGTGTATTTTCCTTAACCCTGTGCAGCAGTTGAGTTTGTACAGGGGTGTAATTCGTTCATTTGTGGAGGACAGCTTCCAAATGTGTGTGTGTGTGTGTGTGTGTGTGTGTGTGTGTGTGTGTGTGTGTGTGTGTGTGTGTGTGTGTGTGTGTGTGTGTGTGTGTGTGTGTGTGTGTGTGTGTGTTTATTGGGGTGATGGTGAGGGTTTGCCATATACATCTCTTCAAAAGGGAATAGTCAAATTTGTTTTTTATCTCAACAACTCTCCTTCTCTTACTGACACCCTTCAACCCCCCCCCCCTTCATCACATTGTTTCATCTCTTTTCATCTACTATCGCTGTTTCAGTGGCCACTGCTCATCTAAACTGTTTTCATGTATCCTTCCCCCGTTAAGGCAGGCTCAGAGTAGCTACCCTTCTAACAGTATACAGTGCTCTCACCCCCTTTTCTTTCCAGCTTTCTATTGCAAGAGTTGAACAGTACTCTTAGTTCTTCAGTTCTTCATATAGGCAACTGGTTAACCCTGGAACTGTCTTTCTCAGTCTGTATTGTCTGTGCTCACGATCTCCAGTCCTCTAAAGACAAAGTATCCAGGCATCTTGAAAGGAACGGATTACGCTCTCTTTTGATCATGTACAGTACTCATATCCGGGAATGGACACCTTTTTTCAGGCTTCCAACCTTTGGTTCTGTTTGATTTTACGTCTGGCAGCAAACTCTCATCCCTTTTCTGTCCAACTCTCTAATGCAAGAGTTAACCGTTACTCCCAGTCTTTCATTTATGCTACAGGTCAACTCTGGAACTGTCTCCCTCTGTCTGTATTTCCTGCTGCCTATGATCTCCAGTCTTTCAAACGCAGTGTGTCCAGGCATCTCAAAATGATCGGATCTTGAATTTGGCTCTCTATTGTGTTTCGTTTTTCTCTTGGAGGGAACTGTTACTGCGGGCTCTTGGCCTTTGATTCCTTCTTCCTCGCATAAAAAGAATAAAAAAAAACATCATAGACCATAGTTGTCTGTAACATATTTATCCATTTAAGCAGACTTCGTCCCTCCCTACAGTATGTTGGTGGTGGTGCCTGTATGGCGTGACGCAACGGTTGTGTCAACAACAACAGCTACCAACACAAACAGCTCACTGGCCACTTCCCGGAAACTGTCAGCTCATTTGGTGCAGCGGTGAGGCGAGGGTGAGGTGAGGCTGTTTATCTGCTCGCGCGGTAATCCATCAGTCCCTCATGTGGCCACACACTCAATTACCCAACTCGCCGGGGATGTGCGACTGTAGACATAAATACAGTCTCACTTCAGTACACTAAATAACCTGAGAATGTGATGCGGTTCGAAACGCAGTGACGCGATCTTTGAAATCCAGTAAAATGTTCAGAAGTTTTATACTACTTCGACTAAAAACTGAAGGTATCATTGTTCGCGATGTTACTCAAAGCCAACTATTGACGAAACAGAGAAAAATACCAGAGACCACTTGTTTTGGGTTGCTAGTAAGCCATAAAATTATCGTTCCTACTTTGTCCGCAAACTGTTAACACTCTCAGGCCCGTAGGAGTCACTCTCAGCTAAAAAATCATCATCTTTCAGCTGGAATACAATGCTAGAGTTGTTCGGGTAGTGAGAGTTATAATGGTACCAGTATTAACGCTCGGTATTCTATGTGAATACAACACCAGAGTTGTCCTGACCATGAGAGAATTAACATACTAATACTGTGCGTCAGATACTTCAGATTCCTTGTATTGCCTCTAAACCACCTGAAGTACTTTCTTGTACACACATAACTTATACATGCATATACAGTACATGCATCCATACGCACACAGGCGGATACACAAACACAGATGCAGAGGAACTGTTTGTAGAAAGGCGACTAATTCTCTAGGCGAGAGGGTCTATAGATGCGGCTTTGTCCTGTGCCTCTCACTGACGGTTTTCGGACACAGGTGCTTGTTTTTGGTAGACTTCAGCAACTTCAGCGAAGCCACACCACACCACACGCCACACCCCACCGTACCACTCCACACAAAACCACACCATACATAATCACCCTTACACCATACATAATCACCCTTTTACACTACATCACACCAGAAGCATTAGCTGATGGGCCCGAAGCTCCAGCATTTAGTACTATTGTATTTATTCTGGTGCTAACTACAGCTTTGCACAATATATAATCTTCGTGATCAAAATTTTCATCTTTATGTACGTGTCAAAGCTGGTGTACGGCATCGGTGACTTAGTTAAATGGGATCGATGCTTGTCGACTGCGCATGGATCATGACAGAAGACAACCACTATAGGCTCGATATTTGAGAAGGGGAATTCTGTAACATCGGTCTCCCTTGATCAGAGGCGATGTATGCGGTAATGGTCATGCAAGATTAATTACGTGTTTGAATATCCCGTGGGAGCATTGACGGAGGTTCACCCTGCCTGTCTACACGATCATGTTCTCAAATCACTTTCCTGCATTGCTTCAACACTACAGCTGCGGAGAAAGTCATCCTGTGCCAACCTTTACATACATATACTCCTCATCTTCTTCATATTCTATACCATTAACTCCTTCAATCAGATAACGTATTTATCTGATTACTGTTGCTCTTAGACAATTTTACTCAACTGGAGGGGCTAGATATTTATTTCATTAATCCTAGCACTATCAGATATCATTCTTGAGTATAATGGTCTGGAGGTAGCATGACTAAACTAAAATAACAGGTCATCGTAGTGAAGGGCTTAAAAGTTCCGTCGCCTCTCCTGCTTCTCTCCCCACAAGACTTATGAAAAATTATGGTGAGTCCGAAGCAAGCGACACCGATGCACTGAACTCTGGTTAAATGAAGTCGTCCATGTCGGTCTTTGGAAACATTAGCAGGAGAGAAAACAGGACATTCGAGACAAGTATTAGCAGCACAATGACAGACTTATACCACCTCAATATAAATTTCTCAGTCTGCTGCTCTATTCCCTTTACATTCACACTTTAGTCAATAGAATAATCACGCTTTATCCTTGCAGTCGGATTACGAGTTATAATTACTTTCTTGCTATTCCTGAGCTATTTTACTGAGCCCCTGGGGTCCGTATTCTCGTTGGGTTCCTTAATGATTTATTTTCCAAACTATCCATTAATATCCTCCTAATTGCCTCCTATAAATGCCTTTCTTTCCATTACAGGTGGCTTTACATTCAGTGACAAGCCAAATTGTTTCCTGTAAGCCAAGAAACCATATACAACGCTGGGTGGTAACCATATAACCAAACCATACGTGCTCCCTACGTGTCAAGTGGGTTGGTGGATGGTTAGTGCCCCTCCCTGTAAAACAAATAACTCAGAGTCAAATGGCCACCCCGTACGGGATTATGGCGTCTGGCAATAGATAGATAGATAGATGTTTTGTTGTCTTTATTGTGTGCCAGAATAACACACAAGAATATAGTAACGGAGAGGAAGAAGAAATAAACCGGTAAGGAAGAGGTGTTTGTAAGATTCCTAACCACACGGGAATACAGCCCTGGGAGAGAAATTAATGCAATATGGAAAAGTGTATCCTAATGTGAATTTAAAAATCTGGAAATAAGAACAGAACAGAAAATGCGTCACGGGATTCAAGGGTCCATAACGAGAATAACAGTCACGCATAACGAACATCGGTAGCTCACAATCAGCTTTCATAACAGCACTGCCATCAGCCACACACTCATACAGTCAGCCTCACAGTCACTCACAGTTACCCTGCAGATCACTCATACTCATCCCTACAAGTCTCTCGCGGTCAGCCTTAATCACTCTGCAAATCGTTTACTAATAATCAGACTGAAACAATACCTCATAATCAACCACAATCAGATTAGTTGCATATCTATCACTTCCACCATCACTATCAAGCACAGTCAACCTTACAACCTCAGTCACTCTCATCTTCAAGCTTAGTCATCCACAGTAACTCACCGTCACCCATAACCTTTTCACAGTGATATACTCAAACTACCGCCAGACGATTTTATGAAGTCTACAACATCTAACCCCTTCACTTACAGACACATCCACTACACTGCGTAGAATCGTCTGGAGATACCAAGAATAAAACACGTCATGGTAATGAATCAAATTAACTTCCACTCAGGACATTCATGCACAAACCCACTATCAAATCTCATTCCGAAGTGAGATTTGTTCGTGTAGGAAGAATAAGAATAGAGCAGCGCAGGTTTTATTTCTCTTGTTCTTGATGAAGAAAAAACTGATCTTAGTTACCAGAGAAAAACTGTCATAAGGTGCTTAGTGACACTCAAACCAAGCCAGATAATTATACTCACATTCACAGGAAAGACAGGAAAAGGAGACTGCAGAATATACCTGTGTATCTTGTTCTTCCTGGACAAAAAAGTACACAAGTAAAGCTGACAAGTTGGATATGATAGTTCAATTATCGTGATTTGCACGGCGAACCACAAACCAGACTAAAATAGTCCTCTTCACACTCACGACCGGAGGAACACGTACAAAGCAAAAGGAACGAAATCATATGCTAAAAGGCTAGTTGTGGGCTTCTCAAATGTGGTGAATAAAATTTGACCAATATATTGATTACTGTGGTAGAAATATATATATCCGTACAAAACTATGCTTAAGTTCCAAAATGATCGTTGTATTTTGCTCTTTCCTAACCTTTCAGGCCACCCAAGCATAGTAGTATTCTAAGGCTGAAGCATGGACGCTCCAGTTGTGAAGAAGAGCTGCACGACCACTGGAAGATCCGGGCCTGTTTATAGCCGTCAATATTTGCATACTACCCTCACCCTGACACCACCTCTATAAGCACCCCAGTCTCTCTCTCTCTCTCTCTCTCTCTCTCTCTCTCTCTCTCTCACACACACACACACACACACACACACACACATACACACACACACACACACACACACACACACACACACACACACACACACACACACACACACACACACCACAAACATTAATTATACCTTTTGGGGAGCGGAAGAGGTAGTCGCGACCTTCTTGTAATTTAATTTCTTATGATCTAATGATGCACCTCCCTGCCTTCGCTTCGTGTAACCTGTATTTAGATGATTCTCTGATTGACGTGCCTGCTAATTTATGTCAGTTATCTTTCAATCACAGGCTGAGAGAGATTGACTGGCGAAGTTAAGGTGAGGGCGAATGCTGGCAAAGTATATCTAGGGTAATTTCTAACAAGATCCATAGCAAACGTGTTACCTGCACCGGTGATATATACATGACTGTCTATCTGTCTTAGAGAGAGAGAGAGAGAGAGAGAGAGAGAGAGAGAGAAGAAGAAGAAGAAGAAGATAAATATCAATGATTACATTTGACAAGACAGTTACTCCGGTATCAACCTCATCTTGCTCCACATGACCTTTCCTCACACCATTAACCCTATTACTACGAGAGGTGTCTTCAGTGTTAGCAGAATCGCTAGACGGCAGCAAGAATGAAAAGGAAAAAAATAAAAATGTCCCTGTACTACGAGGGGTGTTGGCGAGCGTTGATTCTAACCACTACACTGGAAGAAGTTTTACATACGATTGGCAAAATAGTGTGACAGCAGTAAAATTAAAATATGAAAAACGTCATCGTAATGAATGGGTGGTGAGTGCACCTGATCTTTACACTAGTAGTTAACATGCAGATAACATATCAAAGATTGGTTAGGTCAGTGACACAGACTTGGCCGGTGTCGTATGCACGGAGTGACTTATGCTGAAAGTTACCGTTCCGCTCAGTGCGCATGCGCCGAGTGGCCGTTTAGCTTCTATTTTGAAAGTATTCGCATGTTATCTCAAACTTTGTGCCATTTATCAACAACATTGTATGAAATACGTGTGTCAGGAAGATAGTTGGATGTTTTATCGACCTGTAGGTAACTATAGGTCGATATATGGATATATATAGAGATATATATGTATGTTACAGGCGGATTGTGAAATGATTCATTTCTTGAATTAAGATTAGTTTAGTTTAGGTTTATTTAGGTTAGGTTGATCTAGGATAAGGTTAGGTTAAGGTTAGGCTAGGTTGGGTTAGGTTAGGTTAATTTAGGCTTAATGGAGAAGGGAATGGTAACTTCGAGTATAATGTAACTCCGTGCATAATGACACCGGGTTTAAGAAATATCCTTATTATATCTCTCTTTCCCCATAGGCTACCTCTCCCTCTCTCATTCTCTCTCTAACCGTGACCGGCCAAGAAAGAAGTCTTTACAGCTAGAGTCCTTTGGTATGGTTAGTTGTGGTGTGTAAATCTGCGTCAGTAGATAAGTGTGTAGAATGAACAGGATATGCACTGGAAAGCGGCTCCTCTTGTGTACTGTAGTTGCGACCACAACCTGTCTCAAAACCAGTGCTGGCGGCGCTTCTCGTTTTGTTTCATTACTCTGTTCCTTTTCTAGTTCAACGAGCGAGAAGAGTCTGAAATGCTCACTGCACGTTTTACGAGCTACCAATAAATCAAAGATGCCAGGTAAGGGAAGGGGGTGGGGTCTGTCACGGGGTTTTTATACTACCACAGCAATTTTAAAATAAATGGTTAAATATTATTTAATTTGATAATAATATTCAATAATATTGAAGAGCAGAGACAATGATTGTCTTGCTACATCAAGCAACGATTACTTTACGCTGACTTGCTAAGATTCTCTAAGAACGAGAATTTATAAACTTTCTCCACAGTACACAGCAGAGACTAATTACTCACAATTGCTGAATTACTGTACTGTTAGCCTCTGGAGAAAGTTACTTCACCCTTGACAATAAATAACTAATACTAATAACAATAATCAGGTCCTTGCTGATGCTTAACTCCTATGGCACAACGGATTTTACGTTAATACAAGACTGGTCTAAGTACCAGTTATGAAAGCAAACGTTTATGCAAGCTAGGAGCTATGTGGAAAATAAGCTTAATTATGGAGAAATGAAACAAGATTTTTACTTTACATTAAGCTCGAGAAAGGAACTGTTAAATTTATTAATTACAAAAAAATAAATTTAACGTTACATTTCAAATCAATGAGACGCACTCACTCACTCTCACACGAGCTAAATACTTACGTCTAGAAAAAAAAACACCTTAATTAAACTCTTATAACTAGGAAATACACAAAAGAAATACTATAGTCGATGAATGCTGCGTATCACCAGAGGGGTGGGAGGACTGGATTAACTGTGAAGTGGAGTTTGGGTACTAGCTGACCTCTCACACTGCTGGCACAGGACCTTCCTCCGTCACAACAAACACAAGACTGACTAAGTCGTGGGAACAAAGCGGAGCACTCGGCCGCATTTTTTTAACGGTCGAATGAGCAGGGGCGAACAATAAAAAACAATAGTATCGCTCAGTACAGCACTTAGTGACGTGCATTAAATCGGTCACTCTTTGAAAACGGTGACGAATTATTTGAAAAGTATACTCCGAAATGGAGGGAGAAACGGTTAGCTGAGCGATACACAGTGAGTTTTCCACTAATAGTTCGTGGCTTCTCACAAAAAGGAAATGTCGCGAATTGATTCGTGACATTACGCCCCATGAAAATTAAATCTTTCTTCCTTCAGAAGAAAGATTTCAATATAGATACATATAAATCCTAAGTCATTCGCACAAGATTCACACTGTGGTGCGTGTGCTATCCTGCTACAGGAGAAAGTCGCAGTCGCCAGTGAGCGAAAAAACCTCGTATTTACGTTAATAGAAACAAGCTTGAGGGAAAAACTCCGTGACGACTGTGAAAATCCTGTACTCAGGTCAAACTGAGCGAAAGTTCGCTACATTTACATTAACAACTAATTGTTATGTAGTGTAGTGTATGTAATACACGGTGTAGGTGTGACAGTTGTAGTGTAACTGTACCTACGTGTAAAATGACACAGTAATACAAATTTATAGTAAAATAATGATGACGAGGCAGAAGAGAAGGGGCGGCAGCATGCAACAGGAATGGCCAGCTGATCTGCACGGCAATGCTGCACCCACCAGCTACACCTGCGAAAGGAATTAAGGTGGAGCATCAAAACTGTTATTTCTGTCTCTCTCTCTCTCTCTCTGCCTAGCAATCAGTACTTGTCATTATTAACCAGGAAACGTAATTCTTGAATTCACAAATTGCTTAGAACCCTTATAGCTTACTGGTTAACGCTTATTAACTAGGAAATGTGCCAATTCTTGAATTACTCAAATCTCTTAGAACGGGCAGTTTACTAGTTAACCTAACATTATTAACCAGGAAACGTGCCAGTTCTTGAATTCACAAATTGCTTAGAACGGGCAGTTTACTGGTTAACCTAACTCTACACTTACGAGTAATACAGGAAGCTGAAAATCGCTACGCAATCTCGGGCAGGTCACGTTTTAACACCCACCGTGGGTGTGAACACTCATGTGGGTAATGTGCATTCTCCGGGAATCCTCAGAGAGGCCCACAGCTCGAGACATTCCACAAGGTAATTCATACACAGCCTCGGACTGCCTCTGCAAAGTTCTCAAACTTCCCCCTTAACTTATGGTATACATGTATGTACAAGCCCTGGATATACTGTGTCCTGTAGGGCCGACGAGTGAGACGTCTGGTCTACACTTTTAACTGGGAACCAGGCTGGTCCTTGGATTACTCAAATCGCTTAGGATGCCTATCTTACGGAACCCAACATACAACAGTTGCTAGTTAGTAAGCAGCTAGTAGGTGCGACATCAGGTCTACACCCACATTACCACTATCCTGTCTCTCAACTGACTCAGAGATTACAGGTGTGGTTAGAAACGGCACAGGAAGGGCATGTCCCTGATTAGTGGTGTTACTTTGACACACACTGCAGGAACGGACAAAACTATCTATGTCTCGTCCCATCCCTGGCCAGAAAAAGTCAGCTCGGATACGGCCCTGGGTCTTCCTTTTGCCCATGTGACCTCCTGAGGCTGAACAATGACCCCATTGTAACACTGCTAGGCGGTACTTGGCGGGAACGACAAACTGCAGTTGAACCTCACCCTCGGGTGTTCGTGACTCACGGTAGAGCCGTCCTTGTTTGCGAAGGAACTTGGCTCGACCTCCCCGTGAATACTTAATCACTCGACCCTTTTGTTTGTTCCGCACGGTAGCAAGTGTCGGGTCAGAATGTTGTTCTTGCACAACAAGTTGACTACACATCAGATCTTGCGGCGATTCAATGATCACTGGGGTGACACAATCTGGAGCCTCAGCCATGGCTCGTGTTACCGCAGCAGCCGAAGTCTGAGTAGCGTCATCGGAGCAACTATCCTTGACTCCTTGAATATTGCCTACTATTAAGTCAAATAGAGGCTCTGGCATGACAACCACAAGTGTCGTACCAGTATAAAATGGAGATGCCACCTGGATACATGCCTCAGGGAACAATCTCACTGATCCATCAATAAGCTTTGCATGGATCTGTCGACCTGTATACTGCTCAGGCCGAACTAAACTCTGCTTAACAGAGCAACCTGAGGAACCATTGTCTCTCAGGACCTTCACAGGAATACCTCCCACAAACCCTGGCTGTACAAGGAAGGTACTGTCACCTGTGGGAGGGCCTGTGGAGGAAGCAGCTAGCCACTCATGAGGCTGCTGAATTGATGTGGCAAACATTGTGCCTTGAGAGTTATAAGATGGAACATTGGCCATCTGTGGAGGGGGGTTCACTGTCACTGTGGGACTAGTGAACTGTGGGGAAGTACCCACACTGGTAGGGACATGACCACCAGGCTGCTGCTGAGGAATGAAGGCTGCATTCGCTTCTTGCCTCTTTTGAGCTGGTGGTGAAAAAGTTTGTCCCGACGGTCGGTTGCGTGGCTGATACTGCTGCTGGTTAGGGTACTTGTTGTACCTCTTCCACTCAGGTTTCTGAGTGTTTTGCCCCTGGTCCTTCCACTGCGGTTTTGGACCTTGGCCATTATTCTGAGAATGGCCTTGTTGCTGGGGTTCAGTCTGAGACGGCTTCCCAGACTTGGCAGTATCTTTTCTGCTCCAGGTGTTTTGCTTACGAGCTTGATACCCGTATGCAGTAAAGAATGCGTCAGCCTTCTCTACCATTTGGCTGGCATCTTTCACCTGGCAGATCTTAAGCTGTGCTATGAGCTCAGCAGGCCACGACCTCTAGCTGTGTACGCAGCATAAGGTCAAATATCCCCTCACGCGTGGAAGGAGTTTCATCTTTCTCCATCCACTCACCTAGGTAAGCAGTGAGACGGTCGAGGAACTGAACAGCTGTCTCCTTGTCTTGGAGACGAGCTCGCATGAACTGAGCTTTGGCGTCGTCTACTGTGAGACCATAGGCCTTAATGAGTGCAGCTTTCATCACTTCATACGTGAGATTGTCTCCACGAATTCTGTGGAGAATATCGAGGGCAGGGCCCTCAAACAGGCTAAGAAACTGAAGCCGCTTAGCTGCATCATCGAGCTGGTAAAGCTGAGCCATGTCTTCAAATCGAGCTATGTATGGCTCGATTCGCTGCCATCTTTGTATGGGGGAAGCTTGATGTGTGGGGTCGCCATAACATGTGCAGGGAGAGCGCTCGTGGAGCTTGAACCAACTGCACCAGATGTGTCTGAAGCCAAGGAATCTCGCTTGAGCTTCAGCACTTCAAGTTCATGTTTTTCTCGTGCTTCTCGCTCGGCACGTTCGTGTTCTCGTTCTCTGTCTCGTTGTTCACGCTCGTGTTCGCGCTGTTCACGCTCGTGTTCGCGCTGTTCACGCTCGTAATCGCGCTCTTTCTCACGCTGCTCTTGTTCATATGCACGCTCTCTTTCACGCTGTTCGCGCTGTTCTCGCTCGTATTCGCGCTGAATCTTACGCTCTTCACGGGCATCATTCTCGCGCTGCTGCTCCTGATTATGCCGTGAGAGTATGTATTCTTTAATTTCAGTTGGGTCTGTAAGACCCATATCTTTGGCTTCCTGTAAAAATACGGTGGTAGCCATGTCGCTAACTCAATCTAAATAACTAGCGACTCAGTACTGATTGCTGCTTCGCAAACGAATGCTAATAAACACAAATAAAGAGTACAGACACAAGCTAGTGGTGACCAGTCTTATCCAGTTAACTGGCAAAGAATAAATCAAAAATGTAAATGACTGGGAAGACTATTGTCAATAATAAACACAATGGGTACGGCGACTTCCCAGGAGCGAATAAAATCGTCTAGCGTTACCAAGAATAAACGAGTTAAGTACTCTATTGATTAATAAAGCAAAATTCACTTGCTAAATTAAGGGTAAATACCAGTAAACTTGTGTCTATAAACTTTAATGATAAATACCTAAATATGAATGAGTGAGCACTATCTCGTGAATAGCTTTAGGGTTAGGAGTTAATATCCTGGCGAGGTCGCCAATTGTCACGGGGTTTTTATACTACCACAGCAATTTTAAAATAAATGGTTAAATATTATTTAATTTGATAATAATATTCAATAATATTGAAGAGCAGAGACAATGATTGTCTTGCTACATCAAGCAACGATTACTTTACGCTGACTTGCTAAGATTCTCTAAGAACGAGAATTTATAAACTTTCTCCACAGTACACAGCAGAGACTAATTACTCACAATTGCTGAATTACTGTACTGTTAGCCTCTGGAGAAAGTTACTTCACCCTTGACAATAAATAACTAATACTAATAACAATAATCAGGTCCTTGCTGATGCTTAACTCCTATGGCACAACGGATTTTACGTTAATACAAGACTGGTCTAAGTACCAGTTATGAAAGCAAACGTTTATGCAAGCTAGGAGCTATGTGGAAAATAAGCTTAATTATGGAGAAATGAAACAAGATTTTTACTTTACATTAAGCTCGAGAAAGGAACTGTTAAATTTATTAATTACAAAAAAATAAATTTAACGTTACATTTCAAATCAATGAGACGCACTCGCTCACTCTCACACGAGCTAAATACTTACGTCTAGAAAAAAAACCCACCTTAATTAAACTCTTATAACTAGGAAATACACAAAAGAAATACTATAGTCGATGAATGCTGCGTATCACCAGAGGGGTGGGAGGACTGGATTAACTGTGACGTGGAGTTTGGGTACTAGCTGACCTCTCACACTGCTGGCACAGGACCTTCCTCCGTCACAACAAACACAAGACTGACTAAGTCGTGGGAACAAAGCGGAGCACTCGGCCGCATTTTTTTAACGGTCGAATGAGCAGGGGCGAACAATAAAAAACAATAGTATCGCTCAGTACAGCACTTAGCGACGTGCATTAAATCGGTCACTCTTTGAAAACGGTGACGAATTATTTGAAAAGTATACTCCGAAATGGAGGGAGAAACGGTTAGCTGAGCGATACACAGTGAGTTTTCCACTAATAGTTCGTGGCTTCTCACAAAAAGGAAATGTCGCGAATTGATTCGTGACAGGGTCCTCGATACTATTGCCGCATGATGCGCCACATATTTTCTTCCAAAATATGGTTGTAGATTTCTACTTGTAAAAAGATAACCCCCATAACACACGACCCTTGGGAGTGCTACCGATAATAGTCATGAATGTGTTCAGTATTCGGTGGAAGCGAAGCGTTGCCTTCAGTTATAGTTGATTTACTTCCTAAATTTCATTATTTCTCTCTCATATCTATCAATGAAATCCGTTCCTACTACTACCCAGGGAGGAAAAACATTCATTGTCATCCTGACTCTGTTTCCATTATTTCAAAGGAGTGAATAGGATCCATCACCATCATCATCGTCGTGAACTTTGTTTTTTTTCGAAGGATGAAGTGAAGCAGGACGCAGAAATTTGGAAAGAGAAAATACATAGGTGGGTGGCCCATCAACAGCAGGCCCAGTGAAATGGGTCGGACAATCATTCACACTTCATTCAAATCCCCCGGAATCCTGACTCCACTTCATCAACTACCTACACATTTTTTCAGGCATTTATCTGTATAATTCCCTGTTAGTAACACCTGTGAACAGGATCCACAAATAGGAAAAGGCAAACCCAACAGCAGATGCTTTCAACAATACCTGTATAAACCATACATCCCAATTTTCATTCATTCATTCGCAGTTCTCGACTCAGTCCCAGGTGACATATAATTCACAAGTTGCTGCATTTTGTTGCCTTCACAACTGCGAGGCTTATCATCTCCTTTGAGTTTCAAGTTACAAAAAGAGGTGCAGCTCTTATCATGTGCATATCCATACAGACCTTTCAGTTGTTTTAGTGATTATTCTCATTCCTTCACAACGTCCGTACAATACTTTCTGACGCATTTCATTTACACAGTCAACCCCCCTTGGCCGTCTGAGCCTCCTACTATTCAAACTCAATTACACATGCCTATTTCACCGCCCTAGTCATATTCGCTTTCTTTGTATGATGCGCGCCTTTCTGTTCCAAATGAGTAATACATTTTCGTACATTATATTCTTTAACGCAGATCAGTGTTAATTTATGCATCTGAGGTAGTTAATACTTTATCCTCGATGGGCTTATATTATACAAGTATGAAAACCTATTTTATAAAATACATGATGATAACGTTCTCCCTACGTGTCAAGTGGGGTTGGTGGAGGATTAGTGCCCCTCCCTGTAAAACAATTAACTCTGAGCCCTTGGCCACCCTGTTTGAGATACATGGTGTCTGGCAATGAATGAATGAAAAATATTCTTTAACGCAGATCAGTGTTAATTTATGCATCTGACGCAGTTAATACTTTATCCTCGATGGGCTTATATTATACAAGTATGAAAACCTATTTTATAAAATACATGATGATAAGGGGATGGCAATATGCCAAAAGCCATTAGAACAAGGTCGAGGCAGTAAAAGGACATAAAATAACATTCCTAAATATTTTTATGGCATGCTTTTATGCACTGCATGGTTAAGAAGGCTAACAGCTTTGCCACAGTAGTGACACTTATTACACGCACATATACATAAAGATTTGTTACACTATAATGGTACTTAACCTTGATATAGTGATTTTGGGCTCATTGCCATCCCTACATCTCCATACATTTTATGTAATGTATTTTTACATTTGTTTCACTTATTTTTAATAAGGGATCTCTAAGGGAAAATATTAGCAAGATTTTGTATGTCATTCAGCCTGGAAGAGCGTCGCAGTAGCGAAGTCGTTAATGAAGATCCTAATTTCCCTCCCTTCACTTGAACAACCTCTCTTTAGCTCAGTAAAATCGTCTGCACTTAACAAGGAGGAGCGCTCGGAGGGGACAACACGCGCACCTTACTGTGGGCCTGTGACACCCTGTGATCTTGACCTTTAATCGATTTTTCCAAAACTTGAAGTATTTCATCCTTTGCGTGACTAAGAAATCTTTCATTAAGTTTGGTTCAAAGTGGATAAAAATACCTTAGTTGATATTGCTCAGTGGTCTTGACCTTTGAGCTAATATTCTAAAAGCAAAATAATTTCATCTTCGGCTGACCTTTAAACCTTGCATCAAATTTGATCAATATGGAATGTAACTTGTTGAATTAAATGGCCAAAACTTGGACGTTACCTGTGACCTTTACCTTTGACCGATTGTTTCTCAAAATGGAATATCTCCACCCGTCCACCAAGTTTGATCTAAACTGGATGAAAACTGTAAAAGTTTACTTATTCCCGATCTGTGACCCATGATCTCTTTAGACAAATATCTGTCAAGAATTAAACCCAGTGAAAAATGAAATCCCTCTGTGAAAAGAAAGTGATGGTCTAAGTCATTTTAGAAGTACCTGTTCTAAGAAAGAAGAAACAAAAAGAAGATGAATATGGAAAAATCAGGATAAAATAAACTGTGTTTGATCGTTTTAGCCAGGGCCGGCATTAAGACAATTGGATCATGTGCTCCCAAATGGGCCCCGCGCCTAAAAGGGCCCCGCGCTAGGGAGCTAGGTTAGGCCTAACTTACCCTAGTCTTATCCAGTGCACGCAACGACACACTGCTTCTACCTTAGTCTTGTCAAGTGCAGACAGCAACACACTGCAACACACACGTCACACCACACTGCAGGTTTTACAGAGACCTATGTACTTTCCGAAGCTTGGTTGTTTACTTGTTGGCTTTCATGTATGCAATTTTATATTAAAATGTAGCTTAGACTTATTTGGTCCATTAACTCACATGCACTTTTTAAGCACACATTTTGATTTCTTTCCATTCTACCATAGAGATAGACTTTATTTATATATCTATGATTCTACAGACCTTGGCTGTGAACCTGGGGGCCACACCAAAAATGTTCCCAATTGGGCCCATTAGCTCCTACGGCCGGACCTGGTTTTATCATTACGTTTTACTTACATCAGGGGTTGTTTTGTTTACAGAAAAGCTTGAAGATCAAAGCTAGATGTTAATAAAAAATGAAAATCTTTGTGTTTGGGAGATGCAAAGGATTTCTTGTTAAGACTTATGAGCGTGTCGGAGATATCCGTACCGACATGCTGTTGTTGTCAATTCTGACTTCCTAATTTCGTACGATACCAGTGACTCACATCCATGCGATACTACGGATACTATAACTCTCCCTTGTGCAGTTCTCTTGCTGCTTCTGTACTTAGTATTTTGTTTTGTATCACGATCGTTTTAACGCGTCTCTTTTCCTTTTCCGCTACTCTGTTCTCTAACACTGTGGATCCATCTCATGTTATGAGCCCCAAATAGTATAAAAATAAACTAACGAAAAAACTAAAATTCATAAGGTAAACTATTAGAAGCTAAATCCTCATCTAAGCTATTTACATGCTATACATTTAATTCTGTAACCTGATATTTATCTGGGAATTTAGAGGCAGCCTTGAATCAACAGAGAATCTAGTTCCCGGGATAGCCTAGTGTTTTAAGATGAAGGTGTTTCTTAGTGTACAGTATTTCAAGCATCCAGGCACCAAGTTACCTACAAACCAGAGCCTGGACTGAGATTCACAAAACAACGATTATTATTTACCTGTCGAAGCTAAGAATTGTTTCGGCGAGATGAACCAGAAACACGAGATCCTATACTCCATTTTCCATGCCCTTACTGAGAAAATACACATCCCAGTTACGAGGGGGAATTGCTTGTAAGGCTGCCTGTACACCAGCATGGTGGCCCCCGACCGTGACCAGCCGCGTACCACAGTTTAACATCCTGAACGCCACGGTGCGCTGACGTCACAACCGGACCTAGAAAACGGTGTACTCATTTAGAACTCATGAGGTGTGTGTGCATATGTGTGTGTGTGTGTGTGTGTGTGTGTGTGTGTGTGTCCGCCAGGCATCCGCTTTCCGGCTGAGCGGGGCTGTAGGTGGGGTAGCTGTGGGTGTGAGTAGGGGAGAGGACGGTGTGAATATGGAAGAGGGTGGTGCGGGTGTAGGAGAGAGGGTGTTATGAGTGTGGGTGCAGAAGAGGGAGGTGTGGGTGTAGGAGATGGTGGTGTGGGTGTAGGAGAGGGTGGTGTGGTTGTGGGATGTGGTGGTGTGAGTGTGGGAAAGGCAGTGGGTGGCATAAATGGGAGGGAGGGTTGTGTGGATGTTGAGTTTTGAGGGTGGGAATGTTAGTGGAGAAGGTGGGGGTCTGAATGGTGTGGGTAACGTGTGGATAGTGTGGGTGGGGTAAAGAGTGGTGGGGTGTGAGCGAGTGGTGCTCGTGGAGGGATTTGAATGGAGTTGGTAGGGTAGGAATGATGTGGAGAAGGTGTGAATTTTGGGTGGAGTGTGAACAGTGTGGGTGGGGTTGTGAATAGTATGGACTGAGGTGTGTAGAAGGTGTGGAGTGGGGTTTTGAAAGAGGGGGTACGAGTGATGTGTGGGTGGAGTGGGAAGGCGGGTCGTAGTGTCTGTAAGGAATGTTAGTGGGTTGGATAGGGATGTGAGAGGTGTGGCTGGGGTGAGGCTGGGATATTAGTGGCATGGGCAGAGATGTGTGTGGCGTGGATTGGGATGCGAGAGGTGTGGATGGAAATGATGATGGGAGCAGAGAGGTGACTGGTGAGGGTAGAGATCTGTGTGATTTAGATAGGGGTGTGAGTGGTGCAGTTAGGGATGTGAGTGGTGTGGGTAGTGATGTGAGTGGTATGGGCGGGACGTGAGTGATGTGGGTGGGGCGTGAGTGATGTGTGTGGGACGTGAGTGGTGTGTGTGGGACGTGAGTGGTGAGGGTGGGACATGAATGGTGTGGGTGGGATGTGAGTGGTGTGAGTGGGACGTGAGTGGTGTGGGTGGGGTGTGAGTGGTGTGGGTGGGATGTGAGTGGTGTGGGTGGGATGTGAGTGGTGTGGGTGGGGTGTGAGTGGTGTGGATGGGATGTGAGTGATGTGGGTGGGATGTGAGTGGTGTGGGTGGGGTGTGAGTGGTGTGGGTGGGGTGTGAGTGGTGTGGGTGGGATGTGAGTGGTGTGGGTGGGATTTGAGTGGTGTGGGTGGGATGTGAGTGGTGTGGGTGGGATGTGAGTGGTGTGGGTGTGTTGTGAGTGGTGTGGGTGGGATGTGAGTGGTGTGGGTGTGTTGTGAGTGGTGTGGATGGGATGTGAGTGGTGTGGGTGGGATGTGAGTGGTGTGGGTGGGATGTGAGTGGTGTGGGTGGGATGTGAGTGATATGAAGGGGGATGTGCGTGGTGTGAGCTGGAAGAAGATGGTAGGTGTGCGAATGATGAAGGTGGGATGGGCGGTGGATAGCATGGGTGGGGTGGGTGGGAGGGCGGATAGGTCTGGGCGGGGAGGAGACACGTGAGAAGAGTGGAAAGGTATGTCAGTTTTAGAACAGGTGTAAATGACTCAGCACGCACCTTAGACCACATATTTTGTAAACTTGTAACAAGGGTAACTATACAGAAGTAAAATATAATATGTAATAGTATGTACTGCATCCTTGTACATTTTATATTCCTGGCCAAAGATTGCCTCATGGATTAGTGAGAATTGTTAATAGCAATATCTCGTACTTAAGTAAACAGAAACTGCACACAACGCTTCAAACCACCTCTCTTTCCGTGGTTATGATAATTTACTGGTACCGGTAGCCGACAACTATATACAGTAATACTCTGACTACCATTTCCTAAATACTAAAACTAATATCCATGTTCAGTATTAACCCGCCGCAACGTTGAGGCCTTGCCCTTCACCTCACCACTACTCTCTCCCACACCATTGCCATCTCCTGGTTTTACATTGTGACCAAGCCTAACTAACAATAACTGGTGGTATGATGTTAAACTTCTCTTTAAAACCATTTTTCAACTTAGAGCAAAGTTGTTTGAATACAAGGGTAAATATCAAACTTATCCTTTTATGTTGTCGTCATCCGTTATTTATGGATTTGTAACTGGTGCAGTTTAAGCCGCAGTTTCACTCGACACACAGATACGAGTATGCTGTATATCAGACACTTTACCTTCGAGCTCACGTACGCTTCCAAATTAAGATTTCATAGTGTGGCACATTATGTTAATTTATATCCTCTTCCCAAGCTAGCAGAATGGAAAATACAGAAGGAAAGAATAAGCCAAAAGCTTTGTTTAACTACTCTGGACACTTTATTACTCCTTCTCCTTCCCCCGATGTAGTGGCTATAAGATACCTCAAAGCAGTTCATTATCTGCAGACCTCAGGAGGAAACATAGAACTCATTTATTGCACTGAATCTGAGTCGAAATTCACTAGTGTTGAAGTTCATATATTACTGAGCAGGAAAAGTGTGAGAGGACTTTCTGTTCATACGCTGTTCATTCTCTCCCGGGGTCTTATTTATAAACACGCCTAAACTAAACTTGTGTGTCAGATCGCTCGCACATACGCCTGTATTCACTCATCACAACCAAAGCAGCGTTATTAAGGGTCATTAAAGTGATAAAATGAGAAAAACAACTCGATCTGTGACAAAAAGTAACACTTATGGAGACTCCTTTACCTATCATAAATGGTATCTATCACAGATATGGCTCCCGGACAGAAATGTTGACGGTTTCTTTTGGAGTGACTTCTATTATTATTCAATAATTCACAGAAGTCCTATATTTTATGTTCATGCTCCACCCCATTCCCCACTCTCATTCAAGCACAATGGCACTTTTTTCCTGCATTTTTTCCTAGAGTTGAAAATAGTGAATGAAAAAAATGAAATATCCTAATCACATGATTCTAACTCTGCTGATGAAGTTTTAAAGTTTATGACTGTAAAATACACTATGATAACAAATACAGTTCCTTTCTGTTAACATTAAAGGCATGATTTTCGTCAATGTCCCTCCTCCAGATTATTGTCAAGTTATTACATTCAGCTCTGGAAGGGCTTTTAATAATCAAGGTGTTGTTGAAAGCAGTATCTCACCCCTCCATTCGAGAAGCCTCACTTAAGCTGAATAAAGGTGTCTGGAGATCATAAGAAAAAAATAAGGACTATTTTCTCGAGTGGAAGGAGTTCAGAGCGCCGAAGAATGACTAGGTAAGGTATTAGACTACTGAATTTGGCTGTCGTGGAGATAAAGAAGAGAAGGCAACGAAGGAAACTGGTGAACTTCTAAATTAAACCTCTCATGGTCGGGGCAACTCTTCAGAAACCATATCAAGAACAACTCTAGTATTCTATGTCAGCTAACGCCAGACGATTTTATTCAGCTGAGCGTGAGTCATAGGAGCCTGTGTAAGTTATGTAGTTTTCTGGTCTTTTGCCATGATTCACATCTTAAATTCGTCACTCATATGTTATTTTAATCACTCCTATTATTGCCACATGAATTAGTCGTATTAAGAGAGCATCCTGGTAGTGCAAGGGTAATGATGGCACTCGTTCAGTTTCCAAAAATCTCTCCCAAACAGAAGAAAATGGTCTGAATATAGCTAGACTAAAATATAAACGACGTACTGGAGCATTAGGGGTTGGCTGCAATTATGAGGTGATGGTCCGAAGGCTATTAGGAGGGCAGTGTGAAACGTGGTGGTTAAGGATGGCGAGTTTTAATTCGGTATATTCTCTCTCTCTCTCTCTCTCTCTCTCTCTCTCTCTCTCTCTTTGAGGGACGGGTGTGGGTTCACTCGCTGAGGGGCGGGGTCGGTGCAGTGTGAATGCAGTGCTTCGTGAGGGTCTAGATCATTCATTCATTAATTTCTCTTCTTTGATTTCATACGGTACTCTTGATTTCTAAGTTCAGAAAGTTGAGGTATCTTATATATTTTTGGTACACATTTTCGAAATCTGCAAAATGACCTACCTACTGTACATACCTAATAATAGTGCTGAAAATCGACAGAATCCTTTGACGAATTTTTATCATGCAGGGTGGATGCGAACAGACTTGTTGGTGCGAGGCCAGTGAGGACTCCATGCATGATAATACTGCAGGAGATGAATGGATGGAGGCATAGACACCATGGGTACACACACACACACACACACACACACACACACACACACAGATGATTAAGGTGCGGGACAAACTTAAACATCCGCTCAAGGCTCAGACACACCCCCTCCTCCCTGTGCACTTCAGTACCACACCAACCTGTAGCCCAGAATATTGACACACCTTTTACAATATACACTTTGCTTGCTTCGTGCATGTGCCTCTCATTGGCAAGTATGAAAAAAACACTTATATTCTACTTTTTTTGCAACAATTTCTAAACACATCGATACATTCAAGACAAGATAGTGACAGATTTTTTTTCCCACCATAACTTGGGGGAGATTTTCGTCCTCCTGTACATTACGAGTATTTCACATAGCTCTGTGGAAGAATAAGATAATACCACGTCTCACATACACTCCACGGAACTTCATCGATATTACCAAAATATTCTAGCGTTAATCTATTGCGACATCTAGGTATTCAAGACAGAGAAACAGCAACTTACGCCCAATTAAAACGGACAGAGTGCAGCAATGAATCTAAGGCGAGCCCCCACAACCCAACCCGGATGATGGAGGGCGGTGACACAACCCGGAAAGCCGGAACCGGGTGGGGCGTGTGCCAGAACCGGTGAGGCACACCCCTCACCCCCCCATCCCCACCCCGCCCCGCTCCAGTAAAAGGATCACAACATTTTAAGGGGCAATATAAACAGGAGCCGGACCTGGCCCAATATGGCAGAAGTATAGTCTGGCTCGGCTGGGATCTTTGCTGACAAATTTATTATACTGATATCGGTGGTGAGAGAAAATTCCTCACATTCTCTCTCTCTCTCTCTCTCTCTCTCTCTCTCTCTCTCTCTCTTTTGTACTGTATATGCAGATGATCCTGTGCTACATGCTAATAATGAACAAGAGCTTTGTTTATGTCTGTGAACGTTGCGCCTTCAGAGTTAATTGAAGCTAACAATATAGTGATTCTTGCTGAGACTGTAGGTGACTTCTGAAGTGATACTATGTAGAATGGAGTGTGACTTAAACTACTGAAAGAGATAAAAATACCTGGCTGAAATTTTAGAAAAGGAAGTGGAAAGCAGAGTGACATGGAGAAGGAAAATGGTTGGTGCTATGAAGGCCCTGATACTAAAAGGAGGTCTGAGTGTGGCAACTGCAAGAGGATTATGTAAAGGAGATTTAGTACCCACAGTAATATATTTTAATATATTGGTGTAAGACCTTGGTGTGACATGAAAACAAAGTCAAGAGTCCGAGCAGTGAAGATGAGGCTATTGAGAACGTGTGTGGAAAGGGGAAAGTGAATAGGAGAAGAAATAATGCGATTTGTTAAAGGAAGCTGAGAAAGGAAGTCCGATGACAGAAGAGTTGAAAAGAGCATGCTTAGATGGTACAGTCATATAGACAGAATGCGTATAAATTGAATGGTGAAAAGGATAATACTGTACCTGGCTGAGTCTGAAGGTGGGAGGAGACGTGGTTGTCCGAGACGAAGGTAGATATGGTGTGCGAGAAAGATTTGGAGGCTTAGTTGGATGAATGAATGTTGTAAGGAGGCGAGCATGGCAAGGGTCTGACATCTCTATTTTAAGTTGGCAGTCATCGAACTTACTCTGTCTGATAGGTGATCATGAAGTTATGTGTGTGTGGAAGGTGTGCGTATAAGGTGGAGTCAGGATGCCGGGGCTTGAATAGTGAGTGAGTTAGTGAAAATTTGTTCATTTCACTGGGCATGTTGTTGATTAGTTCTCCCACTTCATATTTCTTCTCTTTTTTTGCTTTCTGAACCATACCTCAACCCACCTAAGGGCGGGAAAAAGAGGTATATACCTATATATCTATATATCTATCTATCTATCCGTCTGTCTGTCTGGCTATCTAACTACCTTTCTGTGTTTGTGTGTGTGTGTGTGTGTGTGTGTGTGTGTGAGTGTGTGTGTGTGTGTGTGAGTGTTTGTGTGTGTGTGTGTGTGTGTGTGTGTGTGTGTGTGTGTGTGTGTGTGTGTACAGAGAGAGAGAGAGAGAGACGGGGGGGTATATAAGTTAAATTAATTATACCTCAAAGTTATAAAATGCCTGATAATGAGAGACAAAGATACAAGAAATCATCTGGTATTCTGTCCACTACTAATTTAACTTTTATTTGTTTTAATCATGAATACGGTTGACAACAAAATATTTTATACAAGCTTACGTTATCGTCCTTAATAATGAATGTACAGGCATAAGGATACATTGTTGCAAAAAAGTCCTGACTGGATGATGTAGCTAAATTAGTTATAGGAATGAATACACAAGAAATGAGACCACACCAGCGGAGTTAAGGCCTCGTTACACTGAGGTCTGACTTGCACATACCCTGGCGCGAATTGTCCGATGGTTTAAGTCAGGATTAAGTTGCTGGACCACGCCGCTGATTTTCCATTTTTCGGTGCCCTACATATACTGTAGGTGACTGAGAAATGGAATGGCTGAAACTTTGCGTTATGACACGGGGTGCTCTTCCTCCGCCTTTTATCTCGGCTTACTCGATCGGACAATTTGCACTGCTGTTTGTCCAGTTCCACTCTGAGTGTGACGAAGGTCCTAGTAGAAATATATGGTATTTTTTATCTGCGTCACAAAATCCAAAGGGTATGAGAATATTGTACTATTGCCTTCACCAGTACTGTCACCAAAGAATTGTTTGATTGGTATAAAATAAATATCATTGGCTTCAAAACATACTTTACTTCCTGATAAACAATAAGAAACATAAAAAAAAAAAAAACATTTTATGCGTCTGACAGCAACGAAATCAGCTCCGTGTAAACGTGCATAATCCCTAGCTCGATAATATTGGTGGGCTGAAGGACGCTCTAATGATCAATGTGCAGTGAGAAGACAGGTTAGATAGGGTAAAACTAGATTTTGTATTGATCAGTGAGTCTGGTACAATGAAAATGCAAATATGATCGAAGATTTCTTTTTCTTTATGATTATGATGTGAACAGTCTCACTGTTTTCTGCATGTGTAACTCACGATGTGCCAACGAGAATGCTGCAGCTGTTTATTTTTATGACATACGTGGTTATTTTCAAAAGGTCTTCCTCTCTGCTCCTCACACAGCTGATGCCTGCTATGACATTAATTAACTCACACTGTGATGTGTCTGTGAAGGACTGACATAAAGTGGTGGAAGTGTTATGTAACTCTTCGGTGACGGCAATGAGGGAATTGTGACAAGGAAATACTCTATAGTGGCGCAAGGAAGAAAATATGATTGGTGCTATATAGACCATGATAAGGAAGAGGAGACGGAGCAGAGAGACTTCACAAGGAATGCACGAGTGTTTGTGTCAGTATTAAGGGCCACTTATATGGGGTGAGTATGAGTAAGTGCAGTAGGAATGGGACTGTTTATATATATATATATATATATATATATATATATATATATATATATATATATATATATATATATATATATATATATATATATATATATACTGTATATATATATATGGAGCCTCTGTGGTAAAGTGTGCATTTCGTACACGGGTGAACCAGGGTTCGCGCCCCGCCAGGGTAATAAACTTTGGGAGTGTTCACCCGGCCACGTACTGCTTTGGCGGACACAAGGGATGCTGTGGTTGAATCAGTGTTGCTTACTATAAAGTATGCTTGCACCCAGTCGGCTTGTACGGGCCGATTACTCTTGGTTCACAGACTACACACACATCCAAAGCCACTCCAGCACTACACTTACAAGCACTTCTCACCCTATATACAATCTCCATATATATATATATATATATATATATATATATATATATATATATATATATATTATATATAGTGTATGTGTTCTGGTGAACAGACTGATGGGGATAGCCTAACTGTTACTGTAATCCGTGAAAGATGAGTAAAGATGTTACTTGTTTAAATGGTGGGAAAAGGAGAAGGTGTGCTTAGATGGTATGATTGCAAAGAGAAAATGTATAAGTAATAAAGATACGTTTGTGATTGATATTGTTTCCTGTATTCTGCTATGTTTCTTTGTACACGCTAACGTACATTTCATGCCCGCTATGAACACGCAGTAATCCTCTATCTATAGTGTGTCACATGAACACATCAACGTGGTTAGGCATTATTTTCTAAAGTAGTTATGCTCTGATTATTTTGTTTTCATTTGTGTTCATATGGGGTAAGGTAATGATTCTCCTGTTTTTACTCATGACTGATATGCATTTTACAGTGGATGCTCTGAACGTCTGACCATGCTCCACGCCAATTACCAATACACAGATTCTCTTGCTGACGAGCTTAATTGAATCTTCTCTCTCTCTCTCTCTCTCTCTCTCTCTCTGACTTGGTTACAGAAAGGTAGGAGGTTAAAGATGCTATTTATTAATTCACTCCATTGTATGGCGACCCAGAGATGTTGGCCAGAGCATTCATTAATCTCTTCGTTAAAAAATAAAGTCGTCAGAAGGCAATACGAATAAACCAACAAAAGCCATAATTGTATCCCCGAGGGTTCTCCTTTCGCTGTTGGAATAATTTTGATTCAGCTGAACAAAAATTTCGCGTTTTACCCTTAAAAAAAAAAAAAAAAAAAAAAAAAAAAATCCTGTATACGTCCACAGAAGCGATGGGAATAATTCATGTACAGACAGCGACACAAGCATCTTCCCAGAGTTTGACGAACATATAGCGTAAAAATCGAACCATTTGAAACACGCACGAGTAGAGATAGGGTTTTCATTCTATTTCGCCAGACCGTGTAAATTTCCTTTAGACGGAAATGGGAAGATAGGCGAGTCTTTGTACGTACACACTGGATCTGCAGGTGTCGTGTTTACCCCTTTACTTGCGTGGGGTTTGACGGGGCTAAATAAAATCGTCTGCCAGGGTGGGGTTATGAGCCGGATTCTAGAAAAATTTTGATACTTAACTTTTTTTTGTTTTTTGTTTTTTTTACCATGGTTGGTGTACGTGTGATGTTATTAATATGACGAGTATATAGCTAGAATAGAAAAAAAAATACAACGTGAATACTGCCTTCGAAATGTCATATGGCGTATTTTAATAATGTTGCTGCTTCCAGGCATTTTTTTTTTTTTTTTCACCTTAGGACACACGTCTCTTATTGAAGGAGTGAAGAATATGAATAACACTTACAGAGTCTTCAGATCCAAATAAATTCATCTGGGAAGTGCAAGAATGAATAAACATGACGTCATGGTAGTGAAAGGGTTAATATTTACTATACTCATTTTACTCTAACTTGGCCTAAAATTGCCATCTCACCTTCTTGAATGCTGAGTTGTTACAATAGATTATATAACACAAGAATATGATGCTGGTCACGATGAAGTGCTATGGAACGGATGTAGAGCCGTGGTATCTTTTTCTGCCACAGAGCTAAGTGAAATAAGCTGAAAAAGGACGGAGATCTGGGCCAAGTTAAGGTAAAAGAGGTATAGACGTCGTAGTGGAGGTGGGAGAAGGTGTACAGTACGTGATACCGACGCCCAATGAATTATAAATCTAGCTAAATTCATTACTGTAGCCACCTTAACACACTTGGAATTGGGATTATTAAGTCAGGTATATAACACACACACACACACACACACACACACACACACACACACACACACACACACACACACAGATACAAATTAACTATCACCCTTCTAACACACACGGTCACTAGCCCAATCACTTAACAAAATGGCCCCTCAGAACCACAACACCCTTCTTACCACTACACAAACAATGACCAGAAACAAACATATTAACCCTTGCGCAGCGCTGAGTGAATTTGGGTATTTTCATTCAGTTTCACACCCGATATTTTGTTCCATTTAAAACTCTGTGAAAATGAATAACGTCGATCATCAAGCTTAGTACTCTAGGGGTTAAGAGATTTTTTAGCAATCAAAGGCTCCTCAAACCTTCTCAAGCATGCGTTTCTCTGATATTAGTACACCTAGGAAACTTATCCAGGGTAACACCAGGCGATATTTTTTAGCTGAGGGATATCCTGGTAGTCAAGTGGTAAAAGGAAGATAGTGGTAAGAATATAATCTCCTCAGGTAGTTTACTGGCCGCGGGTGTTAAGGTGATGATCCGGGACTATCAGATAACGCCACTTAACGTCACAGTTTAAGATAAGACGGGCAGGATGACTCGGTGCCGCCAGAGCTGACACTATCAGTAATAAGGTGTTAGCAGATCAAGTACGAGTGTCAGCTATAACTTCGATCCTCAAGAGAAGACTGGAGTTTTTTTCGACCGTGTAATGCAATCAGGGGAAGCAGGCTGGTCATCTACCCTTAAATGCCCAGATTTACGATAGGCCTATAACAGTTTCGGGGGTCTACAACGCTAAGGTGCTAAGAATGGATTGACTTTAAAAACTACACTGGGTGACAAATCAAACGGTGTTCTGTAACAAAGGAAGCCATGTATTGTGTTGGATGGGAACCACGTCGTCAGATAATGGACGCCTGGTGGTTCAGTGGGTTGGGGCGTAACGACTGGATGTGACCCATAAAGGCTTAAATCCAAGTGTTGATTGGAGCTTATTCCTTACATATTACCACTCACGGATGACAGTTATTTAATCTTGCCTCAAGTGTCTGGACTGGGTATATGAATAAACCATGGATGTCAACAACTTCCCTGGAACTGAGAAATGGACACACACACACACACACACACACACACACACACACACACACACACACACACACACACACACACACACACACACACACATTTTCCATATTTTGAGCATTGCTAGAGATACAGTACTATGAAGAAAGCTGCCAAAACCTTATTATAATTACACTCAACTACAGTTCTTTTTTTCTCTCTCTCTCGCTTTTCTCTCTTTTCTTGTGGACTGATTCACAGCGCAGTAGCATCAGAATCTCTCTTGTTCCTTTGAGTTATAATTGCTACTGTGTGTTAGTCATGGTCTAATATAACCAATAAGTAGACAATACGGCCAATTATATTCGCTTGGGTAAAATGACATTGACTTCATCAGCTCCAATATAATTTGGGGACTGAATGAATAACATAAACGCCGTAGGAAAACAAGAGATGGTGTTTGATATTACTGAATTGACACATAACATGCAACAGTTAAAATGTCTTCCAGAAAATAAAAAAATTGCCGGTAAAACATACAGTAATTGGCAAAGGAAGAAGGCAAGAGAAAACCACTTCCCAACGGAGACTCAAAGAAAGCAGAAAGTACAGGAGAGACGCGTGCTGCTTCCCCGAGAACGGATCACATTTACGTACCAGATAACGTGTATCGTCAGAGTGCAGTCATAAATTGAGAGATAACAAATAGAAGATAATAACCCTTTCAGTCCGGTGACATGTTTTATTTTGTTCTTGCTATCTCCAACTGATATTATTTGCTTTAATCCCGTCCCAGACACAAACCAGCCAAGAGAACTGGCAGGATTTCGAAGTGGTTACTCGACAGCGGACCATAATCAAGCTCTTAATCAGGTTATTGACTAAACTTCAGAATACAAGAAACCTTTATGCATGGCATTCGTTGACTATGAGAAAGCATTTGATCCAGTTGAAACAGTTGGAGTGATGAGTGCAATTCGAGAACAAGGTGTAGAAGAAACTATGTTTAAAGTACTAGAAAATATCTATATAGATGGGACGGCCATCACAAACTGCATTCGGACAGCCAGAAAATACCACTAAAGAAAGGTGTTAGACAAGGAGACACAATTTCACCCAAGTTATTCACTGTGCCTAGAGGACGTTTTCAGAAGTTTATACTGGGATGACAAAAGAATTAACATAAATGGTGAGCAACTGAACACTCTTGGATTTGCAGACGACATAGTCTTTTCAGTGAATCAGGGGAGAAACTACAAGAAATGTTAGGTGACTTGAACAGGGAGAGTTTGAAGGTTGGCTTGAAAATGAATGTGAAGACGAAGATTATGTTTAATAGACACATTTGTTCCCGTCCAGAAAAAAAAAAAAAAAAAAAACAGTAGATGAAGAACTAGAATTGTTGAGGAATACATATACTTAGAGCAGGCAGTTCAGGCAGACCCAATCCATGACAGTGAAAACAAGTGAAGAATAGCAATGAGATGGACGGCTTTTGGCAAGTTACGTAACTATGTGAAAGACAAGGAATTACCAGTATGTCAAAAGAGACGGCTACAGTATACTCGTATAATATGTGACCTTCCTGTTCTGACTTATAGATCAGGATCGTGGAGGCCAACAAACTCTTTGGATCGGAAACTCAGGAGTGTTCAGAGAGGAATGAAATGGATTATGTTCGGAATCACATGGTGAGATAAAAACAGAGCATTCTGGGTAAGGCAGCAGACAACAGTGGAGGATATAATCATTACAATAATAAAAAAAAAAAAAACGTAAATGGATGCGGGCAGGTCACGCCCTTCGTAGAAGAGATAACAGATAGACAATCAGGGTCTCTAAGCGGCAGCCGAAAGATGGCGTGAGAGGAAGAGACAGGCAGGAAGAGAAGGCAAGATGAGATTCAGACATTCGCTGGGTTTGTTTGGAACAGGCTTACAGCAAGCAGGTCAGAGTGGAAGAAGAGGGGAGAGTCCTTTATCCTGCAGGGGACTGGCTCAGGCTGCTGCTGTTGATGATAATGTTGATATTTTTTTAAATGGAGGGGTTCATTAGCCCCTTCACTGCAAGACGTCTCCGCTAAATCGAATAAAATTGACTAGCAATAGTGAAAAGTTAACAAAGCCCGGTCAGGGAATCACAGTCAGACTAAGAGGCAAGTAGACTCACACAGACAGGTAGCCAAGATTGCAATACAGAAATCCTAAGTGTACATCCAGTAGAAAGTACCGCGACCGGTATGTCACAGGATACATATTTTTTACCGCCGCAAATTTTCTGCATACAGTTTCAAGAGAAATTATTTTCCACGTTCAACAGATTCTATCTTGAGTGCATTTTTGAGTTTCAAGAATTTTCACAATGATTAACGAGAACAGATCTGTGGTGTTTTTGCTTCCGGGCCAGAACTCAGAAAGTATTCACTATAGAGTTATGAAATTTCACATAGTTATGTGTCTTATAGTGAACTGGTGCCTTTTGATTGGTAGAACACTGTGTTTTTTGTTCAATATACAGTAATGAAAAAGTAAAAAAAAATATTTTTCGTTTCCGGGCCAGGACTCAGAAACTAATACAAGTACAGTCTTCAAACTCTTCAGGAATATTTGCAAATATGCCTCCTAGTGCCTTTGGTAGTTAGAGTGCCATGAGATTATAATGTTATGAAACTGCAAAAATACATAACACTGATTATTTTACTATATTTTTCTGTTAAAACTTTGCAGCCCTTACACATAAGAGGCAGAAATTGTACATGATAACTGATTATATGCATTTCTAACTATGTTTGAAGTTTCATGACTGTACTTATTATGTAATCATAAAAAATGACTGCCTCAGTAAACAAAGCAGAAGTCATAATTTCATCAAATGTGCTCATAACTCCATTATTACCATGGATAAACTACTGAAATTTTATTTTTCAATGTTTCTGTTATACGGAGGGGGGGGGAGGGGGGCTGAGGGTCGTCATGGGCTTGGTTAGGTGTGCAGGGAGGTGGGGGGTGGGTTATGTGCTTGGTCAGACGGAGAGTTACAACAGCATAATGGTGACTATGTTTTTTCTCGTTTTTGCGTTTTATCACTTTAGAATAATAAAACTGATTCTCCTGGTGATTATCCACTGCATTTAACGGGTGTTATTAGACTATAATATTATTAGTGTGTCTGTACAACGTAAGATATGTTAAAAAAACAAAGTTGATACTCTGCAGGTACTACATTACACGGACATGAAGGCAAGACTGAAATATTCTGTTGCAGGCCTCCATCCACAAAGTTCATTTTCACTGTGCTGTAGGCTACCTTCCCACAATAGGAAGGTCCACACCAAACCAAATTCACTGCTGATACCACCCAGCCTTTATGCTTTTTTGTTAAACCCTTAGCTCCCAGAGCTTCTGTGCCAGGATTTTGCCGGAAGGGTGCTAAGCGTACCGTTGCCCGCCTGTCGGTTCATAGTCGAGAAGCTCATAGGACCCTACCGAGAGGTTACCTTCTTTATCAAATTTTGAAAATGCCCAGTTCCGTCCCACATCGGGGACGCGGGGCGCAAAGAGGTTAAAGGAATATTATCTGCATCTACATTACGTATTGACGTTATTGCCACTGCCGGAGTCCACACCTGTATCCATTTGTGATTAAGGCATACACACCTGCAGCCGACTCTTGTGGAAATACTAGCATATACTGTAAGCCCGACCCCTGCTGCACCGCCTAGGGCTAAACTCCCCATCCATTTTTTCCTATGGACTTGTTTCCACACTGACCAATTGTCCTCCATGGACGTTTTTTCCTTGTAGACTCTTTTTTTTTTTTTTTTTTTTCCATGAACATACATTCTCCATGGACATATTTTCCTCATGGGCCTATTTTCCCATGAATTTTCCTCATGAGCTTATTTCCCCATGAACCTATTATCCCCATGAATCTGTTTGCCCTCCATGGACCTATTTTCCCCCAAGGACCCACTTTCCCTCAGGGACCTGTTTTCCCCAAGAATTTATATTCCCCTGTAGATTTATCTCACCCATGGACTTATTTTCCCTCATACACCACACATATCTATTTTTATCCACTGGGGAAACACTCTCTTCACATAAGGCTATTTTCTCCCTTCAACTTATTCCTCCAAGGACCTATTTTGGCCCATTGGACTTATATGACTACTTGGGCGCATTTCCTCAAGGTCCTACTCCATGGACTAGTATACCCACACAGACCCACTCCAACCATGTACCCTGGACCTAAATTTTCCCATCCACCCACCAACCCCACAGACCCACCCTCCTACCAACCCCATCCACACAACTATCCACCTCACCCATTCATCCCGTACACCCACCAACCCAACCCACCTACCCCACCCATCCACCAATCCACCCTGCCCATCCACCCACCCATATAGTTCACCCACTCACCCACCACACCATCCCTCCCACCCAACGACGCTGCTCACTCTCTCACCCATCCGTCTAACCACCCACCTGCCACCCACCCACCTACTCTCCCTACCCACATGCTTATCCTTCCCATCCACCCTGCCAACACCCACCCCCCCACCCTCTCCACGTACCCTGCCTGCCCACCTATCCACAACCAACTGTACCCACCCGCCCACCAACCTGCCCACATGCCTACCAATCTCCACTAACAGAATGGCTCTCCAACTTCACACACACACACACACACACACACACACACACACACTGCAGTTTTTGTAGTATACAATGAACTTCAGAATAAACTGTCATTTTCATATCTGATCATTATGGAGGTATACTAAGCTGAGGTAAGGACAGCAGAACCTCCCCTCTTCAAAGCCATCCATAGCGGTTAGGAGCATTATTGACCTTGGTGCAGTCGTGAAGTATTAATCTATTTTAAGTAACAAAACCAGTAAAATCTTTGGTTCCTACGACTCATTCTCAGCTAAACAAAATAGTAAGGCATTAGCTGTAACCAGAGTAGCAGTAGACACTCTACAGAAGGATGGCGCTGACACAACCATAAGCTTCAACAACTGTAATCCTTTGTAATATCCACACTCAGAGGTATGAAATTTAATTATCCATCAAGCTTTCATCTTCATGTTTCTCAATACCTAAAATATCTCTTAAAGTAGCTAAAACATAACGTTAAAACGCTATTATGCGGTTGACAAAAAAAAAAAAAAAAAAAAAATCCATATTCTACTTTCTATCAACTTTTTTTTTTTTCCATTTCTTCTTTCTTAGACCACTCTAGCTCTACAGTGGCAAAGCCGATCAATTAGTTTTTTTCCATAGAGATGTCTCATTATCTGATGGGTCGGAAGCTCACTAAATACTGGCCGAAAAGGACAAAGATAATAGATCAGGGATAGTTATCTTATGCATTTTTTATCCGATTCAGACGAAGCTTGGTAGAAAGGTAGAGGGTGAGAGAAGGGTGAAGTGGTTGAATTTTGAGCACAATCGATCACAATTTAAGGTTCTAAAACATGTTAAACTTTCGGCCTTTTAACTAACAAAAAAAAAAAAAGTTTTTATTAATTTCATATTAAATTTGGTGGAACGATTTTGGCTCTGCAAGGCCAAGGGTTAAGGTCACACAGCAAGGTCAACTTAAAGACTTCATCTGATTTGAACCAAACGTATTGGAGGGGTTCCTGGTCATGCAAGGATGAAATATTTCAAGTTTGAGAGCAATCGGTCAAACGTCAAGGTCACAGAGTTAGATCATAAGTTCGGTCATATATCGGTCGCAGGTCGTGAGTTTTGTGCTCTCTCATTGCTCCTTCTTGTTAGTACCTCCAGATGATTTCTCGAAGCTCCAGAGACATTTTTCGAACGGAAGCAGGTAAGTCAAAGGCTTTATAAATCCCTTCACGACTATGACGCTTTTAAGCTGAATGATTTACAAAAACCTTTGAAGGTTTTTTACACAGAAGCTTTTAAAAAATCATTAGAACAGACATTTAAAATGTCATAAAATGTATAAAGATGTGCGGATGGCTGTGGACTTAAAAATCATCTGAACAAGGTAGAGGAAATAAAACGACATGTAATCTCATCCACACATTTTTCCCCCTAACGCCTGTATGTGCCATTTTGGTGTAGCATGAGTGCTCCCAAAATGAGTCACAATCATCGTATAACTATTAAATAACCATTCAGAACACAAAAGTTAAGAAGTATTTTTAAAAAATGTAGGGATGGACTACATGCCTACATTGATTCAACCTAGTTCCGACGTTTGGCGCATTGCCTTCCCTACATCTTCATACATTTTTGAAATATACGGTATATATATATATATATATATATATATATATATATATATATATATATATATATATATATATATATATATATATATATATATATTCGTAAAATACAAGAGTTGTCTTGACCATGACAGGGTTAATAATGGCAGAATTACCTTTCTCAACCTCCTCTGACTCACTTTGTGCTGAATACTGTCTGGCATTAGCTGGGACAGAACGGCAGAGTTGTCCTGCCATGAGAGGGACAAGTTGATATAATAATTTATTTTCAATGAACATTGAAGTAGGCTAGTGGAGACGAGTGTTTGGATAGTAAGACACAGTGGCTATTTACCAGTACAGCCACCATCACTGAGCCACGTCCATCCCAATTACTCTGAAGAGACTTGGTTGGCGCATCTTGATATGGCGGGCTGTGAAATAGTTCTTTCGGTTTGAGGACGTGTAATTTACTCTTAATTTTTTTTTTTTTTTTAGGACACACATTTCGAACGGGATAGGAAGGCCCTTAGTATTTATCCACTACGATAAGTCTTTCCGAAACTGGATAACGTTGTTGAAGTAAAGAAGAATAAAATACAAAACTACGTCATTACACTAATGAGGTTGAGAGTAAGTTTTACAATATACAAATGACGCTACTTGCACTGCCTCCACCACTCCTACCCTCCTATCCAGCCCACCTAACATTCCATGGGTTACAGTCGTTGCGGATGTACAGTTCATCTCAGAAGTTCCTGGTACAAAGATGCTTAAATCATCCCTTATGCCCACTGAGGGAATCGTCAAACATATTCTGATAACTATGCAGTGGTTATTTCGGGTCATGCAGTTAGATGCGCGATGGCCTCCAGAAACTCATAACCGTTGTCATATAGTACATAGTGTGTCAGTCACTGTGCCTCTAATTTTTTACTTCAGCTGTACACAGAATGCAGTAACATGCTGAATGGCGGGTGACGCGGGTGGTGGGTGCGGGTGGTGCAGTCATGGCGTGGTTGGCGTGCCTTAACCAGCTGGATATAAGTGACTAATGTACAAACACACCTTTATGACCCAGTTAAACATTCCGAGAAGTATCGGTAGGAATACTGTACATAAATTTGTAACGACTGATGCAATCACCATCCCCCTCATCCCCCTAATCTCTCTCTCTCTCTCTCTCTCTGTATGTTTGTTTGTGTGTGTGTGTGTGTGTGTGTGTGTATGTGTGTGTGTGTGTGTGTGTGTGTGTGTGTGCAGTATATTAGCCTGTATGATATCCGCTGCAGGACTCGTGTTATGTTTTGATCGATTGTTTGTGTTTTAACAAAATAACTCAAACAGTTTTTATCAGATGTTACACAAACTTGGTGGGAGGGTTGAGAGTAAGCCAAAGAGTAAATCTTTTGTTTCTGAGAACAGTCCAGGTCACACGGCAAGATCAACTTAAACAGTTTTTATCCGATTTACATTGAACTTTTGGGAGGTTGAGGATAAGGCAAGAATAAAGGATTCGATTTTAAGGCAAAAATAAAAGGAATCGATTTTAAGAAGTTTCAGTAAAAAGCCAAGGTCACAGGGAAAGGTCAAAGGCAAAGGCCACAGAGTAAAATTAACTTATTTTTGGTCTTATTTGAATCAAACTTGGTGGAAGGGTTTAAGGTCAGACAGGGACTAAGGGATTCAGTACGTCACAGGGCAGGGATACAGTTTGACTCGTGTGTCTGTCCGTGAACAAAATTGCTCAGCTTTGGTTTGATTTGGGTTAAACCTGGTTGATGACTTGAGGATCACCCAAGAGGATGAACCACTGTTTTTGAGAACAACAGGTTGAAGATAAGGGCTACGTGGCAAGGTCAACTTAAACAGATTTTGACCAACGTACACTGAACTTTGTGGAAGGGAAATGATTACAACAAAGATACAGAAATCCGATTTTGAAGACAACCGATCAGAGGACAAGGTCACTGAGCAAAGTTAGTTCAAATAGTTTTGATCTTATTTAAACCAAAGTCAGTGGAGTGGTGAAGGTCTTGGCAAAAATGAAGTAATTAGATTCTGAAAGTAATCTGTCGAAGGGCAAGGTCATAGGGCAAAAAACTCAGCACTGATCAATTGCAAGGTGACCGAGGGTGTATTCCCTTAGTGCTTTTTTCTTTTCTTTTTTTTCTTCTTCTTGTTGACTGCATAGACTAGACATCCGTTCCTTAACTCTCAGCAATCATTCTACGTGCCATACATCTTCATATGTCACCGCTTTGGAACTAATACCCACCGTTCATACTGAAAACATGCTAAGAATGCCCCATTCAGAACATGTGTAATGGTATTAGGCGGCCGATATTATGACATGTCGGGGGGCTTTGCTAGAGGTGTATGTATATATATATATATATATATATATATATATATATATATATATATATATATATATATATATATATATATATATATATATATATATATATTCTCGATTTGGGCAAAGAATTATTTCAATAGACCTAACAGTCCTGCTATGAGCTACACACCTTACACATGTCACTACTTTGGCACTAATGCCCGCTGTCCATACTGCATATATGCTGGGTCTGTTTCATTCTGGGCTGGGGTAGTGGCATTAGCGGGAGTATTTTTATGACATGTCTGTGGGTCTGGTGGAAGAACAGTAAAGTTTATCTTAACGCAGTTCAAGCAACCAAATCGATTCCTGCCCCAGCCTGGAATCGAGTTCGCGTCACTTCAGACAACAGACAACCTCTCTCACCACTAGGCCACCACCAGCTACTCAAGTACGACACTGGAAGGGGTGTCTATGGTTTGAGAAGTGTATGTTAACACTGAAAATGCGATGTAGCTAAGTTAGTGTGTCACATTTTATATGCCATAAATATGAACTTACAGTCTGAGAACGGATATTAACTTATGGCAGTACTTAATGTCACCACCCACTTCAAATGTCTGCAGAGACTGGATCTGAGCCTAGATTCTGGGAAGTGCAGATCAGAAGATGAAATTGATAACCTCTGAGCCACTGTGTCATGGCGATTCATATCATCCTACAACTATTGTGAGTCTCTTTTACAAATATGCGTATCCTGCAGCCTCTGAAATGCGTCCTTCTATTCAAAGAACTTGATTTTATGAATAAATTCTTGATAGTTACCATGGCACCGACTGCAAAAGGGTCATTAAAGCATATAGGCTAACCCTTATGAACTGTAAGATAAGGAGGGGAGGTTCTGCGATCTTCACCTTAATCAACAAATCCCAGGAGTCAGGCTTAATATAGCGCCACCAAATTAAGACTTACATGACCTAAGCCTGAATACATTGATATATGCAAATACTTATAACCCAACAAAGACGCCGCCAGTGTTTACCATATCTGATTGTGGGGATGGGTCTGTAACTGCCACATGTATGTTGTCAAGACGGCTCATTATCATGCAAGTGAGGTTTGTATGATTTGATAAACGAAACATTACAGATGTTCAGCTTGGTTTCTTTTACAAATGACTGAGTCCTAATATTTCTTTTTTGTTTTATTTTTTATTTTCTTTTTTTACTTCATTAAAATTTTTCAAAGAGACAAGTGTTTTTTTTTCTTTATTTGCTTTTGGTGTTGTTATCTCACTTCTTACCAGCACTCATTGCCTTGTTCTCGTGCCTTTATTTCTGGTCCGATTAGCCTGAAAATCACTGTCCATACACCTGGACCTGATATCTCTAGACTCCTTTCACTGCTTTGCGTCTTAGGTCTTTAGAATTAATATATAGCCCAAGAGTGAAAAAAGACGGGCTTTGAATGTGGTTATGCTACGAGGCGAGTTCGAATCGGGCGTGCCCTCTAGCCTGTTTGTTGTTTGATTTTTTTCGTATGAGTTACACAGACAAGTAAATACACCTCAATATATGTAAGAAGCAAACTTTGGAAAAATTTCATGTACGTGCTCTCAAAACCAATTGCTGTTGCCTCTTAGTTTATCAATATCGTTATCGCTATCAACAACGCCGTTTTGAATTCAGAATGGAGAGAGAGAGAGAGAGAGAGAGAGAGAGAGAGAGAGAGAGAGAGAGAGAGAGAGAGAGAGAGAGAGAGAATAACCTACCTCAAGGAGAACCGTAAATACAAGTCCTGCCTCAAAAAGAAGACAAAGTCAGGTAAGTAAAAATAAGCTGTTCCTGTATCTTCCTACATACAGTAATTAGCAAGTAGCCAAAACAAGCTTCTGTCAGGACACTAAAATATCATAACACACTACATAATAGCTAATGACATATATATTGTTAACATGTAATATAGAGGTTAGAAGAAAGTCGTGTCTAAGCTCGAGAGAGATTTAGAGGAAATAATGCTGTGGGAATTGCGCACACAGCACAGTATGATACCTGATGGAAACTTCCACAGACTTTGAAAGTTCCACACACGTGCCCTTACGCATGACACAACCAGTCATATACAGAAGATATAGGAGAGACAGGGCAGAAGAGGTTAGGAGAGAGAAAGAGAGAGAGAGATGGTGGGAGAGGAAGGAACAGAGTGCACAGAGATAGCAAGCATAAAACCTCTCTCGCCTCAGTACTGCTCCTGTGAGATACTCCCTGTGAAGAGATAAATTGCAATCAAACCCCAGACTCATCTTTATCTTTCTCCTGCCATCCACGACAAGAACAACGAACATTATCTTCTTAAAATCCCTACAGCCTAACACACTTTTGGAAACGCTCGGCGACGGCTACGATATTATTATTATTATTACTTCAATATTATCACCTACACCTAATCTACACACTTAACTCTCACATTAAGCTGACCTACTTTCCACATAATCTTACCATCTTCAGGCGTCTTTATTCAGCTTAGGAGAGCCCATGGTAGGGAAGGGATCAATGAGTACTACATCTTATCCTTCAGTTCGAAAAGTCAGTCTAAGACTGAATAAAACTGCCTGGAGGTAAGAAAAAGAAATGACTGACAGGGTTAAGAAAAATACTATACATGAATAATTTTAAGGTATGCATAAATAAATAAGACGTAGAGTAAAGCCTATTGATTACAGGAAGGTCATTAAGACGGGTATTAAATTTTTGCCAGGTTCTGACAATCACAAAGAGTGGAACACGCAACCGTTGAATTTACAATCCACTTCTCTATTTCAGTTTAGGTACGAATAGGCTGAAGCAAAGATCGCCCCAAAAGCCTAAATGACTAATAGTTTGTTTACTATGATATGGCTCTGTGTACATACGTGTTTATGAATGTGTATGCCGGAATATTATTAAAAAAAAAAAAAAAAAAAATCTGAGGGAGGGGAGGGTGGACTGAGAAGAAATGTGGCGCGTGACGTGAGGGGGCAGGAGGGACAAGGTTATTTTGGTTGCCTCACTTGACACGCTCTTTGTCCTTCGACCCGTGTCCACCCTCCTCCCCCTGCTCCCCCACAAGCCCTCCTCCACCCTCCCCACCCTCAGTGCGACCACCGACGTGGCAGTGCAGTTCAGTTTTTGTCAGCCTTTAAAAGAAATGTCACCCCAGTTCTCAGCAGCGACAGTGGCTATTTGTGTCGCACGTAATAATTTTGGTTCTTTTATCGAGTATATGAATGAAAAAAGGAATTAACTTGACGGTCGACTGAATAAGCCACAGGTGTTGCCCCACAGGTATTACGAGTGACAACCCGTTCATTCCAAGGATGTTCTTTATATTTCACTCTGGCACGAGGCAAACGATCTTATTCAGCTTAGGAAAATACCCCCCAGGTGGAAGGGGTTAACTGGATGAACACGATAATGTGGATGATTGTCCACGAGATACAGCCGATAATTCTTGAAAGTGAAGTAGTTAGTCAGTGGATTTTTGGCCTGTTCTACTGGGTACTCAGATGGCAGCTTTCCCTGCTTTTGTGTTTTACTATTCCTGTTTGTTTAACTCATCTACCTCACAGGGAATAATGGCAGATATGATTATGATGAGAAAACGTACTTCATATTGCACCTGGGCACGAAACATTTTTTGCTAGACTTGTGTGTGTGTGTGTGTGTGTGTGTGTGTGTGCGCGCACCTATTTCTCTCTTAGTGTGTGAACAATATAACTCGTACGGTTTTGATCCAATTTTAATAACACTTGCAGCAGAAGGTTGAGGGTTAACTAAGGAGTTCACCTACTACTTTTTAATAGGTCAAAGATCAAGGTCACACGGCAAGGTCATTTTAAAGTTTTGATCTGATTAGGCAAAACATACTAGAATGGCTGAGGGTAAGGCAACAGTTAAGCTATTCGTTGTGAGTATAAAGTTCAAGGTCCCACAGCAAGGTCAAAAGTTAACCTTATAATTAAACAGCTATGATTCAATTTGGATTAAGCTTGGTGGAATTGTTGAGGGTCAGCCAAGGATGACAAGGTTCGAGTTTGAGGTCAATTAGGTCAAAGGTCGAGGTCACAGAGCAAGGTCAACTTGAACAGTTTTTCTCTCATTTGGACTAAACTTGCTGAAAGTCTTGAGGGTCGGGCAAAGGTGAAGTAATTAGAGATAGAGAGCAATCGGGTGAAGGTTAATGAAACAATGAAAGGTTAAAAGTATGCTCTTAGACCAGTTGTAGAACACAGGTATTGCCAATTAGTGAGTGCTTCTTCTTGTAATATATATAGTATGTTTAGGAAACTTAGTTGTACATGCATTCACAGAAACTGATGGATGCTAGAAATGTGGGAAGATATACAGCGAAGCTGTAGGTAAGTATTTAATTACTGGCAGTCAATTTTAAAACAACTGTGAGGAATGACAAGGGTTAGATTGAACTTCAGAGTCATAAGCAACCCCCACGAGGGAAGGAAGGGGGGGGGGTTACCCCTGGTGGTTCTGGCCAAAGTCATTGTGCACAACCATAGGTTTTAATTTAGGAACATGAACATTTGTAAAATGGTGAGCGTTCACTCCGGCCACGTGACAGAAATGGTAAGACTTCCGAGGAGGCGTTCCCCAGAGGTCCAGGCCAAAGTCGTTTCTCCTCTCCCTCCCTCCCGCCCCCATTTTTTCTTTACCTTGGAAGTGGTAGACTTTTACCTGAGTCAGGTTTTAGGCAGGGTGACACCTCCAAGAGTCACTCCTCACGTGTGGGAATGGGAGAGGGGAGTGGCAACCCTCGGTGATCCCAGCTAAAGCCGTTGTGCATAGCCATAGTTTTGAATCGAAGAACATAAAATATTGCACAGTGGCACACCTTTATTTGGCCAAGTTTCAGGTGGGTGGGATCTCTGAGAGCTGCCATTTGCTGGAACCAGCCTCTGGGAGCACCAACCAAAGCCATTAGCCACCGCCAGAACCTAGTAACATAAAGTTTTGCATACCAATAGACTTTTCATCCCGGACACGTTTTAAGCATGGGAAGACCTCCCAGGACCGATCTCCACGGGAGGAGACGCCAGCGGGGGGAGGGGAATGCCATAGTGTTTTACCAAGAACAGTGATATATTGCACTGCAGTAGGCCTTCTTTTATATATATATATATATATATATATATATATATATATATATATATATATATATATATATATATATATATATATATCAATCATTTCCTGTGGCACCCCACGGGATGCATAGGGCCTCAATGAACTCTCTCCACCAATATTTGTCTCTTGCCATCTCCTTCAGGTCCCACCAACACTCCTCTCCTGCTTCTTTTTTTCATTGTCCTCAACCAGGTTTCCCTCGGCCTACCTCTACTTCTTCTTCCTCTAGCAGTCCACTCTGGCACATCCTATATTAAACTACCTTCTTTTCTGTATATGTGCCCCAGCCACTTCCAGCGAGACAGTCTCACATATTCATTAACTGGTTCCGCTCTCGTAATATCCCTTACTCTTGCATTTGTAACTCTGTCTTGCCACTTTACCCCAAGAATCCTTCTCAGTATTTTATTCTCAAATCCTAATACTTTCTGATCTGTTGCAATTGTACTGTACCATGACTCATGCCCGTAAATTAAAATTGGTCTAACCATGGACTTATAAATTTTCACTTTAGTATGAACCGAAAGCATATTATTATTCCAAACAGATTTCAACATTCCAACAGCTCGCCAAGCCTGTCTAATCCTCTCCTCAATTTCATTGTTTAATGATCCATTAGATGATACAATCGTTCCCAGATATTTAAAGTTTTCTACATTCTTCACCACATTATTCACAATTACACAATCGATTTGGTTCTCCACATGCATATTAATAATTTCAGTCTTTCCACAATTTATTACCAATCCCACTTTTTCTCCTTCCTCCACCAGACAATCGAGCACCCTCTGCATCTCGTAAATACTTCCGCAAATCAGTACAATATCATCAGCATAGTCCAAATCCATCAGCTTCTTATTTTCTTTCCAGTTAATTCCTGCACCTGTTCTCCTTACAACCTTTCTCATAACATAATCCATAACCAAAACAAACAACAATGGCGAAAGAACTCCTCCTTGAATCACTCCTGATCTAACTTGAAATGGATCACTCAAAGAACCACCGACCATTACCTTACAAAAAGTACCTTCATGCAAGCTTTTAATAAAATTTACAAACTTTTCTGGTATACCATAGAATCTCATAATTTTCAACATAGCTCCACGTGAAACACTATCAAACGCCTTTTCAAAATCCACAAAACACATACTAAGTGGCATTCTCATCTCAGTAGCTTGTTGCATTAGATGCCTTACAATAAAAATCTGATCATTACAACCTCGACCCTTTCTAAATCCCGCTTGTTCTTCTCTTAAAATTTTATCAATTACTGGCTCTATCCTGTTCAACAAGATTTTGGAAAAGACTTTTGCAACTACAGGTGTCAAAGTTATCCCCCTCCAATTGCCACACACACTTAAATCTCCCTTTTTTGGTATTTTTATAATCACTCCATTTTTCCACTCTTTTGGAATTCCACCATTATCCCAAGCCACATTAAAAAGTTTCAAAAGCGCATTCATCAACTCGTCATTTTCCACCTTAAGCATTTCAGGGAATATTCCATCCTCTCCTGGGGCCTTAAAATTCTTTAACTCTTTTATAGATTTTGCTACCTCTTCCAGAGTTATATCCCCTGTTTCTATCTGCAGATCTCTCTCGGCTGGCAAAATGTCCTCTTCAGCTGGGATTGGTCTATTTAGAACAGATTCAAAGTGCTCTTTCCACCTTCCTTTTATATCCAGATCTTTAATCATCAAATTACCATTTCTATCTCGTACAGGTATTTCCTTCCTTCTCTTTTCAGTCCCAGTTAACTCCTTTATGGCCTGATACGCTGCTCTTGTGCTCTGACCGTCATTTTTACTTAATTTAATTTCTGTCTCTGTCGCCTTTTCATCATATAGTCTCCTCTTATCACGTCTAACGAGTCTTTTTACTTCAGAATGTAAACTCCAGTACTTTGCTCCAAGTACTTCAACTACCTGGCCATCAACATGTTGTTCCTCACTTCTTAACTTAGCCTCTTTCCTTTTCTGAATTGCATTCCATGTTTCATCTGACATCCACTTTTTCCTTTTCGCTTTTCCCTTTTTCTTAATGGTAACCTTAGCACTTTCATGCAAAACCTCTTTTACCTCTCTCCATATTTGATTAATATCATTGTCTTCAGATTCCATCAAAGTCTGCAGGACTAGAAACCTGTTCCTACATTCCCACCGAAACTTTTCCCTCGTGCTCTCATCACTTCTCAGCTCATCCAAATCATAATTATTACCTCCTGTACATTACCATTAACGTTTCTCTTAAGTTTTATTTTAATCTTTGACACAACAAGTTGGTGATCACTAGCTATATCTGCCCCTCTCCTTACGCAAACACTTTGCAAATAACTCCTATGCCTTCTGCTAATTGCAGTGTGGTCAGTCTGGTTACAATATTTACCACATGGTGAAATCCAAGTAGTTTTATGTATTTTTCTATGCTCAAAGATAGTTCCACAAATCATAAGGTCATTTGCCAAACAAAAGCTTCCAAATCGCACCTCATTTTCGTTCCTTATACCAACACCCTCCTTATCCATACAATCTTCAAAGTCATCCCTACTAGTGCCAACAATCGCATTAAAATCACCAATGCAAACTAACACATCATGTCTTGCCACTCTATTCACTACATTCTGCAGATTCTCATAAAAGTCATCCTTCATTTCATCAGCAGCCTCATTTATCGGAGCGTACCCTACAACCATACTGATATTACCACGGTCAGATTTAAAACGAGCATAAAGCAAGCGCTCATTAATTGGTTCAAACTCACATACTGCCTTACAAGCATCGCTACTCAGCAGTAAGCCTACTCCTTGGTAATGATTTCCATCACTTCTGCCAGAAACCAACATAGTAATACCATCTTCCAAATTCATTTTATCAACTCCAAGCAACCTCGTTTCTGTAAGAGCACAAATATCCATCTTGTATTCCTTGAACACTGAAATAAGTTCTTACATTTTACCAGCCTGATTGAGAGTTCGAACATTCCAGTTTCCTATTCTTAAGGTTCGTTTTGGATGTATGAACTTATTTTTACACCGTGGGATTCTTAGCACCCCCTGCCCACTTAAGGGCTGCACGGAACTAAGGGCCATTGCTTCGTAACCATATATATACATATCATATTATATATATATATATATATATATATATATATATATATATATGCTTTGAAACATATTGTCGACACAAACCTTGCATCTTTTGTATATGCACTACAATCCTGTTGCTGTTATGGGTCTTCCTTCAGCGAATATAACTGTCTGAAGCTGCCCTGACTGGAAGCCGTAGCAGAGCATCGGGAAGGCACAGTGTTAAAGCAACATCCTCTGAGAGACAAACAAAGATGAACCTCCAGCATTTATTTTTGGAACACTGAATGAATTGGTTGGAATATGCAGACACACAGATTAGGGTGCAGGTGGGGCTGTAAATATCGTGAAAGCCTGACACACCGGCATGACAGGAGTGGGATAAGAGGGTTATTTGGGGATTCCCGTAACCCTACCTGCACAGTCTTTGTCCCTCCATCCCCTCCCTATTACCTCCACCTCTCTCCATTACCTCCACCTCTCCCAGTAATATTCATCCCTCCACAATGCCTCCACACCTCCCCATTACTTCCACCCCTCCACACAGCCTCCATTCCCTCCCCTTTACCTCCACCCCTCTCCATCCTCTCCATCATCTCAACCCCCATTACCTTTATCCTTCCCCATTACTTCAATATTAGGTTCACTCGTCCAATTACCCTCACACTGCTCAGGGGGTAGCCAGTGTGCATGGGTCAGCCTGTTCAGTTCGGATCTGGAAAACCTCACGTTAAATTCTCGGGCCGCTCAGACTCTTGGACAAAGTTTGTTTCGCCCTTGCCTCTGTTCATTTGGTAATATAATTGGGGATCTGGATATAACATCGACGGTTGCGGGTTGCATTCTAAGGTGGATTGGGAGTCAACGAAAATTGTCTATCTGCATTCCTCTGATGAAAGGAAATGATTTAAGCCGCCACCTTGTCCATTGAAGTCCACCAACACGAAAAAAAAAAAAAAACACCCCAGCTGATGTCTATATTGTCATCATACGAGATGCCACTTAGTACGGAAGAAGAGGCAGGGTTAGATTCATGCCTATCCGTTTAAGGAAAATCATTAAGGCAAACAGTCTTTTTTTTTTTTTTTCCCTGTGTAAAATACAGGTTTCTCTCTTCAGTCTATTTTTGCCAAGTCCCAAGATTAGACCCGCCCTTGTCGGTGTTATTATATTGGTCTCTAGGTGTACTGCAGGATGACCAAGGACAAGGGGTTGCAGAGGAAGGGTTCAAGGTACCCCTATCGACTGCGCAAGGGTCATTAAAGCAAATAATCAAGTTTCTAAGTCAAAATCCTCCCCTAGAACAACACGCAACAGTGAAAGGTGAGGCTAGGTCCCGAGTTATATTGCTGGGTGAACGGGGACGAGGGGAAACAAGCATGCTCACATAGAGAACTTGGTGTGTGTGTGTGTGAGAGAGAGAGAGAGAGAGAGAGAGAGGCTGCTTCCGCTTCCTCCTCTACTGCCAACAAGTATTGATAAACCTCTTCATAAGAGTATCACCAGAACATTATCTATTCATTAATTTTTATTTACAAGTCAGAGTACGTATGATAATATACAAAATCAAATAACCTGTGTATTTAGACGTATAGACGCTGTACACACTTCTACACCTCTCATGAAGGCAACTTGAGTATTCTGTATCACCTGACGCCAGACGATTTTATTCAGCTAAGAGTGAGTCACAGGCCCGTATTCTCATCGGTTAAGGAAGCTCCTTAACACCTTTTCCTAAGCGACTTGTTTTGATTATGACACTTTAATATCACCTTTTGTGTCATTTGAATAATTCCATTACCTCTATTTGCAGCATAAATAACATGAACATTTATATTAACTAGCCGTATCCAAAAATAAATCGCTAAGGAAAATGTGCTAGGGAACTGCCTTAACCGAAGATAATACGGGTCATAGGCTACCGGCGAGCACCAACACTAAAACCATTAACCCTCTCACGATCGAAACAACTCTAGCATTGTCATTCAGTTGACATTAGATGAATTTCTCTAAAAGTAACGCATAGGAATCTTGGAATAATAACTGCATGTCTAGTGTATATCTGTTAATATTAATACATATAAGATTAGCATTTCTGGGGTGGCTAAAACGAATGGCTGATCGTGATGGCAAGGGACAGGCAGCACGATAACGAGGCTATTTTTGGCTCTCCTCACTGACACGCTTCTTGCCCCTCTTGCGTGTCTGTCTCTTCTCCCCCTTCCCCCCATCAACCAGTACCCTTTCTCACCCCATCCCCCTTCATCCCACTCTCTTGTTCCTTTTTCTGCACTCCCTTCCACCAAAATTGTCCCATCTTTCCCATACCCTTCATTTTTTGGTTTCAAGTCCACCTCCTTTTTTAGCAGATGGACATAAACTGTGGAATAATCTTCGCTGTTACATTAAGAACACTGAATAAGTTTAAATCAAGAGACTACATTGACTGAGGTATTATTTGGTACATCTTTTTTCCCATCTAACTTGTCCAACAGATAACTGATTGCACTACGGGTATAATTGTGTTTATATATTTGTGTGTATTTGTATTTCTTAGTATGTTTTTTGTGCATGAGATTATTGCATTTTATTTTACAGAGAGAATGACCACAATGTATTTGGATCCCGACTCTCCCCCAGTCCCACCCCCGTCCCTGTCCCTTACTCGTTCCCTTCCTTTGATATCCGCCTTCGTCTCCCAGCCCTCTCCCATCCTCTCCCCCATCCCCTCCTTCGCTATCCCCCTCTCCTTATCCTCCTCCTCCTCCTCCGCACCAGCTCAGGATGACACACCTCCTGACCTTTGCACCAGACACCCCCACACAAAGAGCCAGGAGGGCCATTGTCTTCTACGCAGTCCTAAGCCATTCGTCTCAATTCCACACCTCCTCTGGTCTTCCATCTCCATTATCTAAATGTGTGGCCATTATCAATTTGTTGGTCTAGCTCTAGTGGGTTAAGGCGCTCCAACACGACGTGAGTCTTATACAGTACAAATCCAAGCGGTGGTTAGAGTTGTTGCCTATAGAGTGCCATTCAGGAGCAAGTACTTGGTTATTGTTGTCTTACATGACTGGACTGAATGGCCTAGCCTCGGGCCTCTACGTTCCTTAGGGAGCACTAAAGGATCCTACATCTTCAATTTTAGGTGAAAAAAAAAAAGTCGTGATGATGATGATGATAGTGATGATGATGATGATGATGATGATAGTGATGATGATGATGATGATGATGATGATGATGATGACTCCTTCACTACGATATTCAGATTTACCTCATTTAGTCAGATGACATAATCTATTTTATTTTTTCTATTAGGTGATAAATTCACTCAAGTCAGGGAGGCGACTCGTTGTGAAGAGGTCCACTGAGAAGATATCTCACCTCTTGTATTCGAACAGTGTCTCTCAAGATGAATATAATAGCTTGGTGTCAGAAAACATATGATAAGTACGAAACAGGAGTGAAGGGGGTTAAGCATTCTATTCATACTTCACTGGATGGAATAGTTCAGCAGAGAAAGCCTGCCCGTCAGAGGGTTAAAAGATACCTGTTTTTCGTTAGCTGTTAGGTATTAGGGGTTAAATTTAAGATAACCTGGAATAATTTGCCTAGATAAGATCGTTCCAAGCGATCAGAGAATATAACAGCTACTTATTACCCAGTGTGAAGGTGTCAATCAGCAGGCAATCCCTATAATCCACGCAGCCGAGACAGAGGCCTGCACGCAAATTTACCTGAGCTCACCTGCTTCTTAATAAAATATACTATGTGGATATTATATTCTGTTCACATTAAATTGGCCTAAAATTACACTCTCTCCATATTGACTGCTGAGTTTCAATAAGAAATGTACAGTACACTAGAGTACGGTGCTCATTACGAAAATGTACTACAGAAAGGATGCAAAGTCGTAGTACTGTGCATTTCCGCCACCAAGCAACGTGAAATAAACTTCAAAAGGACGAAAATCTGTGCCAAATTAAGGTGAATGAAGTATAGTAGTATTTTCATGCTGCCACCATACGATTCTCTTCAGCTCATAAGAATACCAGGGCAGTGAAGGGGTTAATGCCAGCCATCGCTAACTCCTATAGTTGGTTAAGTTTCTTCAGTGCTGAAAGCAAAAGTACATAATCCTGTTAAAAGGATTCATTCGAGTGTACTTGTTCTCCCTACTTATATATGTATTCTTCACTTTACTCTCTCTCCTTCATTATTTATGAATAGGACTCTCTCTCTCTCTGTATATACTAAAACACACACACACACACACACACACACACACACACACACACACACACACATATATATATATATATATATATATATATATATATATATATATATATATATATATTATGTAGTCTGACGCCGCATTCACTTCCCACTTTCAGGAACTGATCCCTTTGGCTACACTGAATGTTCACGAGATGAATGAATTCGTCCGTTGTAAACTAATTGTTTTGACAATTCTGGTGCCCTGAGTTTCTCTCTAGCATCGTAAAATTGCCTGACATTAAGAAGAGATACATGTAAAATAGGTAATGCGCAGCCAATGAACGTCTCCTGTCTGAACTACACAAATACTTTCTGTCCCCATTTCTCTCTCTCGCAAATACTCCCCATTCTGTCCTCAGCATCTGTCACTCAAACTCTTGCTTAAAATTTTATCTGTCTCATCGAAGAAGGGTTAAACAAAAAAGCCACTCCAGTCCTGCTTCACCTGGATTCCTTCATTCTCTCATACATTTCGTTGCTGTCTATTACGTTCGTTATTACATTCAGCAGCCGGGAGACGCTGTGTGTGTGTGTGTGTGTGTGTGTGTGTGTGTGTGTGTGTGTGTGTGTAGCTGTCATCCCTCTCCTCATAGGTATGTAAAATAGTTTGAGTAACAAGCATTCAGATAAAACAAATCTTGGCTGTGAAACGCTTGAGGGGGGTTGCTCTACATCCTTTTATTAGGAGTTGCCTACAGTGATCTGAATAAGTTTAAGCGTATGAAAAATAAATGTCGAAAAAAATCATATAGGAAGGGTTTACGAGACAGCTCCAAAACAAAGTGAACATCAAAGACAGGCAAAAAGAGACTTATACATCAGTCAAGCCAAGAAAGAGTAACATAAAAATGAGTGAATGGAAATAAAGATGAAAGATATATACATACTCTAACATCTTTGCATATGGTTTACCTATGGGCCGTATTCTGATTGGCTGAGGAGTTTTTGTAAGACCTCATCGTCGACACTGTATTTTGCCCGTTGTATCTGATTAATCTCTTGTGTGATACTGATGGAAGAGTTTTCGATAATGACTAAGATAAAATAAGGAGTGCCAACACTGACATGCTCCTGTGCAAGTTGCCACGATAATGAACTTATAAAAACATAAGTTTCCGGTTTTTTTCTGTATGCTTTGACCTTTGACCTTATAAATCCCATTAAAAGTAAAAAAAAAAAAAAAAAAGCAAATAGAAATGTTTTGGTTGGATATTTACCAAAGGATCAAATAACCTACTCAAAGTCCGAGCTTGAGGCGAATTGGTGGAGAAAGAAAGGAATGGCGCCAATATGAAAAGTACTTGGAAAAGATAAAGAAACTGCGCAAATATCCCACACTGTGGTGTGGAAACCTAATACACATACGAGAAACTCCTCATACATATACATCCATCTATCTATCTATCTAGATAGATAGATAGATAGAAGATAGACACAGATAGACAGGCAGACAGATAGATTGATAGATAGAGGAAAATATAAGAGAATATTTGTTTGTCTGTCTGTCTGTATATCGTCTATGGAAATCGAGGTGATTGAATACAGAACTCTCTAAACAGCTCTAACAGGGTTAGCTTTTTATAGAGAATTTAGATGTGTACAATTCTAAATGACTCCCCTGATGGCCATGATTCGAACTAATTACAAATAATCAAGTCAACGTGTTGGAAACATGGCGGCCAATTACCGTAGGGTTTTTACTTCTACAACCATACCTTTATTTGTAACAACGGTACGAATGGGTAGACGGATTGGTGGGGTGGGCAGGGCGGTTGGGGTGAGCAGGGCGGTTGGGGTGGGTGGACAGTGTTGAGTGCATGAGTGGGTGTGGAGCGCCAGGGTGGGTGGAAGGGAGTGTGTTGTAAGGTAGGATGGGTGACCAGGGTTGTGTGGGTGTGGTGGGGCAGCGTGGGTTGGTGAGTGGGTCGGTAGGATGGTTGGGTGAGTGTGGGTGAATGGGTAGGCAGGATGGGTAGGAAGGTGTGTGGGTAGTGCGAAAACATGTCCATGGTAAGAATTCGTCCATGGGGAATTTATCCCTGGGAAAATGGGAAAATGGGTCCAAGGAGCAACATAGGTTCAATGGGTAAAATGGGACCCAGGGGGTCTTCTTCCGCAGGGGGAGCGCCCATACTGGCTCTCAGGCGATGCTTGTATGCACGATCATAAGGTTTTACAAGTGTAAAGCCGGGTACTCCTGTTAGTATTATGGAAGGACTAGTGATTGGCCACAAAAAACTGTAGGACAAACTAATAGCCTTTCCATCATAAAATGTTTGCAAACACCATTATCTTGTTTACACACCGTTACTGAGCCCACAATGACCAATTCAGACCACAAAGTAAAAAAGATATATATATATATATTTTAGAATATTTTCGTGTGTCGTGATTTCCGAAAATTTTGCGCCGTCGCGTCACACGCGATCGCCATTTTTTTTCTGGCACTCCATAGATTTTCCGCGACCCATTGCAAGAAGTAGGTCGATATCTATTACTGTTCTCATGAAAGAAACGAATAAACGCACAGACAGACAGACACACACGCTTGAATTTATTATTCACATGAACTGTGAAGTATGAATGGCTTGGGAAATAAGACTACAAAGCCTCCAAACCATAATAAAATGTGGTTGTATTGAACACAGCAGGAGATCCGTTTTCATTAATCAGCTGGATTTATTTATAAGATCTTGTACCCAGGAGTAAGCAGTAAATCGCCACGGGAGAGGTTTACCTATCATTTCTCTCTCTCTCTCTCTCTCTCTCTCTCTGACTAACCTCAACAGTATTTTATAATTTTCTTCTTTACCATGAAGAAAGCAACTGAGACTAAAGAGCATAGAGAGAGAGAGAGAGAGAGAGAGAGAGAGAGAGAGAGAGAGAGAGAGAGAGATCCTCCACGTTACCATACCCCGGATATCAGAGAGAGAGGTTAGAGCGACGAGACTAGCATACTACAAGATTATAGCTTTAGATACATCTGAGTTCAGTCGTATGGTGTTAGCTGAAGAAGAAAGAGTTGTTCCGACAGTGAAAGGTGAGCATCAACACTCTCAGGCTATCAGTCTTAATAATGCTCTGGCACAATGCAGAACTAAATTTATTCTGATGAGAGAACCGCTTCAGCACAATGTTGCGTTTTGTTATTTACTTCTACTATCTCCAAACGATAAAATTTAGAAGAGACTTTTACAACTGAAGGGGATAGGTATATGTAGCCTTAACCCCCTCACTACAAGACGCCTCATCAAAGCCGTACATAACTTACTGTTCACTTGCCAAAATGAAATCAGCAAGTCCGTCCCCTGGCTGAACAAGTTAACGTTGTAGCCTTTACTACAATGGCATTTTTCTCATTGCAATCAGACTAGCATCAGACAAATTACTCAATGCTTTTATTGTTCACTGTACCCGTTTCACTCTAACTTGGCCTAAATTACAGTCTTTCTCCCTGGAATGATGAGGTGTAAAAGTAGATTACCACTCGAATATGATGCCAGTCAAGAAGAAGTGTTGTGGAAGAGATGTACTGTACAGCTGCAGCATTTTCCTTTCATGCCACTGAGCTACGTGAACTAAGCTACAAAATGACGAGAATCTGGGCTAAGTTAAAAAAAAAAAAAAAAAAACAGTGCAGTGTTTAGTCAATACTGAACTCTAGTATTCCACATCACTTCGAAACTGTCTTTATATATATTATGTTTTTGCCACTTCCTGACGATTCATTCAGGGCAGGAAAGTCCTCTCCTAAAGTGCAGTAGTTAATGAAGTCTTTATTAAATTCCTCAGGTTAAGAGACTCCCTTGTGTTGAATAAAATCGCTTACTGGCAGCAAGAATAAGATGGTCAGACGTCATCGTATGGCAGGAGTTGATGCATATTGCCGCTATTTCCTTTATTACAAAGGGTGTCACCAATACTGAATAATATTGTCTGGGGTGAGCAGGAAAAAAATATTAATTCGTCATCGTATGGAGGGGATAACCTGTTTCTCTGTCACATGCATTCAGCTAATCTACATTAATTTTGGTGTGTCCTTCATTTCTTATATCTTTCATCATGTCGCTTAATAACTCTGTGTAACTTCATCAGTGTGACTTAACCTACCCTGACCTAATGTTACGGTGCTATCAACAGTCAAATAAGCAGAGAAGTCCTTGACAAAATTAGATGGAACTGAGTAAGAAAAGGCAAAGTGTGTTAGCCTTCAAGCTTACAAGTTGTCTACCGCGAATGCCCCCTCCCTCCATTTTTTATATTTTTCATTTTTATTTCCAACATATTGCCTCACCTGCCCGCATTTCCTAACCCTTTGATTTACACGAGGTAATTTAAGCTCTATTTTTAGTATGATTAATGCAGAATTTTATAACTTGAGGGGTACGAAATATCGCATAATAACTCCTTTCTTCATGTGAGGTTCTTCCAAAGTTTAATTTAATAATCTGGTAGCTGTAAGATTTAAAGAACGAGCTACGTTCTCTGTGTGAATGAGTTAATGGAGCGCCGTGGAGGGAGGATGTGGGAGAAGAGGAGATACTGGAAAGAAATAGGTGGCCGCCTCTGTTCCCCCTGTCACATAACGTAACACTTGAATGGTCCGGCACAGGTGAGGCCAGGTGGAGGGGTGAGGGGGATGAAGATGGCACGCAGGCAGAACATAAGAAATCAGACGCATGCATATTTACCGTCTTGTTAATTTGGTTGTTTGCCTTACATTACTTACCGTCTTGCAGTTATCTTAGGCTGTTTGTTTTAATGCGTATTCATTAAAAAAAAAAAAAGCACAACACAACGACCTCTCCTACACATCAGTCCCTCCTCCCAAGGCCGGCAGGATAATCTAAACTGAACCTTTACCTATCAATACCTATTTATCTATCTATCCATCCATCCATCCATTCATTCATCCATCTGTCTATCTTTCTGTCTACATATCAATCTATCTATCTTTTTTTTAAGTGTCAGACACTGGGCATAGGCTTCACAGCCTGCTCCCAAGGCCCAGTAGTCCTCCTACATACCATACACCTCTACATGTCACCACTTCGGCGTTAACATCCACCGTCCATACTGAATACATGCTATGGCTGTCTCATAGAGGACTCCTGTATTGGTATTAGCGGGGGTATTTTTACATGTCGGCGAAGACTACCAGTCAGTGAAGATTAACAATAAATTTAAACGTCCCTTTGATTTTTAAATTCAATCTCCCTTCCCCTCAACGTTTCCTCAGCATACCTGGAGTTTACTGTTTTAAGGAAATTACGAAATATGAACTATGCAAACTTCATATTCAAAATATACGGTGTTAGGTCCGAGAGATGGTAACATTAAACTTAAAAGTTGCTATAGTACCCTTCGACGGATGACTGGCTTCCACTGCTAAGTTAGGTTGGGTGGGTTTGGTCTCGGTGATTGTTTCGTTAACTTTTCCTTTCAGAATTCTGTCAAATTAGATTCCCAGGCTACCAAGGTTAAGTCTGAAGGATGTCCACGTACAGAACAAGGAATTTCATTCTCCAGTAAAAACTGCCAGATAATGTTAAACAATTATTTCCTGTAAATATAAAGGCACAAACGTACAAAAGACTCCAGAAAAGTAATTATTTATGCTAAAGCCAAAGACCCTACGTATATGTGGGATACATACATACTTACATACATTATACAATATATATATATATATATATATAAGAGTATATATATATCTATATATCTATCTATATCTATATATATATATATATATATATATATATATATAAAGTATATATATATCTATCTATCTATCTATCTGTGTGTGTGTGTGTGTGTGTGTGTGTGTGTGTGTGTGTGTGTGTGTGTGTGTGTGTGTGTGTGTGTGTGTGACTTATTTATGCCATAGTAAGTCTTAAAGTTTAATTATTATGCAGATAGATGTAGCAAAGTCTTCAGCCCGGCACAAAAACTGCCCCATCTGAACAGTTCAAATAATAGTGAACCACTGGCTGTACTGAACACATACTACGCTTTCCTTCATCTTTAATGAGTTACGGTACAGCTGTTGTGTGTGTGTGTGTGTGTGTGTGTGTGTGTGTGTGTGAGAGAGAGAGAGAGAGAGAGAGAGAGAGAGAGAGAGAGAGATTTAACTGTACACAATTCTCTCTTTCAAATCCTTATTGCAATGGATATTTTCCTCTGAATTCTATTTGAATGCCTCCAATTTCAAGGGATTCACACAGCATCCATTCTTCAACACGATATAGTTTCATTTCGGGCTCTAGCACATGACTTTATCGGTTTCTCAGTCTTTCTATATACACACAACAAGTCAATTCTAGAATCTTCCTCAGTCTACATGTGTTTTGCGTGCAGTATGTTGCCAGGCATCTCGAAATGAGCATTCCTTAATACTAAAAGTGCATGAGGACAGTCAGGAAAAAAACTGTTTCAGACACGATTGCAGGCCTTGGATATGTCTAATAAAATCTCAAGAATTTCACCAAGATCGCAAAAGGAAGATGACTAGGAGTCTAAAACGAATGCAAGAAGATGGCCAGTGGTGGTTGACACGTTGTTAGAATCAACAACTTAAGGCAAATACTGGCCTTCTAAGTAGGGACTATAAGTAAACTACTCTGTCTATATTAACCTCTTCTAAAGATGTCACCTCTTTAACTTGAATGCTAAGCTCTATCAAGAGAGAAACATCAAGACGGTTTTGGGTTACGAAGTGGATTTAAGGTCATATTATAACTAATCTGCTACTGAGCGGCGAGAAATAAACTACAAAATGAGGAAAGTCTTAGTTAAGCTGGATGAACTATAGAACACGTTTACCGTCGCACGCCTTCCGAATGGATAATAACCACCGTGTTATCCCTCCATCTCTGCTGGAGTATTTACCATTTAACCGTAAAAAGCGAGTGGAATGTTTTACTGTATATATTTTCGTCAACAGTATCAGCACCTCCGCCAATGGAGTTGGAGGTTATGTATTTACCCCTATTTGTCAGTCTGTTTGCTTGTCCACAAGATATCTCAAAAAGTTATTGATGGATTTCAAGGAAGTTTTGTGGATGTGTGGCTCGTGCGCCAAGGAAAAGTTGATTAAATTTTGGTGGTGATGTGACTTTGAGTGCAGGTTCAGGACTCTTTTATGTATGTTTGTACACAAGAAATCTCATTTTTTAAATGGAATTCAATGAAATTCCGTGGATATGTGGGTCATGGGACAAGAAAGAATTGATAAAATTTTGGTGGTGATCTGAGTTGTACGGTAGAGGCGGTGGCGGAGGTATGCGTTCTCTAACAGTTGCATTCTTGTTGTTGTTCTGGTGGTGGTAATATTGTGTTCTTGTGTTGGCTGCGATGGTGTTGGTTGTGGTGGTGGGGAAGGTTATGGTTATGGGAATGTAACCTGGTGGTGGTGTGGTGGTGGTGGTGGCAGTAGTAGTGTGTCCTGTTGCACGGAAGGAAAAAATGCCCGGGTCTAGGGTGACCTGTTTAGGCAGCGATGGTTAATGTACTCCATCAAAAGATTGCCAACATTTCTGAGGGAATGTAAAATGGTCTCTACACAACTATAGTATATTAACATGCTTCTGTGCCAACTGTCATGACAATTAATGAACACACAAAACAAAAGATCTAAAAATATGTGTGTTACATGGTTTGACTTTTGACTACAGAATTCCCTTAAAAAAAACTAAAAAAAAAAAAAGTCTCCGGGGCTACTGGCCCAAGGAACAACTATGCGTACTGGCAAAGAAATAAATGATGGCACAAGATGAAAAAGAGTTTGGCAGGGGAAAAAAGGGGGGAAATACCCTACAGCAGCTTTCCACTCTATAGTGCAGAGACCTACAAATATAATACTTTTTCCTTTTCTTTTTCCGCTGTTGTTTCAGTGTTCGTTTCCGTTTCTGCTTCTTTTTCCGTTTCCGTTTCAGTCCCATTTGTTTCGGTTTCCATTTACGTTTCAATTTGTTTCAGCGTATTTTTCTTTTCCACATCCGTCTGCGTTTCATTTTCTTTTTGAGTTTTCGTTTCCACTTGCTTTCCTTTCCGTTTCAGTTTTAATTTCAGTTTTCGTTTCCCTTTCTTTTCTCCCCGTTCATGTCTCTGTTTCTTTTTCCGTTTCGGTTTCTTTTTCATCTTCAGTTTACGTTTCTTTTTATTTTTCTGCATCCGTTCCCGTTTCTTTTGACGTTTCCATTTCCTCTTTTTCTCCTTTCCTTTTTCCGCATTTTCTTTTTCGTTTTCTTTTCCCTTATTTTTTTTTTCTATTTTCAGTTTCCGATTCCTGGTGAGGCGCTAATAATGTCGTCACAGTCTTTGATATAACCCTGGCATGTACTCAGCATGTACGGTGGGTATTTGTGTTCGAGGGGTGACGTGGATGTGTGTGGTAGCTCATGTATTTAAGGTAGAATGACATTGGATGGACTGCCTAGACGGTCTAACGAATGCCCAACATCAGATTAAACCACACACACACACACACACACACACACACACACACACACACACACACACACACACACACACACACACACACACACACACACACACACACACACACACACACACACACACACACACACACACACACACACACACACACACACACACACACACACTTTGCAATGTTCACTCTTTTTCCTTTATCTCAACATCATCTACATAAGGAAATGCCGAAAAGTCCCAGTTACCACTTCCAAGTCTCAAAACACCCCCTTTCACCTCACTCAGTACCCAATTCATAATGACATAATCGCTAAATATAATATAACCTCATTTCTCTCCTATCCTTAAGACAGATACCGTACCTCATTCGACATACTATCCACTCACAAAATTGCCAGCGATCCATCACACAAACTGAGACAGCCTCTAAACATCAATATTCCACTCCATTAACTGTCAGATCCCTTCACAGTTACTCTCTTTCCACTGTCTCATTTCCAGATACATAAATTACACAATAATTAGCCTCCTAAACCTACTCTGGCAAACATCTTTGAATCATATATCTAAATAACCTTCAAGTTACAAACCCTCTGCCTTCCGTGAAGCCACCTTACTCTTCACATAATAATTCTCCAGAAGCTGCCTTCAGTATTTTAAACACTCTGCCACACAGAGAGAAGTACAAATGAGAGCCACCATATGAGTTCACAGGTATTAATTACTAAGTTCCCTGGTTTAGTACTCATGATGTACAGTAAAGTATCTAAGTGTCATACAACCGAACAAGAAAAATTCCCATGACGCCACAGGAGTGTGACTGGTACACAGTACTATGGATGCAATGAGTGTTCTGTTTGTATGATTATGAAATGAGGATAAGAAGTACCTGCATGCAGACGCGCCGGTATGCCAAAGTGATATGGCCAAGATAAATTAAACCATTTTAAAAAATATCTCCATCTGTATCTGTCTCACACCATGTTAGGTCCACTGAAGGACCAGACCTTTTACTTGAAGGTAAAGTGATAACCAGAATTTGCCCTTCTCCATATATATATATATATATATATATATATATATATATATATATATATATATATATATATATATATATATATATATATATATATATATATATATATATATATATATATATATATATATATATATATATATATATATATATATATCATAGTTATCTGGCACAACGACGCCAGGCATCACATTAACAGTGGGATTCAAAGTTTTCCTGGACAGATTGGTGTCTCTCCCTCAAGAACTCCTCTTACTTTTTTGTTTCCAATAGCCTGATAGGGTACAGTTGTCACTATGGTTGACAGACAAGTAGGAATGTCCTGCGAGCACTTCATGACCCCTGGAGTTTGTGGAAGAACTGTCACCTCCAGAGTTAGAGAAAAGTCATTAGAACCACAGTAGACTGGCAGAGCTCGTCAGCAAAGGATTCAGGACACCTAGGGTGCCCGGGGTAGGTAGGAGGAGAAATATGGCCAGCATATGACGACTCGTAGGTTTGACCACATGCCACACGAGGGCCAGAACGGAGGAGGAAGATCTGCCGTAAGTAACATCTTCACTCCCCTACCCACCCCACCCACCACGAAGCTCAAAAAGGGGAGGCAAAATGGTAGGTCCTAGAACACTTGACAACCCGTGAGGTAGAGAATTATATGAGGGCAACCACCCCACCTACCCACCCACAATGCATATACATATATGTATGTATGTGTGTGTGTATGCATGTGTGTGTATGTGTGAAATATATAAACCAAACCAAAACATAAGGAGCTAAAATGAACGTAATCTTACATACTAAGGCAGCAACACAGTAATTTTCTTATACCTCTATGCTTATTTTTTTTTTTTTTGACTTACCACATTTGTCGTCGTCGTGTTACGTCGATGGATTCCATAGTTCGCCCCTATACTTAATTGGAATAATTCTGGCGTAGGATGAAACTGGTAAGCTTGACGACTGAAACGTGGCGAAGCCTGCAGTCTTTAGCATTAGCAAGCAAAGTGGTTTTATAATGTATTTTTATATTCACTGTATTAGGAAAAGACATTGAAGGACTGCTCGATACTTCACATTCTTTCCAATTATTTGGGCCTCCAGTGATCGCACAAATGTTTAATCCCAAATCTGTTTTAGCAGGATGGTTACCTACAATTATGAATCAGGATCTCCACATTTTATTTAAGTATATGACCCTTATGTACTAAAATGAGTCTGATGTGGAAATGATTGGACGAAATGAGATTTACCCCAAATAATGAAATGAGCAAGTGGAACGTAAACCACACCAAACCCTGATTCTAAAGCAAAGTAAGTTAATGCTAACACAGCCGACTTCAGGCTAAGAAAAGGAACTTGAAGAAGCACTCAGACAGTAAACACCCGCTCCATACAGTTGCTCTAAGGATCAAACATTTGGCCGCCTTGTGACCTTTCAATGATTGTTCTTGAAGTCTAAGTATTTCATCCTTGTCTGACCCTTAACGAAGTTTGGTCCAAATCGGATTAAAACTCAGTTGTCATCGCCCTGTAACATTAGCCTTTCGTAAAATCGAATGTCTTTACTCTTTTTCTGGCCATCAACGCTTTCACGGAGTTTGGTCCAAATCGAACAAAACGTCTTTGTGTTATACGACTGAACCATTAACCGATGACACTGAGCTTTGACGTTTGTTTTGAAAGCAAAATCACTTTATTTTTGCATTACTCTGAATATGGTCCAAATTTGAACAACGCTGCTTAAATTGACACTGCCGTCTGACCTTGACATTTGACCTACTGATAAAAAAAAAAAAAAAAAAAAAGCCACTGGGAAGACCCTCAACTCTTGCAAGTTTTGTTCAAATCGAATAAAAACTGTGTTATTTTGTTAACACACGAACAGATCAGATCACACACACACACACACACACACACACACACACACACACACACACACACACACACACACACACACACCGAGTAAACCAATATCCTGTGCAGCCTTCAGCAAGTGCGTGTGTTGTAAAAGAAAACTGGAGAGGATGGTACTGAATAAAAGATACAGAGGGAGAACAGGGAGAAAAAGAAATAAAACTAAGAGGGTTAAGAGCCCCCCAGGCGCCTGCAAACACAGACCACTTAAGCCCAAATATTTTTTCCCGCCACCTAGTCCCCCCCTGCTAACCCCGCCCTCATAAGGAGCCCAAACCTTGACATTTGTAATGGCGACTCCGGGAACTCCCCGCCTCACCAGGTGTATGACGAGTCCACTGCTCACAAAAAAGTGGTACCATCCTCCTTCGCATTAATCCAGTCTCGTGAGTTAACAGTAGTGCTGTAACACACCTTGTATAACTCAACACAACACCACTACTCTTGCCACTATATGATTATGCTAGTGTATCGCTTTAAATTCATTTAGTTGTTTATATATATATATATATATATATATATATATATATATATATAGAGAGAGAGAGAGAGAGAGAGAGAGAGAGAGAGAGACAGACAGACAGACAGACAGACAGACAGACAGACAGACAGATAGACAGACAGATAGATACATAGATAGATAGACAGACAGATAGATATATAGTCCATTAGTCCCAGGGTTGCTGTGGGTGAGGTGTTGCTGGGGGTAGCAGGATGGTGCACATATACTGTTGCTCTTTCACTCCACCAAGCGGTTTTGGTGTACAGCGGGGACGGCAGAATCAGCGTTATCAGTGTCTACCTTGCATCATTGACTCCTTTCCTCCTTCCACTGCCACACGCTTGTCCACACCAACAGACTGAGCTATCTGTGCGTCACAAAAGACACCGCTGGCTAGGCCAATTTTCTAGTGCAGCGCTATTTATGGGTGTCATTCTACATAAACACAAAACAAAAAAACATATTTTAAAATAGTAATTGAGATATAGGGATGAAAAGAGTGCAGACACAATAAAGCATCTGGGATGGGAGGAGATTCATTACACACACAACGTCTGTAGCTGGTGGAATATAGTAACAGGTACAGAACTTTGAATTTCCCCCAATTCCAAATGCTCTCTTGTTTCTCTACTTTTTACAGCTATTATTACCCGTCCCAGCCCCGGAGGGGCTTGGGGGCGGGTATTGTTTTCACTCGGTTTGTCTGTATGTTTGTTTGTCTGTCTGTCTGTTAAGAACTTTACGCGAAAACAACGGGTGCGATTTTGACTAAAATTACAGGCATGATGGGCTATAACCTGATCACCTGATGAGTTTTGGGGCCAAACTGGGCAAAGACCCAGGCTGTAGGGCCAAAAAAATGTTATAAATAAAAGGTAAAAAAATCGTTTTTCGCCATAACTCCTTTCAAATTCGTCATATCGACAAGAAACCAAAACCTAAAGATGGATCTTTCAGATATGCATTCTATAACGTGCCTTATTACATCAGGGGGGTCACCCCCCACTTATCGATAGGGGGGTCAGTGTCAGGTGGGTCGGGCCTAAAATTTCACATGGGCAGAAAATCGTCAGTTTTCACCCGCTTTACTCCAAATTTGATATGTGACATCTTTGACTAGATATCCTGTTGTGTTTATGTCAGGACGAATAATGACTGCCGGGGACGGGTTTGCTGTGCCTTGGCACCAATTTTTGTTTCTGCACTTTTTTCATCCCTATATCTTAATAATCATTTTATACAATAAAATTTGCTTTCTAGTTTATCTTTCATGGAAAAATAACATATATATTATTATATATTATTAGCACATAAACTCTACGTTCACCTTTCCATTCGCTTCCCTCAGCGTCCATCACAGCAGTTACTTCAACAAGCACGGGATGATACTATGGCACACCTAATTTCTGTCCTGGCTCATATCTCGGACTGGGATAAAAAAAAATCTTCCTGTTTTTAATGCATCAAAAACCCAGTTCTAACACATTTCGACCATTCAAAATCTTGAACAGGAGTATTGTTAATATTTAACAATATCCAGTTCAACTTGCATCATCCCTTAACAAACTTTGGTTTCATTCTCTTGGGATTTCTCATGGAAAGATCATCTTAACTCTTTTGTAAAATCTGCTTCCAAGACATTAGGACTGCTAAGCCGACTCCGAGCCTTCCTTATCCCTGCACAGCTGTTGACTTATACAAGTGTTTCATTCGTCCTTGGTCAGGTACAACTCTCACGTATAGGGAGGCACCAGATACACATCTAATCTCAACAGGGTGGATTCAAGGGCCTTCTGTTTCATTAACTCATCTCCTCTTACTGGCTCCCTTCAGCCTCTGCCTCTCTGCAGCACTGCTGAATCATTATCTCTTTTCTAATGCTACTTCAATGGTCACTGCTCTTCTGAACTGTCTGCTCTCATCCCTCCTCCATTACAATGGGCGCTTAGCACCTGTCTGGCAACAACTCTCACCCTTTTTCTATCCAACTCTCTGGTTGCAAGAGTTAATCGACACTACCAATCCTTCATTTATTCAACGGGTCAATGCTGCAATATTCTTCCTCTGTCTGTATTTCCTTCTTCCTACGACCTCCATTTTTCTTTTAACATTGTGTTCATGCCTCCTGAAATGAACGGATCTGGAATTTGTCTGTTATATATATATATTTTTCTTGTTCATGGAGGGAACAATTTTGCGGGCTCCTAGTCTCTGGGGCCTTCTTCCTTGCATTAAAAAAGCATCTCCGGCTAAACACCCAAGGTGCTAATTCTCACCTACCTGTTTCTTCCCAGGGATCTGTTCCTGTCTATCTATCTATAGCCAGACGCCTTAATCCCGTAAGGAATGACCACAAACAAATAGCCTCCATGTCAACCTGTCCCCTGCCATTTCGCTTTCCTACCCCTAACTTACACCCTTTCTCATATATATCTCTCTAATCCATCCCTCCATATTATTCTCGGTCTCCCCTTCCCTCTCTTCCCCTCCAGGTCACTCACCTACACTCTCCTAGTTCGTCTCTAGCTCCCCATCCTCTCCACATGGCCACACTACCTCAATATATTTCTCCTAACGTTTTCTATCCACCACTAAGCTCCTTCACTTCCTCATTTGTCAGTCTGTCTCCATGTAACGCCATAAGTTTCTCTCAGATAACTCATTTTCACTGTTCTCACTCTTGACTTGTGTCCTTTCAACATGGCCCAAGTTTTGCTTCCATACGTAAGAGTGGGGATCACAATACTGTCATGCAGCTCTTTTTTACTTCCATGCTCACTTCCCTATTTCTTATCACTGCTTTCAACGAACCAGCAACCTTTCTTCCCTGCTGTACATTTTCAGGCACTTCATCCTCCAAACTTCCATCCTTACTCATCACATTACCCAAGTACATTAATGCACTCACATTTTCCATTTCCTCAACATCCAACCTCACTGTACAGTACATCCAGTGACTTCATTCTCTCGAAGACCACAAGTTTACTCTTCCCTACATTCACCTTTAGACTTCGTTTCTTACACACTCTCCCAGATTCACTCACCAAGCCTGGCAGTTCCCCTTCGTCTGCACTTAACAATACAGTATAATTTGCAAAGAACAGAACAGAAAGTTTCCAAACGCTGCCCTCTCTCATTAGGACTGCTCCAACATCCACTACCCTACCTTGTATCTCTTTTATAACTCCTTCCATATACAAACTGAACAACCATGGAGACATGACACATCCCTGTTTCAACCCAACAATCAGACAGAAAAATTCACTCACTTCACCATCCACAAACACTGCAGCCTTAGCGCCGTCATACTTTCTCTTCACGGCATTCAACAGCTTTCCATTTACTCCATATATTTTTAATATTTTCCACATTCCCTGTCTATCGACTGTCATGTACTCTCTCCAAATCCATGAAGGCAGCATACAACTTTTTTCCCTTCTCTAGAAACTTTTCCATAAAACACCTTAGGGTGAATATTCGATCAACACAACCTCCTCCGCTCCTGAAACCTCCCTGTTCTGCTCTAACTAATTCCACTTTTTTTACCTTAACTACTCGTATTTTAATATGTATCCTACCATAATTGTCCTACTACTCTAAGAAGACAAATGTCCCTACAAATACCACACGCTTCTTTTTTCCCTTTTCCTATGAACAGAGGAATAACTGAACCCAACTTCCAGTCATTTAGAACTCTACCTTCCTCCCAGATCAATTTCATATCCATTCTGCTAGTGTCTCTCCCCCATGCTTCAGCACACACTCCATCATTTCGTGGGTCTTTCCCCATTATGACTTTCTCCATTGCTTCCACTACTTCCATCCTGCTGTTCTCCTCCTCCCTTTTCATCTCCCTCCTTCTCCCAGCCATCCACTTCCTTTCACAACATTTTCTTACATTTCCTCCACTTTGCACTCAGATTCCTTCCAAATTCTTCATCCACTCTCTTCTTACTCTCTCTTACTAATCTTTTCACCTCTTTCCTCTTCTCTGCATATAACTCTTTACTCTGTATCTCATCTCTCTCCACGCCTTTGCTTCTCATCCACTCTCTATATGCTATCTTCTTTTGTGCCACACTTTGTCTCGCCTCATCATTCCACCATGCTGTTCCATGCATCCCTTTCGTCATCTCTTCACCTCACACACCACTTGCTGTACAAGTTTCTTTTGTGAATACCTTGCATACACCTTCCACCACCCCATCTGCTCCAGATCATATCTGCCCAATTGCTCCTCCATTTCTCTTATACTCTGCTTTTTTTTTTTTCTTTTCATCCTCCTGTAATCTTTCTACCCTCTTTTGTATGGACTTCTTCCTCCTGCCCTTTTCTCCTTCTATTCCTCCAGCACATTTGTACCTTGACTCTCACTTAGTGGACGTCAGAGAATCCACATTCCCAACCACTGTTTACTCTCGCATCCAGCACAGTCCTTCTCACTCTATCATCCACACACACATAATCAGTCACTGTCTTCCGTTCATCCAGCCCAACACTCACCTTTCTCATCACTCGCCATGTATACCTGTGAATCATTTTGTGCCTAAAGAGGGTACTGGCTATCAACAGTCCCCTCCCTGCACCAGAGCACTACAATTTCCATCCATTCCTGCAGGCACATCCCACTCACCAACTACTCCGTCCACCTTCACATTCGCTACTTATCCATTCATATCTCCAGTCACAAAAACTCTTTCACTCTTCGCCAATTTTTCCATGCATGCTTCCACATTTGGCTAGTAATCATCCATGCTTGTATTTCTACTCTCATTCTTACCCACACAATCCTTGAACCAACTGATCCATACTCTCTTATATTCTCCTTCCATCTCTTGCACACAACAATACATACACCCTCCTTTGGCCACTCATTCTCACCTACTCCTGCACATATACCCAATTCTTATTCCCACTCTCTCACACTCTCACCTCTCCATTTGGTCTTGGTCCATCCAGTTATGTGCACTTTTCCATCCTCAAGCACCTGAATAATCTCTCTCTTTCACCTCATCATTTGCACCTCTCACATTCCACGCTGTCATTCTCATCGTGTCCCTTGTCTGGTCCTTGGTCGTCAGTTGTAAGTCCGTTCGGGCCCAAAGCATTTGTCTTTTTAGTTAGTTGTTTTACGGCCAGGGCACTAACTCTCCGATAACCCACTTGCTGACACGTAGGGAACACGTATGGTTATGTTTTACGGTTACCACCCAGCGTATTAAGTGGTACCCTGGCTTACAGGAAATTATTTAGCGTGTCACTCAATGCAGTCACCCTAGAGTAGCCCCACACTGAGTGAGTGGATGATGGACGCCCCCATCCACCATCTGTTCCTACTTTGACCAAGTTTCCCCCTTGCACGTATTTTTTCCTATGGACCTATTTTCCTCATGGACAGATTTTCCCCATGGACCTCTTTTCCTCATATACCTTAGTCCCCTTGGATATATTTCCCCTTTTGGATGTACTGACCTATTTTCCCCAGTGAACTTATTTTTCCAATGCATCTATTTCTCCCATGGACCTGTTTTCCCCAATGACCTTTTTTTCCCCCTGGACGTATGTTTCTCCCATGGACCTATTTTCACCATGGACTTATATCCCTCTATAGACCTAAAAACCCACGGACTTATTTTTCACCATGAACCTATTTTTCACCATGGACGTAGTTTTCCCCATGGACCTATTTTTTCCCCATGGACCTATTTCCCCCATGGACCTATTTTCCCCATGGACCCATTATCTTCAATGGATCTTTGTTCCACCATGAACCCACTTTTCCTTACGTTAGCCTTATGTCCTGCAATACGCGATTTTGTCTCTTTGTTTTACCAGTATAGGATGTATGTGAGTGAGGTGGAGGGGGGGAGAGGGAGGGGGTGGCCAAGGATGAGATGAAGGGATGGCGTGGAGAGGTATATGAGAGAGCGGGGTGTGAGCTGGGAGCAGGGCAGTGAAATGGCGGGGGACAGGATGACATGGAGTCGATTTGTTTGTGGCCACCCCTTACGGGATTAGGGCGTCTGGTAATAGATAGATAAATAGGATGGCTTACAACTATCGCACGTGAATTGCATGAGACGACTGAAGATCACGTGGGATCGACTGTTACTGAACATTTTGGTCGGTTTGTTCGAACAGGGTCTCGAATAGTCAGTCTTCCTTTCCCAGTTACTAGAAATCACTCATAAGATTATGGTCATCCACTCTTGGCGACAGTGTTTTCAATGTTGGGTAGAAGTTCAAGGGAGGATCTAACAATAATGGAGGCCTTGTATACATATATTGAGATGCCCTTCATTGCATCTCATGAGACCAGTGTTCACCTACTTTGTTTTTCATCAGGCTGGTTTATTCTTGTTTTACTTTATCTTGTTATCTTTGTTAGGTAATTTAATCAGTGTATTTTATAATGCATTTTACGTTGCAGTTTTTTTTCACATCCACAAGTCTGGGTAGACTTATTAATCCATTAGAAATTTTACTACATGGCTGGCATCATCATCTAGCCTTTTATCTTCGTACACAGTTAGTGTTTTCATTTTTTATTTTTTTTCTGCACCCCTCCCCTTATTTATGAAAAACTTAATTCATTAGGTACATATTCTGTTAATATTATTTCTGTCCTTTACTTTTAATAATTCTATTTCCTGTGTCCAGGCTTCAGTGACAATAAGAGTGTGTTTCGAAACGTTAGCCCAAAATAATCATGATGTGGCTCATATCTAGGTTAGTGTTCCTGTTCCTTATATATATATATATATATATATATATATATATATATATCGCACTAGGTGTACATAATTTTTAAGCATTGGGGGAGGCGGTGTCTCAATCGGTAGAGAGTTGGCCTGCCGTCCTAACGGACCCGGGTTCAATCCCGCTGGAGCAGGGAACAGTTTAAGGATTTGAATTTCATAAATATCAGACTTTACTGATCTACCAGTAGACCCGCCGACATGTCGTAAAAATACCCCCGCTAATACCAATACACCAGTCCTGTATGAGACAGCCCTAGCATGTATTCAATATGAAAGGTGGGTGTTAGCGCCGAAGTGGTGACATGTAAAGGTGTACGGTATGTAGGAGGACTACTGGGCCTTGAAAGCAGGCTGTGAAGCCTATGCCCAGAGTCGCTCACATAAAAATATATATATATATATATATATATATATATATATATACAGTATATATAGATGTATATATATATATATATATATACAACATGTGTATGTATAATACAGTGCAAACAAAATCAAATTTTCAAGATTTGCTATATATCATAAAATACTGGTATGCAGTGCACGTCATGATTTCTGTACTACATTGCATAACTTTTTTTTTTTTTTATAAAACTGGCATTTGACTTAAAATGGGAGTGGCATTCATTATGAAATTGTAAGGTAGTTTTTCAAATTATCTGAGATGAGAATTAACGGTGATTACTGCGCACCTGCTGACTGTCCTTCCTTGTGTGTCGTGGAGTCACTTCATTTGCACACTCAACATATCAAGAGGTAGTTAAGCCAGGCAAGGAGAAAAGGAAAGTAGATCCAGGTTTTCGACCCCATCGTAACACAACCGCCACCCTCTTTCCCCACCTCTCCTACCACAGCCTTTCCCTCCCAGTTGCATGAGATCTTCGGTCTCATAACCAAGGATAACGTATTGCAGTAATAAGCGAGGCTATGCTAGTCAGGTACAGCCATACCAGGCAGGTTTTGATACAGATCAGATGAAAAGTGTTCCCCTCGCCACCTCGGTATGAGAAGCTGTGTTCAAGATAACAACTCGCTAAGACAAGTTCAGGCACTCCTTGACCCCCTGGCTCCCAGCAGTGATATCACACCTGGGCAAGGTAGTAGTCACACTTTGGAAAGAGCAAGGAGTGTTAAATATTTCTGGGTACAACCTTGGAATGCTTGGCATTCTGAATTCAGACATCATTAAGCGACCAGTCTTGCGGAAATGAGATGTATAATATGATGGGTGTTACTAGGATCAAAAGGCTGAAGGCTGAGTGAGGTATTCTCAATATTTTCTGATGGTCACCTCCTACTCTGTATAGACAACGTGTAGAAAAAAGGGTTTATAGTGAACAAAGACGCAGCTGGCAACACTGAAAATTTTATCAGTGTCATTAATTAATGCACATAAGATGGAGATAATACACATTATACGGTACCCAGATTAACATCCCGGGAATAAGATATATGGGGAAGTCGTTGGAATGAGTAGAAAAAGAAATAATCTTCTTCACTACCATGTTGAATGCATTATTTTATTTTGACCTGTCTTTAAAGATTTTTTTTTTTTTTTCAGCTTAGGAATGGCCTCCTGCAATGAGGAGGTCAAGAAGCCTTCTATAGCCTTCCATTAAGAGGATAACATACATATTCTATTTGGATTATCTCCATATATTATTTATCAGCTTAGGAAGAGCATTAGTATCTCAAAGTTCAGAATGTGTTAGTGGCGGGAGAGGTGAGCTGAATTTTAGGTTATGAAAAGGTAGTGGAGACTGTCAATCGTTATTTCCCCCCCCCAAAAATATATATATCTATATATATATATATATATATATATATATATATATATATATATATATATATATATATATATATATATATATATATATATATGCAGAAAAGAGTGATCCTACAATGTTTAGATCCTCTACCAAAAAGCAAAACAAAGAATGATACAGCTCTTACCTTTACTGACAAGGCATATATAGTACAAATAAAACTGCACAACAAAATGTATACGAAAAATGTCAGAAAAGAGTAGTGGGATGTCAGGAAGAATTAGACCTCAGAAGATAGGAACAAACTGATTCGTGAAAAACAGCCAACCTCTCTAGCTGTTGGTGAGCAGGCAACTGAGCTTACGGTAGTCTGAAATCTCTCAAAAACTGCTTTTTTAGTAAATGAAACGGATGACAAAGAACAGGTGCATAATCATTTCGAAACGACAATACAGGACGCAACGCTTCGGATCAAAAGAATAAAACAAATAGCAACTGTATTAAATTCTTAAAGTTGCTCTTGTTGTTGTTGTTGTTGTTGTTATTATTACCCTCGGATCACCTTAAAGTAAACTGCAGGCTGAAATTTTTCTTCTCCAACGGTGCACCATTCGCCTTTCGGGTGATAGGGAGGAAGCTGACTGACGTTTATACAACCAGGCAGCGGAGCCGCCCGGTTATATCTGTATCACTGCACGAAGGTGGTTTCCTCCAGCACCAAAAATCTCTGAAGTGCTAAGGGGTCATAAAAATTGGTAAGAATGCACTGTAAATATACTGAGGTTGTTGTGAAGGAGACTCCATCTCACAGAAGCACAACGAAACAAATCCATAAATAAGATTGACGATATCCGAAAGAAACTCTGGCAGAGTGCTGTGTATTATATATCAGAAGAAACATCATTTTCTACCACAAAGCCACAAGAACTGAGAGAAAAAACTAAACGGCATGTACAGGAAGTGTCATGAATGACGAGCGACTGAAGAAACTTTGATATGCAGATGTCAGTTCTTTTCTGTGTATCAGGTGATCAGCTACACCAAGTGATGACAGAGTTAAACAGTCATCAGCTGAATACAAACAGTCCAGCATAAGCCAAAACGGGTTTGTTTTAACATGCCACTGTCCTCTACGCATTAAAGTTCTTCTGGCAAATGCACTAAGTCTTCGGAATAGTTTTTTGATTTGGACGCTCATGCGGTTAATGAAGACTATGATTGTAATTGGTGTAACAGATTCATGGCCGAATACCGAGCATGGCAGAATCTCATGTACCAGGTTATCATGTTCTCAGTAGGAAAAGGAATGATTGAATGGGAAGGGCATATTGTTATACATTATGGTATTTCATCAAGGAAAGCTAAAGGACAGACAGACAGACAGAGGGGAAAAAACTGAAAGAATGGAAGGAATTCTTACTACCACCAGACAACTTTATTAAGCCAAGGTGAAATACGCAACTCCCATACTAAAAATGAAACATACCGACAGTATGTCGGTATATATATATATATATATATATATATATATATATATATATATATATATATATATATATATATATATATATGTATATATATATATATATATATATATATATATATATATATATATATATATATATATATATATATCGTAGAAATATTAGAATAATAAAACAAAGAGTTTGGCCAAATTTTTATTTTGAAAGGTCAGCTTAAAGAATTAATCCGCTTTATTTCAAACTCGGTGGCAGGATTGAGGATTGGACAAGAACGAAAGGAGTCAGTTTTGCGAACAGTCAGTTACAGGTCAAGATGAAAGACAAGAATAAATTTTGACCTGTGTGTTTGTGTGAGAACAAATAACTAAAACAGATTTGGTTTGATCTGGACTACACTTGGTGAAAGGACTGAGGGTCAGCCTTAGATGGTGAAATTTCATTGTGAAAACATTAGGATACAAAATAATGTCAGCTCCAACAAATAAAGTCTGGTTTAGACTAAAGTTGGTGGAAAGGCTAAGGATATCGGAAATGTGAAGCAAGTAGATTTTGACAGCAATCGGCCGGAGGTCAAAGTCACAGGACAAAGCCAAATGTTCTTCCCTTGGTACATTTGGTGGGCGCAGGTGTTGCATTCTCTGAGTGCTCCCTCTTGTTGTCATTTTAATCTTGCGTCTTGCAGACAGTTTTCTTCAGTTTAATATGTACCATCACCCCCCCAAAAAATCCGTACTCACGCGAACGCAGGACTCCACAATGAGTTGAGCGATTCCAGCTGCGTCGGTAACTCATATTTCCTTCCTCTGCTGTGTCAAAATTCATGTCACTTTAGTAAGCATACTTTTTTGAGCGATAGCACAGGTAAGGGAACTCCATCATAATGAAAAGATTACCAGGGGCTTTAATCCGGATCGCTAGCAGGAAGCAGTTATGTTTTTTTTTTTTTTTTTTCTTCCATTTCAGCGGTTCTAGCCAGTTCCAGCTGGCCCCACGGTGATTTCGCGTGAACATTTTTACCGCTCATAGCCAGTCAGGCATGGGGAGACACGAGGAGCCTGGCCACCTCCGGGCAGCCTGCACCAAGCCATCATATTTTTTGTATATGGCAGGGACACGCTCTAACCTATCATGAAAAAATTTGTCTAGCAGTAGCAATACTCGTGGAGCAGTCAGTGTGAAGCGAGAATGTCTATCTGTTTATTCATCTGTCTGTCATTCATGTCCTGCATACCAAGAGACAGTTCTCACTCAAGCTAAATAAAATCGTCCGAACCTGCAGGCGAGAGAATGTCTGTATCAGTCAATGCGTCTTTCACGACTTCCTCTCTGTGGGACGGTCGTATACTCGGTTAAGCTGAATACAATCGTCTGGTGACAGTAAAAATACAATAACAATCAATGCGAGTCAATAACTAAAAATGCCTGTCATATGAGCCGCCTCTAGAGAAACTCCTGCATAAAAAAAAAAAAAAAATGTGGACAGAGTTACGTCACGAATAGAAGCGGTAACAGAAGGATAACTAACGCTTATAGCAGAGAGAGAGACAGAGACTTTTCACCATCATCATCATCATCATCACAGCTCAAGTTCCACCAATACAGATTATTTGGAGTGATAACCAGGATACACACCAAACTTTGCATAAAATGCAGAGGTTCCCAAACTGGTGGGCGTGAGTTGGATACAGGAAAGGCGTGAAGCCACTTGCCAACTGCCTTTTTTTTTTTCTTCTTCTTATTCTTTGCTCAGAAAGAATATAATGAGATTCTTCCACGAGTTTCTCTTTTTTCGAACCTTCTCACATCCGTGGAAAACCAAATAAATCAGTCACCCTTAACGGTTTCTATAATTTCATCTCCTTACATGTCCTGTACACGTCACGGATATCACACTGACAGTGATGAGTGGCTGTCATTCACAACACTACCACCTACCGATCCTCACCCATCTTCAGGTACGGTTATGTTGAGGTTCATCTCAGGCTGTGTTTTATTCTGGTATTTTCGCTACTGGGGAGTTTGTTAATGGATTTTGCTATTAACAATACAAACTCCATGAGAAAATTTTTTGCGGTTCCATTCTTAATCAGCCTTGTATTCAGGTGTGTGACTGTGCGGAGTGTTGAATGACAGTATGGTGTGTTGCTGATGTAGCCTACAGTGTACGTGGTGTGCGACTGTGGAGTTGCCGTGGTAGGGTATGTGACTGTTGTGGGGTAGGACTGATTTATGGTGTATGGAGACTGTTGGTGTGTAACTGTGGAGTAGCCATAGTGACTACAATCACTGTTTTATGCAGCGTCTGATTATATTGTTATATTTGCTGTACAACAATGTCTGTAGCGAGAAACAAAGTATAATGTCAAAGAATACACTTATCTTACATATTTAATTACATATAGTTTCCAGGCAGTTTTTCTATGCTGCATGGTGGTCCTTCTCACCTTACTGTCGGCTTCGGTTGGAGGGTTTGGTGAACAGTGAATGGGAGCCTTCTTGCTTTGGTAGTCTTTTCGTCGGTTCATTAATTTTGATATCATAGGCGTAGTCCTTTCTGTAACAAACAGTCCTGAGAGCACCATCTGGTCCGTTGCTATTTGCTTTCCTTTGGACTCCTTTGTATTTCTTTGTACCCTCTCTCTCTCTACATGCCCGGTGGTGTAAAAAAAAAAAAAAAAGAAGATAATCATAATCATTTAAAGCCAAGTCGACAGCGCATGGACACCCACCCCATCAGCATTTCCCACTCCATTACCACTTCCCACTCCATCATCACTTCCCACTCCGTTACCACTTCCCACTCCATCATCACTTCCCACTCCATCATCACTTCCCATTCCATTACCACTTCCCACTCTATTACCACTTCCCACCTCATTACCACTTCCCATTTCGTCATCACTCCCCACCACATGACCACTTCCTACCCCATCACCACTTCCCACCCCAACACCACTACCCACTCTATCACCACTTCCCACCCCATCACCACAACTCACCCCCTTACCACTACCAGACCCATCCCAACCAACCACTTCACCACCGCTACCAACTCCATTGCTACTACCCACCCCTCCCCCATCACAACCCCGGGGCACACCCAGAAACTGGATTGGGGTGGTTTCCAAGAATTAAGGCAGGATGTAAAGTGCCTGTGCCTCAAACAATAAAGCATTAGAATCTGCAAGGTCTCTACACAGCTCTAACGTCCTGTACAAAATGGTTTAACAAGATGGATCAGCCTTGAAGGGCCTGCAAAGCTAATACTGAGCTACACACACACACACACACACACACACACACACACACACACACACATATATATACAGTATATATATATATATATATATATATATATATATATATATATATATATATATATATATATATATATATTGTTACATAGCCTATGATTTCATCATCCTTTGTGTAATTCTAACGCAGAGTATGCTGCATGTTTGACCACGAGCGTGTTCTACCTCACTTCCCCTCTCCTCCCTTATAGTAGAGTAAGTCGTTCTTTCTGTTGTTCAGAGCAGGAGTGTCAACTCTTTGTCCCCTCTGGCTTCATTTGCGCGTCCTTCTTACAAGTTGTATCAAGCTCTGCCGGCCCCTATATAATGAGCTGAGTCTCTACATTAATTGCCACTTAGATCTACTCCTCATTTTGTTCACATCTCTGTCCTCCCCTGTACAGTTGTTATTATTGTGAGTGCTCAGGAAGTCTCCAACCATCTAGCAGCTGTGTAATTTGAGTATAACTGTTATTGCATTTTTTCTTGTACTGTGTAGCGTAAGGTGTTAATTCTTAGGCCTAGTAAGGTTTTTGTGATTCATGTGTTTTGGGTGTCAGCCCTTACTAATAATATTTTGTATCTGTAATAATATATCTTGCATTCACTGAGTATTATCTGGTATTTCATTTTATCAGGGCTGACTTAGATAAATTTACTCATGCTAATTTCGTGTTAATAGAGGCTATTGCAGTTAACTATATATTTAACCTGTTTTTTGCCATTACATTATCCTTATGAGTCCTGAATGTTTTGTTGTTAGTTTGAGCATTAAACTTTAACTTGTAATTTTACCTAACTCTTTTGTTTTGAACCTGGAACTTTACGGGACAGTAGTGATTTTTAGTATTCTCACTTAAAGTGTACATTATCTTTCTCTGTTCCGTAACATAAATTTGGCGACCTCTTATCAGGATATTCAGGATATTATCATAAGGATATTGCTTGATATTTTGTGACTGTGATTTATTCATGATGTCTACTATTACTACGCTTGATGAAGCTAAAGATTTTTTGTCAAATGTGCAAACAGTGTGTGATGTAGAAAACAGAACAAAGAATGAACTTAAGCTTGTTGCTCAACAATTGCGAATTGCAGTTCACTCTCATCATTCTAAAGATCAAATTGTTGGCATGATTAATAAAAGCTTGTTTAATGTAACTCCTCCAAATGAGCAAACGCAGATTGAAATAGCTAAGTTACAGCTAGCTCTGCAGGAGGCTCATGTTAAGGAAGCTGAGTTTCAGGCTCGTGCTAAGGAGGCTGAGTCTCAGGCTAAGGAGGCGGAGTCTCAGGCTCGTATTCAGGAGGCTGAATTTCAGGCAAATGCTCGCATTCAGGAGGCACAGGCTTAGGCACAAATTGAACTAGCTAGGATTCAGGCAGACCATGAGTATCGCAAGAAACAAGGTGGAACTGGATCATCTAGCTCTGATGATTTTGATGTGGCTAAAAATGTTAAACTTGTCCCCCCTTTTAATGAATCTGATTTAACAAAGTATTTTCAGTTGTTTGAGAGGGCAGCTACAGGTTTTAATTGGCCCAAAAAGTATTGGCCAGTACTCCTTCAAACTGTTCACCAGTAAAGCTCAAGTAACTTATGCATCTTTCCTCAGGATCAATGTGATAATTATGATGTAGTTGAGAGCTTGATTCTTAAGGCCTATGAGCTTGTTCCTGAAGCCTATAGAGTAAAATTTAGGACAACTTATAAGCAAGATAAGCAATCCCATGTTGAGTATGCAAAAATCAAAGAAGATCTGTTAGAGCAGTGGTTAAATTCTAAGAATGTGGATTCTGATTTTGACAAATTTAAGCAGATGTAAGCCTATATCTTGATGAGAAAAGAATAGATAATGTGTTTGATGCTGCAGTTTTAGCTGATGAATATGTTCTCACTCACAAGAGATATTCTAGAGAAAAAGGGAAAGCTGAGAGTAAGTACGTTGCCTCTACTCAGAGTACAGGTAACAGGAAAGAGAATAAAGATGATGTTTCTCAGGAAGTAAATACCAGCTTCACCTCTAGATTTCAGAAAAGTAAATGTACTTATTGTAGTAAGCTTGGTCATACTACGGAGAAATGTTTCAGGAGACAGCGTGATGTGAACAAAAAGGAGTCTTTAAATATTCAGTCAATTGGTCTAGTGTCCACCCTTGAGAGTTCCCAGAATTCTTTAACTGAGTTAACTGAACCTGCTTTGAGGGATAAATTAAATTTTCATGATGGAGCTCCTCTTTTGAGCAGTGACGTGGGTGACACTCTCAAGAGTTCATGTGCTAATTTCCTGTCTGAAGGTTTTGTCAGTCCTCTGGACAGTAATAACAGGAAATCAGTTAAAATATATCGTGATACAGGTGCTTGCCAATCCCTTATGCTGACCAGTGTTCTAGGCTCTAATGTTAATTCCTCTGATGAAACTGTAATCTTACAAGGTGTAGGGAATAATTACTTCTCTGTCCCTCTGTGCAGAGTGAATTTAGGGTCTGGTTTTGTTAATGGTTCCGTTATGGTTGGGTTGGTTGAGACACTCCCAATGTCAGGTGTAACTTTCTTACTTGGAAATGATATTGGTGGAAGTCAAGTGTGTCCAGCTCCTCAGTTGTCTAGTGAGCCAGTGGCTGCGGCCCAGGATTGTGATGTCCCTGATGTGTTCCCTGCATGTGCTGTCACTAGGGCTAAGTCTAAAGTTACTGGTGACTTAGAGGATAATGATGATGATGATGTTATCCTAGCTGACACTTTTCTTGCTAATTTGGACCACTCACCAGATGAGGCAGCACCCGTAGTGTTGATAATTTGTCTCGTCAAGAGTTGGTTGAGTTGCAGGTTGCTGACCCTGAGTTGAAAGGTCTAGCTAACTCTGCTTGCAGTGAGGAAGAGTCAGCTGGTGCTTCTACTTGTTATTATATAAAGTCAGGAGTACTTATGAGGAAGTGGAGACCCCCAACAGCATCAGCCGACTGTGAATGGGAGGTTGTACATCAAGTTGTCATCCCTCGTGTTTGTAGGCAGGATATCATTAGAGTGGCTCATGATTCCAGTTTGGCAGGACACCTTGGAGTGAGGAAGACTGTGGCACGCATTTTGAAACACTTCTACTGGCCAGGTATCTTCAGGGATGTTTCCTGGTATTGTAAGTCTTGTCACACCTGTCAAGCTGTGGGGAAGTGTAATCAGACCGAAAAGGTTGCACCTCTAGTTCCCATTCCTCCTTTTGAGGCGCCATTCACCCGTGTGTTGGTGGATATTGTGGGCCCTCTTCCTAAGACTTCTTCAGGATTTTCTTATGTGTTGACCCTGATTGATATGGCTACTCGTTATCCTGAAGCCATTCCACTTAGAAATATCTCAGCAAAGAACGTGGTTAAGGAAATGCTAGGGTTCTTCACAAAGTTTGGTCTGCCCAAGGAGGTACAGTCAGACCGGGGAAGTAATTTCATGTCAAATGTTTTCAAGCAGTCTCTGAAAGAGTTGGGCATCACCCAGATCACGTCTTCAGCTTACCATCCCCAGACCCAAGGAGTGTTGGAGAGATATCATCAAACACTCAAATCGATGCTCAAGAAATACTGTTTGGAACATCAGAAAGACTGGGATAAAGGTCTTCCATTCGTTGTATTTGCCGCAAGAGAATCTCCAAATGAATCACTGGGCTTCTCACCTTTTGAACTACTGTTTGGCCATGAAGTAAGAGGACCCCTTAAGCTACTCAAGGAATGCTGGCTGTCGGAGGAAGATGACGTCAACCTGCTGGAGTATGTGATGAAGTTCAAAGAACGGCTGTCCACTGCTTTACAGCTGGCGAGAGAGAATTTAGGAGCTGCTCAGGAGATGAAGACTTGGTATGATAAGAAGTCCAGGTTACGCCACTTTCAGCCTGGAGATCAGGTTTTGATTCTGCTACCAGTGCATGGGCAACCTCAAGCCAAGTTTAGTGGTCCTTATTTCGTGGAGAAGAAACTCAGTGATGTCAACTATGTCATCGCCACACCAGATCGTAGAAAGAACAAGCAACTTTGTCACATCAACATGCTAAAGTTATATCACAGGCGGGACGAAAATAACCCAGTCTGCACTGTAGCTGTTCCACCCGAATCTGCAAGTGATGTTCTCCCATGCTGTATGAGCCTGAATGATAGTTTGGGGAAGAATCCTGATATCATGAATGATCTCCAGACTAAGCTTTCTCATCTAGCTCCCGAGGAAAGGCATGAGTTTTCGGCATTACTGCAGGAGTACCCGCAAGTGTTCCGTGCCACTCCAGGAAGAACCACTGTGTTGATGCATGATGTCGATGTTGGAGACGCAAAGCCAATTAAACTGCCTCCTTACCGTGTGAACCCAGTGAAAGTTCCTCTCATCGAGAAGGAGCTTGGCTACCTGTTGGACCACAAGATGATTGAACCCTGTCAGAGCGAGTGGAGTTCTCCTGTCACTCTAGTCCCTAAGCCAGGTGGATCACAGCGGCTTTGCATCGACTACAGACGTGTTAATCAGATAACCAAAACAGACACTTACCCTCTCCCTCGCGTGGAAGATTGCATAGACAAGATGGGAAGGGCTAGGTACATAAGTAAGTTTGATTTGTTAAAGGGATACTGGCAAGTACCTATGACTGAACGTGCTAGGGAGATCTCATGTTTTGTAACACTAGGAAAGACTTTTGCATGTTCTGTAATGCCATATGGTATAAAGAATGCACCAGCCACATTTCAGAAGCTCATGAATGTTGTAACAGAGGGTTTGGCAGGGTGTGTTGTTTATATTGATGATGTATTAATCTTCAGTGACAACTGGAAAGATCACCTATGCCATGTCAGTAAATTTCTTGAGCGTTTGGTTCAGGCTAATCTTGTAGCTAATTTATCAAAGTGTGAGTTTGGTCAAGCTAAAGTTCAGTACCTTGGGTACGTAATTGGTGATGGACATGTTGCACCACCAGGAGCTAAGGTTCAGGTTATAAGTGATCTTCCCAGACCTAAAAGTAGGAAAGAGCTACAAAGATTTTTGGGAATGGTAGGTTATTACAGGAGATTTGTTCTTAACTTTTCAATTCTTGTATCACCACTTACAGACCTACTGAAAAAGGGAGTTAAATTTGTCTGGACCGATAACTGTGAATCCTCTTTCAGCAAACTTAAAGCTATCCTATTAAGTCAGCCAGTGCTCGCTACTCCAAATTTTGCTAAGCCTTTTAAGATGGCTGTTGATGCAAGTGATACAGGAGCTGAGGCTGTTTTGCTGCAAGAGGATGATCAGGGTATTGAACACCCTGTATCTTATTACAGTAAGAAGTTCACTCCACCTCAAAAGAACTACTCAACTATTGAGAAAGAGCTTTTGGCCTTGATTTTGGGTTTACAGCATTTTTCATTTTATTTGTGTTCTGGTTTTGACCCCATAGTCATTTATACCGATCATAACCCACTGCAATTCCTTAGTAAGTTTAAAGATAAAAATCAGAGATTGACAAGATGGAGTCTACTTCTTCAGGAGTATTCATTAGACATACAACATGTCAAGGGGAAAGAAAATGTTATTGCAGATTGCTTATCTAGACTTTAGAAAGATTGTTTTAGAATAATAAGAAATTTCCTTTGTAAATTTCTTTTTCTTTGTGGGGAGGTGTTACATAGCCTATGATTTCATCATCCTTTGTGTAATTCTAACGTACAGTATGCTGCATGTTTGATCACGAGCGTGTTCTACCTCACTTCCCCTCTCCTCCCTTATAGCAGAGTAAGTCGTTCTTTCTGTTGTTCAGAGCAGGAGTGTCAACTCTTTGTCCCCTCTGGCTTCATTTGCGCGTCCTTCTTACAAGTTGTATCAAGCTCTGCCGGCCCCTATATAATGAGCTGAGTCTCTACATTAATTGCCACTTAGATCTACTCCTCATTTTGTTCACATCTCTGTCCTCCCCTGTACAGTTGTTATTATTGTGAGTGCTCAGGAAGTCTCCAACCATCTAGCAGCTGTGTAATTTGAGTATATTTGTTATTGCATTTTTTCTTGTACTGTGTAGCGTAAGGTGTTAATTCTTAGGCCCAGTAAGGTTTTTGTGATTCATGTGTTTTGGGTGTCAGCCCTTATTAATAATATTTTGTATCTGTAATAATATATCTTGCATTCACTGAGTATTATCTGGTATTTCATTTTATCAGGGCTGACTTAGATAAATTTACTCATGCTAATTTCGTGTTAATAGAGGCTATTGCAGTTAACTATATATTTAACCTGTTTTTTGCCATTACATTATCCTTATGAGTCCTGAATGTTTTGTTGTTAGTTTGAGCATTAAACTTTAACTTGTAATTTTACCTAACTCTTTTGTTTTGAACCTGGAACTTTACGGGACAGTAGTGATTTTTAGTATTCTCACTTAAAGTGTACATTATCTTTCTCTGTTCCGTAACAATATCTATATATATATATATATATATATATATATATATATATATATATATATATATATATATATATATATAATGTGTGTGTGTGTGTGTGTGTGTGTGTGTTTACTATTACATTTTTTAGCTCCAGTCATGAACACTTTTTAAAACACTAACATTCTCCCCTGTGGGGCTAAGATGCGAATGAATGTGTTTGAATGGATGAGTAAATGGGGAGTGTGTCGTCCTGTCTCGGCTACCTTCCTTTCCTTGGGGGAAGCAGCCTAGGTATGTAGATAGATAGATAGAACATTCCATACAATACACATCTAACGTATTCCAAAGTTCTGCCATGTTCACTCTCAGATGCCTTTTTTCAAAATCATGGTAACCATATAACCAAACCATACGTGCTCCCTACGTGTCAACAAGTGGGTTGGTGGAGGGTTAGTGCCCCTCCCCGTAAAACATACGAGTATAACTCAAAGTCAAATGGTCACCCCTTACAGGATAATGGCGTCTGGCAATAGATAGATAGATAGATAGATAAGGTTCACATATATCTTGATGTCATTACCGTGCGTTTCTTACTGAAAAAAGAAAAAAGGTATATGTATCATGCCACTTCAAGAACCATCGGCGTTCACTACCCACTGGATTTTCTGACATCTGTCTTACATCTGCCATTATTTTATTTTATTTTATTTTTTTACCGTACCCACAATTGACGGGAGATTTATCTCTTAGTTCGATTGCTTTTACTTTTATCAAAGGTACACTTACAACCTTGTTCCACGTCGCTGGTACTGTACAATTTGACTTGTCAGGTTTGTGGGCATATTTCCGAAAAATTTCATTACACTTTCTTCCATATATTCATTGTTTCTGCATATACGTCATCTATTGTTTTCAGTTCATTACCTGTTTTTAACTCTGTTCTGATTCCGAATGGAACAAATTAAGGTTCATGCATCTGGCTGCATAATATTGAAAATTTTTCTTGTTTTCTCCACTCCAGACTCCCCGAAGTTAAAGAAGTCGCAGTAAAGACAAAAATATAACAACTGTTTGGTGCTGAAGATGGTTAACAGAGATTGTTTTTAGTCCTTTCACTTCACAAAATCTCATCTACGCTGAACAACAGCATCTGACAGTAATATGAACATTATAACAGACATCAGGCTACTGAAGGGATAAAACGACTTACCTTTTGCCTATCGACTGAACGCAATTGTTAACCTATTATTTAGAGAACAGAGAAGAAAATATAATACCACGTGTTGAGTCGTTATTAATGACAACTAAACATGACCAATGCAGCGCTTACTTCCTCTACAAACTTCCATTCATGACTCGTTTTTATTCAGCGGGGGGAGTAGTTTGGCAGCCTTGGCAGTGAACACCTTTTTTGCTCGTTAAACTTTTTACAGTGTCCGTGTAAACAGTAGGCCAGTACAACATACCGATATTCAACTAGGTGTGATTCTCTCACCATAAATATTTTGATAGACAATGAAAGTCAATATGGCTGTCACAAAAACATTATTTTTACCCCCGCCAAGGAGGTTATGTTTTGCCCCGAGTTGATTTGTTTGTCTGTCTGTTGGCAGGATTGCTGAAAAAGTTATGAAAGGATTTTGATGAAATTTTGTGGAAAGATGGGCCATGCACCAAGAAAGAGTTGATTAAGTTTTAGGGTGGATCCGGATCCGGATCTTTTTTAATGGCACTGGCGGAGGTATGCTCTCTGTGAGCACTTTCTACTATAATATTGCTTAATATAACAAAGACACCATACCAGCTGTAGAGTGTATGAAATGTGTTGATATCTTCAACAGTGGCGACATTTGAGTCTGAATAGTAACTGTTGTAACTGCACTTTATTTTTTCAGGTCTGGGATCCATATTAAAGATGAAAGAAAAGCATTCGGGAGCTGAATGCTAATCGCCCGCGAGAATATGCTGTAGTCCAAGTCCAAGATTTTGCCCATATCTTGATACCCTGAAGGTTTCATGTCAATAGCTCAAGCCGTTCATGAGATATAATGGTGCTAAAGGCAGGCAATAAAAACTAGTTGACCTTTGGCAGCCATTTTGGTGACCTTGGCCTTGACCCCAAGTGCCCATTTTCGAACTCGGCCAAGAGTTTGGCAATATCTTGATACCCTGAAGGTTTCATGTTGATAGCTCAAGCCGTTTACGAGACATAATGGGAACGGATACACACACACACACACACACACACACACACACACACACACACCGATAGAAACACAGAGACAGGCAAAATCACTATCGCTCCGCCTTCTAAAGGAGGGCGATAGCAACCACCACCAGTAAAAAATCATGAAGCAGGGTAGACTGGATTCATATGGTAATACTTTACTGCCTTTACAGGTATACAAAAATCAAGATGAAAATACAGTGGCAGTTCTTCGTGAAAAGTCATCAAACTTTGACAAACACAATAATAGGTTAGTTTGTACGAGATACTCTGTGCCTCCAGTCGCACAGTTGTAGTGAAAAAGTCAGGAGGGATGGCTTCAGTCTATGCCTCCTCGTGCAAAAGTATTGTTGCAGGACACCTGCTCACTGTGCTGTAAAAAGACAAGTTCGTCACTCTGCGTCTCCTGATGTACAATTTTTGTTTTGTTTTTGTTTTTTGTGTTTCTAGTCCTTGAAACAGTAATGTGGCCGTTGTGCGTCTACAGCTCAGTGTAGGGTGAGATAATAATCTTGAAACGCGTTTAGTTAATGCCCTAATACTCACGATGAGTAGTATCCAGAAAGATGCATCACACTGTGTCCTCTGACAACACAGGAGAGTGGCTGTAGGAGTCATACAGCTCTGCTGTTGGCTCAAGAATTAAATGTGGATTGGTTGTTCTGCATCTCCTAAAAGTTAGTGCAAGGAAAGTTTCAATATAAAGCAATGTACTGTCCACAATGATCCACATTTTTTTTATGCACCGAGGGTATTACCAAGGAAGCAGTATGACGTGGTAGCGAGACAGACAGCAGCCATATTACGCAGTACGGCTCAACTGCCATCACAGAGTGTCATCCTTACCCTCACCACAAATAAAAATGCATTTCATTCATCTTATGACTTATTATAGTATACAAAGAACAGTTTCATCAACTGTGATTATAAGTGGAGTGTCCGATTTTTTTGGTGGCCATGTAAGGGGTAATACCTATAACAGGGTAAAGTAGATGATGCAGTGGCCTCCTATCCTAGGATAATGGATAAATAATCCTCCACAGGCTCATATTTCTAAGTTACGGAGATGAGTATCGCGGCTAAATGACTCAAGGCGTCAGTCCCCACCTTTACTTATAACATATAGGTCTTAGTTCTGATTTTCAAAATGTTTAACGGTGAGAGTTTCACACGCACCTTGACATTAGTACCAAAAGATGAACACTCACCAGAAAAAAAAAAAAAATCTTTACTCGCAAAAAACAGGTAAAGGTAAGGTAAAAGTTGGGAAGACCGTGGGGTGATTAGCCACGTTGCTTATATCCGAAACATAGGCCACTGAGCCTGTGGTGGGTTATTCACCCAATAGCCAACGTTACAAGGCCACTGTACTCGTATCAACCAGGTTGCCACTTACCTCCTCGATGTGTTACCTGAGGTGAGTCATTTTACTTACAAATCCACAAAGGGTGGACGGACACCTAAATCGAGTGACGCAAGCTACCCGCACCAGGATTCGAATCTTGACGTGAACGGGCTTCGTTGTCAACAATACTAACCACTCAGCCTCCGTGTGATAAATGTAGGTGACAAATTTCTGCCGGATTAAAGGGTTCTTGGTGACACTCTCCCTCCGACGAAAGGGCCAGATACAACAGCGAATCTATTACGGACTGATGATCCACAAGGGTTAGAATGTTGCCTATCGACTACACGAGGGCCTATAAAGAGGACAGTAAGTTTTGTCAAGTCCCTTCTGTTGGGCGAGGTTCTTCAATTTTTGTATAAATTATGTAAATACATTATATTATCTTGCTTAAGTTATTCTAATTAGGGACGACAGCTGACGTATATGGAAATGTTCCTGACTCGTCTGGTTCCCTTTCATATATTGATGTCCCCTACATTAGGTTGTGCCTCGACTGACAGTCATCAGGTGATGAGTGCAGGTATGTAATGTAGAAAAGCATTACATATCTGCAGTCGATGGTGTTCTCTTGGTCGAGGCTTTTTGAACATTAGTGTAGGTCTAGTTATTTGTCTCTTAGGATTTAGTATAGGTTAGCGATTTGTCTGTTAGGTGGTTAGTTTTAGGGTCTTTAGATTAGGTATTTTGTTTATAAGTAATATAAGGTTAAAAATATAAAAAATAAATAAAAATAATAAAAATAAAACTACAAAAAAATAATAAAATAAAAATTATTATATATATATGTACGTGTGCATGAAAGTGTGTATGTTCATATGCATGGATGTGTGTATGTATGTATGTATGTATATATATATGTTTGTATATATACGTGCATGAAAGTGTGTATGTTCATATGCATGGATGTGTGTTTGTATGTATGTATGTATATATATATGTTTGTATATATATGTATATATGTGTCAATATATATACATATATATATATTTGCCTTAATGACCAGAGGCTTCGGCCTCAATGGTCGATAGGCAAAAAAAAAAAAAAAAAAAAAAAAAAAAAAAAGTCAAGTCCCAGTCTGCCTAGGATACGACCCCCAACGATCGATGATATACTCACGTCTCCACATTTACTGTTTGCTGTGCTGGGACAAGAGGGAAACAGCGTCAAAAAGCTCGGCGGGACCAGGAATCGAGCTCTAGTTCTTCCAGTTGCGGGCTGGACGTGCTAACCCATGCATCAACGGCTCCCCAACCTAACACAGATCTAGACACAGAAAGATCCGGATACCGAGACCTGAGAACCCATCCGTTTCTGTACAAGCGAAGGAACGTGACAGTTCTATCGTACAACCTGAAAACTAGAAGCAAATCACGCAGCTCCTGTGACTCAAAATGCGAGAGACAGACAGGGATTTACTTTCTTCTCTGACTGTGTTCATAAAGAGATCAAGGAAACTTATTTACATCTCCCTACCTCATTTATGGTTTGGAAATAAGGTTAAAATGATGATGATGTCCCGGGAGATCTATACTGAATCATAGGCTGTAAGTAATGAGAGAGAGAGAGAGAGAGAGAGAGAGAGAGAGAGAGAGAGAGAGAGAGAGAGAACGGTAAATATAGACAACAGGAGGTACGCTGGCTCATGACGAGGTTATCTGTAAGAAAATATGGGTAATTCTATAAAGATCTAACAAGTGCTCGTGGGCCCTTTGGGCCCCTCGTAGTTGCTCCTGCAGAGGGCTCTCGCGTTATTTGTGCTGTTCTAGTGTAACGTTGTCACTTGGATTTTTTGCAGCTAACCAATTAATCGTGTTATTTGCATCTTCGAGAATGGAACCCAAGTTGTCCGAACGCAAGTCCGAAATACTTTAGTTGTACCTGTTGGCAAAAAATTCTATGGAGATCCTATGCCGGGTGCCGGAAGCGGCGTTTTTTGGTCAAAATGAGATCACTCATTAGATAGAGTAAAAGTTTTTCAATCGTGATGGGACCAAGTTTTTTCACATCAGCGAATTTTTTGCGATTTCTGTGCCAATTTTGGTGCGATTTGAATGTGTAGTTTCGGCTGCCCAAAATACACACACACACACACACACACACACACACACACACACACACACACACCACACGGGTACTGCTATAGTATATTAGATAAACGTGTAAACGGACAGGAGAGAGAGAGAGAGAGAGAGAGAGAGAGAGAGAGAGAGAGAGAGAGAGAGATTAAACCATCAGATATCTAGGCAATAAAAGAAATATAAAATGAAAACAAGCAAGACTAGACCTGTGAATGGAGGAAATAGATGCAATAAAAGATTGTGGAGTGCACACCCAACTGTCCTTGAGAAACCACCGGGCGTTCATTAGGAGGCGGAGAGGAGAGGATTGTAAAGTATGGAGGAACAGGGTGGGAAGTAAAGGCTGTATTTGTACTCACATTGGTAAACTTACGCTGTATTTGGGACAGTGGAAGCACCTTACCAAATCAGTTCTTCTTCTTCCTGATAGTCTGTTATATATATATATATAATTTCTGGGGCGGTAAATAAACGTTTCTTGTTAAAAATTTTTCACATTGTTTTTAGCTGTTCTTTTGTGACAATTCTTGTTTGATGCGTCAGCGTAATGGGGAAAGGGACTGTCCTAACCAAAGTGTTTAACTAAAACTAACTTAACCAAGCTTAACTGTAGTATTCATAACCTAACTTGAACTCCATTTAGGAAACTGGGAAAGGAAATCCTCCTTTGAGTACGTTGAGTTTCTTTCATTACGCCGGAAACAAACAAGGAACGTGATGATACAGAAAGATCCGGATACCGAGACCTGAGAACCCATCCGTTTCTGTACAAGCGAAGGAACGTGACAGTTCTATCGTACAACCTGAACAGTCGCATTAATTTTAGGTCAGCACCGTAATAGTGAAGGGGTTAATGAAGGCTATATCTAACCCTCTGTAGTTTGAAGAGGCTTTTAAGAGAATAAAATCTGGAGGCAGCAAGAGTATAAAAAAAAAAAAAGTCTATGAGATAAAGCAGTTAATCTTTTTCTCACTCCGGATTTAGCTGACACATCATTTATACATTAATTCTCTGCAGGAAAAGGTAATTTACCACCCCGAAAATAGTCTGAGAAATACAGAAAACAAACTGGAGGAATATCAACTGAATTGGTAAGGTCTTGCTGCTGCCACAAGTAAAACGTACATTTACCTCCATATCTCACTACTGTCGATATATATATATATATATATATATATATATATATATATATATATATATATATATATATATATATATATATATATATATATATATATAGAGAGAGAGAGAGAGAGAGAGAGAGAGAGAGAGAGAAGTGTTCCCGGTGTTCTGTACATGGCAGTTCCTGTTTACATAAATGACTTTGTGTTTGTGCTGAGAGAACAGTTAAAGGATGTTAAAAGATTTCCCCCCCTCCTTCTCGTTTCCCCGTCTGAATCAGAAGCCACGATAATAAAAAAATGTCATAACTTACAGGGGAAAAAAAGTAGTTTACATCTAGCTCTTTACCTACCTTTATTGCCTAATAAGGGGCGTAGGTACTCGGTACTAAGGTATGTACTTAGGCCAGAAATGTAAGGCTAGAGTTACACGTCGCTCACCCTGATGGGTATAGTGTGAGGAATAAGTCCCTACTCTCACTCGGATGTAAGCCCTTGTAAGCCACAGTCAGCTGAAGAGGTTTACCCCACTACAACACCAGGCGTCCAACTGGTCATCTAGTTACCACCCAGCGTAATAGTTGGTTTCCTGGGCCACAAGAAACCATTTGGGTTGTCACTCAGAGTAAAGTCGCCTAAAGGTAACACCACAAGTGAGTAGATGATGGTCACTTCCAGTTACCAGTGAAACGTAGAATTATCAAAAACACTTTATAATATGACCATTAATTGGGTAAGCACAAGACTTTACCGCTATTCAATCAAGCGTTTTTCTCACTATTGCAACTTATCCTCTGCCATCGTTAGAAATTGACTGCTAAAATGCCTTCTGCTCAACCAGTTCATGCATCACAGGATTTCCGTCGATGTATCAAAAGCACCATAGTCTTTCTACTCCACACGTCTCCTCAACCCCTTCTCCAATGATGTGTTTTTGTTTTTATTTTATTCCTGCTACCCACAAACAGTCGCATTAATTTTAGGTCAGCACCGTAATAGTGAAGGGGTTAATGAAGGCTATATCTAACCCCCTGTAGTTTGAAGAGGCTTTTAAGAGAATAAAATCTGGAGGCAGCAAGAGTATAAAAAAAAAAAAAGTCCATGAGATAAAGCAGTTAATCTTTTTCTCACTCCGGATTTAGCTGACACATCATTTATACATTAATTCTCTGTTATTAAGCTCCTCACTTTTCGTCTCTCTCGTGAGAGATACAGATTAACTTTTATTATTATGAGGAGTTATTAGAAAGGAAACGGTGAAGCAGGTATATATGTTTTCTCTCTCTCCTATGCGGCAAATAGCCTTTTCATTCCGATTCCGTATTTTAATCAGCCTACCACATTATTCAGCTCAGCACATTTTTTTTTTTTTTTTTTTTTTCAAACTGGAGAGGTTAAATACATCCTCCCTTACTATCTTTGCTACAAGATATTTTCCCTAAATTTAGTAAAATCGTCTGGTCGTAGCAAGAATAATACAGGAAATTCGTCACCGTATTGATGAGAGTTACGGCCATAGCTAATCTTTCCAGTTAGTGAAGAGTTACCTAACCTGCATAACATCGTGTGTAGATAAAAACAAAGATAATACGTCTGGCAGTAAAGTGGTTCTCCCTTCCAGTGCAGTATTACCGCGTGGAAACAGAGAGAGAGAGAGAGAGAGAGAGAGACGCTATTGTACGAAACAGATTAATGAAGACTGTTTACAATCCCTTCAATAAGAGACTCCCTTCAGCTGAATGAAATCGTCTGGCGTCAGGAAGAATATAAAGACAAACGTGATCTCAGGAGCCCATTTATATTTCATTCTTATTTTCACCTCACGATATAATTCACACTTTTCGAAATGGTAGGATTAGAGAAGCCTTCATGAACTCCTGCAAACCTCTCTTACACTGAATTGAATCGTCTGGCAGCGGCAATAGTAGGATAAAATTTACGTTCCCGTGCTGAAAATAAACACTTCAGCCTGAGCACGTTAATTGCATTTCTTTCAACCTGCCATTAATCGATTTTATTCAGGTTTACGGATGACCTCTTGTAGGGAAGGGCTTGACGAAGACTCTGTTGAACATCTGTAAACCGGAAAATGTCTCGTTAACTGAATGTGGCAGGAGGAAAAAACCAAAAATTACTTCCTTCGTCTGAAAGAATTAGAAGTCACGAGAGTTGGTAACCAGTAAGCCCTCCTCCCCTCTGGTGTGTCGACGTTGTGAGATGGCAGCTTTATCGCCCAACTCACTTTGCAGACTCTACCGCCCAACTCTTACCTTGCAAACCCTGTCGACCAACTCATACCTTGCAAACTCTATCGCCCAACTCTTACCTTGCAAACTCTATCGCCCAACTCTTACCTTGCAAACTCTATCGCCCAACTCTTACCTTGCAAACTCTGTCTCCAACTCTTACCTTGCAAACTCTATCACCCAACTCTTACCCTGCAAACTTTTTCGCCGACTCTTACCCTGCAAACTCTACCGCCCAACTCTTACCTTGCAAACTCTGTCTCCAACTCTTACCTTGCAAACTCTATCGGCCAACTCTTACTTTGCAAACTCTATCGCCCAACTCTTACCTTGCAAACTCTATCGCCCAACTCTTACCTTGCAAACTCTATCGCCCAACTCTTACCTTGCAAACTCTATCGCCCAACTCTTACCTTGCAAACTCTATCGCCCAACTCTTACCTTTCATTTTATCTTGCAAACAGCCTCGTACCTCCAGTGAAAGAAGAGCTATTCTTAAAAATGTCGGAAGAACTAACTATATCCGTGACATGTACTAAAGACAGCGTAAGTCCTATCTCCTCTCCTACTTCTCCTCATGGAATTGGAAATAGTCTCGTGAATGTGAAGCACCATGACTGACCAGTTTATTTGTCCGCAGATCAGTGTCATCAGTGTCGTATGCTTGGGACTCACCAGACTGAATTAAAAGCCTTGGGAGAGAGACGTAGCAATGATGACGACACGAATTTGTTGGTGATGATACGCTGAATAAAAAAAAAGAGCTGTGGTGATGATGATGATGATGATGATATGGTGAAAGATTTATACCGGACACGTTTATAGAATTAGTCTGTGTGTGTGTGTGTGTGTGTGTGTGTGTGTGTGTGTGTGTGTGTGTTCTAGACAACAGACAGACAGACGGATGGAAAGAGAAAAAAGGAAGGAGAAGAAAAATTCCACCCCAAAAATGAAATTCCTGGTTCATCTGTGTATTCTGACAAATATGCCATTATTTTAACTGGGACTGCTTATATTTCATTCACTACAATGCCTAACACACTGACTGAAGGCCAAGCAGGAATGGGTAGAACATGACAAGTAAACATAACTATATCCTTTTTACTCTAATCTGGCCTAAAATTGCCATTACCTCACCTTGAATGCAGAGTTGTAACAATAGGTGAACACTAAAACTTTACACTAGTCACGAAGAAGTGCTAAGGAAAAGATGTAGAGTCGCAGTATTACCCTCTTTCTGGCACCGAGCTTCGGGACAAACGCTGCAAATGGAAGAAAATCTAGGCCAAGTGAATGTGAAAGAACTATAGCATGTATAAAGTTAAGTATTTATTTCTAACACAGGAAAACAATGATTCAAGGACAAACGGGTGCACAACGGAGTCTATAAGGATGGGAGGGTGATAAGGAGGATAAATTTAGATGTTCGGTTGGCTTGTCTATCAACCAAAGGGAACAGCAAAGATCCCCTTCACTCTAAAATATATTGGCTGGGTGGAGAGGCTGAGTTTACAACTGGAGAAAGCCAGACGGGCAGAGATACTCATCATCATCATCATCATCACCATCCAATCCTACATTGCCCCTTGAGGAGTCTAGGAGCCCGGGGCTAAGCGACTTGGCCCTGACATTTAAGATGACAGTGACCAGCCTCACTCACCCCTGAGTGGCATTACGTGAGCAGTAAACCCCAACCATCCCTTGGATATAAATCTTCACCGGCTCAATCGGATTGGAGCGCCGTAATTACCCACTAAACCACCACGCGCCAAAATTTGGTTATATGGTTACCACCCAGCGTAGTAAATGGTTCCCCGGTGTACATGAAACCATTTGGCTTGTCACGCAGTGTAGAGTCACCCACAGGCAGAAGGAAGAGAAAAGAATGAAGGAAAGAAAGACAGATGAGGGAGTGTAAAGTCACCTGTAGACAGAAGGACCAGGAAAGAATGAAGGAAAGAAAGATACTCATTCCCTCTTAAAGCTGGTCTTGTGCCACAACCAGCATAACTTTACTAAGCCTACTGATAAAAAATGTTTGAGAGAGAGAGAGAGAGAGAGAGAGAGAGAGAGAGAGAGAGAGAGAGAGAGAGAGAGAGAGAGAGAATACAAAAATCACAGTCCTTTTTAACTGATCCGGCCTTAATGGTTAAAGAAAATTAATCCTCTCTCCAAATTCACTTAGGGGAAAAAACAAAAAGCGATATCAAACATGACGCTCTCACCCCACATACCCTACTGTACCTCAGCAAACCAACTAAATGAATATTAAATAAATAAATGAAATAAATGAATATATTGAAATAAATAAGTAAACAACAAGGGCCTAGAGAGTGCAACAGCCACACAGTATACCAGGTCTATAGGTCCATCCACGCGATCATCGGGCATCTGCAATTTGGTAAAGGTAATGGAAAAAAATGTCGGGCAATAATCGTGTAGACAAGATGAACAAAAGCAACATCCGGGTTTGTGATCTGTTGTTAACAGCGTGATTTGTCACCATCCTTCGAAGTTGATGAGAATGATGCTCGGACACAACATGTGCCCACTGATCGTGTGGAAAGGCCTTCAGGTCGAATTTCTGAACGTCCTCTGTGCTCTTAACCTTTGACTGGTTGTTTTCAAAATCGATTTACTTCACCCTCATCTGACTTTCGGTCCATCCAGCAAGTTTGACTCAAACAGGATCGATTGTATTTAAGCTGACCTTATTCTATGTCCTATGGCTTTGGCCAAATGCTCTGAAATTAGAATAGTTTCATCCTTGGCGAACTGTACATCATTCTAACAAGTCTGATCCAAATCGAATTAAAACCACTTGAGATAAAGAGCCGAACCTTTGACCTTGCCCTGTGGTCTTTATCTTTGACCAATTGATCTCATAAATGCATGTATTCACCCTTTCCTGTCTCACAACCTTTCCACAAAGTTTGGTCAGAAATGGCTAAAAAATATTAGAGTTGACGTTGCCCTTGACCTCTGACCTATGATCTTTTCGGCCAAAAATTAATCACCCTTTCCTCTGATGTTCCTCGGTCATTATATCAAATTTGGTGCAATTTCATCCAGTAGTTCTTCCAAATCTTGCTAACAGAGAGACACAGAGGTAAACAGGAAAGACGGACAGAGAAACTTGGCCAAATACATAATCCCCTTACGCTTTCGCTCGCGGGAGTAATTAATTAATTAATTAGAATCATTAAACTAGAGTGCAATGGAAAAACAGACTGAATAGCATCTAAAAGGATAAGAAAATACGTGATGGATCACTTTATGAAAAAGAGTAAACTCAGGCAGAACGCTGGAATTACTAAAGCATTTAATCAAATGTCATCATTTTGATCTACCACCGTAATATTGCCACCTTTCACCTCTACCACTATACCTCTGACACTGTTCATATCCACTAACAGGCTGCTGCCACCACTAAAAAAGGATTCTACACTACTGACACCATTCATATCTACTAAACTCGCAATTCGGCAAGTGATGTAGCAGTTTTTATCTATCCCAGCCAGTACAAGTGCCTTCCTATACAGTATGTTGGAGAAACATACATTAACATGTGCGCATTTATGTAGAAAGTTCTTCTGACGTTCTAGCCGAGAATCGAACCTGGAACCACTAGACAGAAGCCAGGCACCGTCACTTGCAGAGTTGCGTGGGGTTAAGCAAACATCCTGATGGCTCTGAAACAAGTCACCATCTGAGTTTGGGTAGAAAAATATTCTCCCATAATGGAATTACCTGGTTCTTCACGGAATCCAGGAACTTAGCTTCTATCACGCCGTGGTGTGGTGATAATCGGGCTTCTTTCTAGAAGTCCCGGGTTCGATTCCGGCTATAGAGTAAAAAAAAAAAAAAAAATCCACATATGTAAGCACGTGTACAGTGTATGTGTGTGTGTGTGTGTGTGTGTGTGTGTGTGTGTGTGTGCGCGCGCGCATGTATTAGTGTGTGTTTACAAAAAAAAAATCCTTTTGGAACAATCATTAGGGGTCCTCTGCTCTTTTGTAGCCATTTAGTTATACTGTGCAAACTTTTTTTTTAATGAACGTTGTAAAGTTGGCACACTTGCAATACCACGCATAAATGGGAACATGAATAAACAAAATGGTTGCTCATTTATCAGCAGGTGTATTCAGGGTGGCTGGAGATACGATAATTGTGTACTTTATCACACAGAAGAGATGCATGTCGTGTGGACTGAGCTACTTCACACCCGCCTCTGCATGGATTCTTCCCTTCTGATACTTGTACTAATTAACAGGCCTGTCGACAATGCTATCACCTTGTTGGCCCAGATTCACGGCGGTCTGTTATGTTTCATTCAGCTATACCCTTAATTCCGTTTAGCAAACCAAATATTATAATAAACTAATATTAAGATGATTACCTCGGATTTTGGGTCAGGGATGGTAAAGAGAGTTCCGCACTCCGTTCTAAGAATCAACATTCCAGACACCGTGTTACTCTCCAATAATTTATTCCGTTTTTTTTTTTTTTTATCAGATGTTGCCACATCAATATACTGCTCAGTGTTTTTACTCCATTCTTTCACCAGTTTTTGCTGCATTAATATAAATCATGAAACTGTAATTAGATTTATATAAAGGTGAAGAAATCGTGGGGAGAGTTTTCTTGTGCCTCGTGTTTACAACGTAGAGGGGTTATATCTTCCCTAACCCCAGCCTCGCCCCAGTCAATGATCTTGCCACAATACAATCAGCCACTGTAATACTGACAACGATCAAATTCTCTGCTATAGCACCTTCACCAAGCAGTTCTGTGCTATAATAATACCATCACTTAAGTGTACCATTTAAAAACTGGTGTGTAATATAATTATTAGCTACTCCACCCAGATCTCTTATTCCAAAAGGGGCTTAAATTGATTACCTGCTGGATGTCTGCCGCGTGCCTAATGGAGTGATGCAGAAATTTACCAACAACTTGTCAGTAATTTCTGATTTGTTGTTTTATTAATCTCATTAATCTGGATGGGAATGACAAAAACTCTCAATCTATCATCCACTCATGTTTCGTTATATCAGTGACGCAGGGGCCTGGGGTTAGGTAACTTAGTTGAGAGAATTAAGGCAAAAATGACCAGTTCCTCATCACTGAGTGCCGTAACGTGAACCATAAACCTAACCACACCACGTATGTAAACCCTTATGGGCAACATCAGGTTGGAGTGCCATAATCCGATAGACCTCCAGGCGTCCATTTAGTTATATGTTACCACCCAATGTGATAAATGGCTTCTTGGGCTACAATGAATCGTTTGGCTTGTCAGTCAGTTTAGAAGCACCTGAAAGTAGCACTGTATCAAGTGAGTGGACGGTGGGTGACCCCAATGTTCATCTCTCGCTGACTGGGCACGTTCCAGCACTAAGGTAACAAAAGTTATTCATTTAAATTCCACACTTAAGACTGTGTGCAAGAACAAAATTTGGATTTCTGCTTAAGATGCTCTACGTATAGTCCTTGTATTTTTTCTAATATCTGTAAATAATTTACTGTTTTCATCATGGAGTGTGATCAGTCATGATAGAATATATGTACACACACACACACACACACACACACACACACACACACACACACACACTCTTACAACTATATATATATATATATATATATATATATATATATATCTATATATATATATATATATATATATATATATATAATCAATACTTACATACATAGATAAATACAGTATATATACAGAGAGAGAGAGAGAGAGAGAGAGAGAGGACTGTGGAAAAGTGCGGGAATGAGAGGGAAGGAGAGCAGGGGAGGGACAGGAGAGGTGAACCACACCCACTGAAGGTCGCCATCATCACCCCCTTCCCCCTTAACTCATTTTCCCCCGCCCTCATTACCACCTCCTCCTTCCATTCCCTTCCCTCTGCCCCCACCACACCTCACCTCACCTCACCACCACACCTGACCCGGGAGCTAACAGGACAGAGAGCGGGAAGTCTAAACAGGATGCACAGGTGTAAGGGAAAAGAAGGGAAAGGATTAGAAGGTTGGGAAGGGCGAAGAGAAGGTTGGGATGAATGATTTTAGGGATGAGAGAGAGAGAGAGAGAGAGAGAGAGAGAGAGAGAGAGAGAGAGAGGAGTAAAGGAGAAGGAAAATAAAAAGGAGACAATAGGAAAAAAAAATATGAGAAAATGTGAGAAAGGTAGAGGGAAAGAGAGAAAAGCAAAGATAATATGAAAGACGGAAAAAAGACTGAGTAGGTAATGTCAAAGGGAACGATTAGGGAAGGAGGCAGGGAGAGAGAGAAGGAGGGAAGAGAAGAAGGAAGGAAGGGAAAGAAGGAGGAAGAGAAGATGTGAAGGAATCTAGGAAAATAAGGAGGGAAGGAGAGGAATAGAGACGTAAGAGAGCAAAGGAAGAGAGAAGAAGGAAGGAAGAGGAAAGGAGAGGGGGTAAAAGGGGAGGGAGGGAGGAAGAAGGAAAGGGAGGGAAGGAGAAGAAGCGAGTGAAGGAGAGAAGAGGGGGAAGGAGGGAGGATAGAAGGTGAGTGAAGGAGGGAAGCGAAGGAGAGAAGGAAGAAAGAGGAAGATGAGAGGAAGACGAGGGAAGAAGTAAAGGATGCGAAGGAAGAGAATGAGATGGACGCGAGGGAAGAAAGGGGGAGAAAGAAGGAAGCGAGGGATGGAGGAAAAAACAAAGGAGTGAAGGAGGGAGAGGTGGGAGGGAAGGAAGAACGAAGGCAAAATAAAAGAAGGACGGAATGAAAGAGGAGAGGGTAGAGAGAATGCACAAACAATGACAGTGGAAACATGCAGACAATGGGAACGAAGCACAGAGAGAGAGAGAGGGAGAGATAAGGGAGCGAGAATTAGGAGCGAGGAAAGGAGGGAAGGGAAAAAGAGAGGAAAGGAGAGAAGGGGAAAAGAGAGGAGTGAGGAGAGAGGAGGAAAGACGGGTAGAAAAGGGAAAATAGATGGAAGGAAGAGAGACGGAGTGAAAGGAGGAGGGAAGAAAAGAAAAGAGAGAAGGAAGGAGAAGGATGGAGGAAAGTGAGAAGATGAGAAGGAGAGAAGGAAGGAAGGGAAGAGAGGAGGAGGGAAGGAAAGAGAGAAGGAGGGAAGGGAAGAGGGGAGGAGGGAAGGAAAGAGAGAAGGAGGGAAGGGAAGAGAGAAGAAGGGAAGGAAAGAGAGAAGGAGGGAAGGGAAGAGAGAAGAAGGGAAGGAAAGAGAGGAGGAGGAACGGAAAGGGAGAAGGAGGGAAGGGAAGAGAGAAGGAGGGACGAAAAGAGAGAAGGGGTTGAAAGAGAGAAGAAGGGGTTGAAAGAGAGAAGGAGGGACGGAATGAAGGAGGGAAGGAAAGAGAGAAGGAGGAAAGGGATGAGAAGGAGGGAAGGCAAGAGAGGAGAAGGAAAAGGAAGAGAGAAAGAGAGAAGGAGGAAAAAGGTGAGGAAGGGAAGAGTTGGTAGATGGAGGGAAAGAAGGGAGGAGGAAAGGAGGGAATGGAGGAGGAAAGGAGGAAATGGAGGAGGAAAGGAGGGAATGGAGGTACAAAGAGCAAAGAAATTGGGAGGGAGGGAGGGGAAGAGGGAAGGAAGAAAAAGAATGAAGGAAAGACGGAAGAAAAGAGGAAAAAGGATTAGGGAAAAATGAAGAAAGGGAAGAGGGAAGAAAAGGAGGAAGGGATGAAGGAAGGAGCAGTGGGAAGAAAAGGAGGAAGGGATGAAGGAAGGAGCAGTGGGAAGAGAAGGAAGGGAAGGAAGAGGAGGGGATCAAGGACGAGAGAGGAAGCAAGGACAATGTTAACGAGAGGGAAGAGAGGGAGGGAAAATATGAAGAGGAAGGAAAATGAGAGGAGAATGAAGGAGACGGGAACTAAAACAATAGAAAGGCGTGAAAGGAGGATGAGGGAAGAGGAAAGACATGAGAGGGAAGAGGGAAGGAAAGAAGGAAGGAGGGAAGAACAAAGAGAAAGATGTACAACCATGCACAGTGAGAAGGAACGAGAGGAGATGGAAGGAAGTAAAGGAGAGATAGAGATAGATAGATAGATAGATAGATAGATAGAGATAGAGAGAGAGAGAGAGAGAGAGAGAGAGAGAGAGAGAGAGAGGAGGAAAGGCAGGAAACATTAAATGGCAGTGGGAATTTGGGGGAAGGAGGAAAACACTGGGAATGGAAGAGGGAAAGAAGAGCAGAAAGAGAGGTGTAAATAGAGGAGAAGAAAGAGGAGGGGGGAAGGAGGAAAATGGAGAGGGAGGCGAGGGAAGGAGGAGAATGGCGAGAGAGGCGAGGGAAGGAAGGGTGAGGGAGGGAAGGGCGCACATGCAAGGACACTGTGAGGGCGGGAGAGGGTAGTGTGTAAGGGAAGGATCCGGGTAAACACGATCATACATCTCCGCCCTCCGTTATACCAGGGCGGCCGAAGCACAGCCACCACCAAATACAGGATTTAGGGGTTCACTGGCGGGTTCAGCTTCGATTCACGTGCCCTCCAGATCAAACAACTCAATTCGGCTCCTCCCTCGTCAGTCATGGTCTGGGTATTAAGGGAAACAAGGCTCTCAGTAGTTCGTCGGGGGGTTCTGCTGTGGTTCATAAGTACATCAAACGTTTCAGTAATCTGTCCCTCCCGTTACCTATTTTTTCTTTAGACAAACGGCAGCCGATATTGATAACCATACTGTAAAGAGCCAGTTTCATATTACATAGTTTGAGCTGTAGAAGTCTCAGGCAAGGATAACGTAGTGCGGTACATGTAAGGACAGATGACCTGCTTACGTCCATGGTGGCATTACATATTCAAAAATCCTTCAGTCACCTGGGCATCGAACCTACGGGCATGGCTGGGCCGCATTTCCGACTGGGGTGTTTATAATTTCACTGGGCCATGTTTTATAATGGTGTGTGTGTGTGTGTGTGTGTGTGTGTGTGTGTGTGTTGGTAGTTGTGATCGCGTGACGCTGTGCTGACTGTGGCTCATGGAAGAAGAACAGTTATTACAGTGGACTCCAAACCGACTGGCAATATTGTGGCATGTAGCGGTAGTTTTGATGGTAGGGGAAGTTTTCTTAGTGGCTGGAATTGTCGTGGTGGTGGTGGTAGTTGTACTGAGATGGTGGAAGTAGTGATACTGATGATAGTGGCAACTGTTACGGTGATGGCAGTGACGGGGATGGTAGTGCCAGTGTCAGCGGGGTTGAAGAGTATTAGTAATTATGATGAAAATAGTGGTGGGGGTAATTATGGTGGTGATTGCTGTGGCAGAGGTAATTCTTTTTATGCAAGGGAAAAAGAACCAAAGACCAAAAACTCGAAAATTGTTCCCTCTAAAAAAAGGAAAACAAGATTACAGAGAGCCAAACTCAAGATCCGGTCATTTCAAGATGCCTGAACACACTGCGTTTGAAAGACTGGAGATCATAGGCAGTAGGAAATACAGACAGGGAGACAGTTCCAGAGTTAACTCGTTGCATACATGACGACTGAAAGTAGCGGTTAACTCTTGCAGTACAGAGTTGGACAGAAAAGGCATGAGAGTTTGTTGCTAAACGAGACCCGCAGTAGTTCAGAGCAGCAGTGACCAGTGAAGTAGCTATAGATAAGAGATAAAGATGCAGCAGTGCGGCGAGGAGACAGAGGTTGAAGGGAGCCAGTAAGATGAGGAGAGTTGATGAGACGCAAAGCCTTTGACTCCACCCATATGAGAAGAGCTGTATGTGGGGAGCCTTCCCACAGATGAGAGTTGTACTTTACACAGGCGAATAAAACCCGTGTACAAAGTCAACAACTGTGCAGGAGGAAAAGAAGGCACGGAGTAGGCTTGGCACAGCCAATGTCTTGGAAGCAGATTTTACGAGAGGTAATATGTTCTTTCCATGATAAATCCCGAGAGAATGAAATCCCAGGTTGATGATGCAGGATTGAGCTGGATATTGTTAAAAATTAGAGGGTACTCCTGTGGAAGATTTTGTCGGGTTTACAGATGTAAGAACTGAGTTTCTGATGCATTAAAAACAACAAGATTATTTTTACCCTAATTAGAGACATGAGCTAGGTCAGTTGTTAGGTGTGCCATAGCCTCATCCCTTGTTTGTTGAAGCAACTGCTGAGATGGACGCTACGGGAAGCGAATGGAAAGGTGAAGGGTAGGATCATCAGCGTATGAGTGGAGAGGGTTAGATGTACAGCTTAGAAGGTCATTGATGAATAAAAGGAAAAGAGTTGGTGATAGGACAGCCCTGAGGAACACCACTAATGATAGCTCAAGGATAACATCAGTGGCCGTCTACAGCAGTAGCTACAGAGCAACCAGAAAGGAAGCTATAGATGAAGGTACAGATAGTAGAACAGAAACCGCAAGAGAGCAGTTTGGAAAATAAAGATTTATGCCAGAGTCGACAGAAAGTCTTTGAGATGTCAAGAGCGGCAAAGCTTTCGCCAAAACTCCGAAAGGAGGATGACCAGGAATCTGAAAGGTAGGTGAGAAGATCGCCAGTGAAGCGTTCCTGGAGGAAATCATACTGATAATCAGAAAGAAGGTTGTGATAGGAAAGATGTTGTATTTTTTTTTTTCATGAATAGACTCGAAAACTTTTGAAACGCAGGATGTTAAAGCAATTGGGTGATGGTTAAAGGGATGGGAATGGGCACCCTTCTTTGGGACAGGCTGAATGAGAGCAAACTTCCAGCAACAAGGAAAGGCGCAAACTGATAGACAATGTAGTTGTGATGGCTGTTGTGGTGATAAGTGTTAGCGGTAACTTTGGTGGTGACAGTGGTGGAGGTATCTGTGAAGGTGACAGTGGTGGAGGTAGCTGTGGTGGTGACAGTGGTGGAGGTAGCTGTGAAGGTGACAGTGGTGGAGGTATTTTTTGGTGGTAGTAACTGTGACTGGTGATGCTAAATGTAGATATAATTGTGGTGGTGGCGACGGCAGTGGCGTTTTTTATTGTGGTGGTGATGGCCGTGGTGGTGGTGAGTGTGGTGGTGATGACAGTGGTGGAAGTAGCTGCGAGGTTAATAGCTGTTGTTGTTGTTGTTGTTGGGGCATCTGAATGTGAACGTGCCTTCTCCTACAATCCATCATTCTTCTTTCGGGGATAGGGAGGGAACTGAGGGACGTCTGTATATCCGGGCAACAGAACCATCCCATTATATCGGTGCCATTACGTGAAGGCGTCCCTCTCCGACTGGTGGTGAAGGTAATTGTGGTGGTGACAGTGGTGAAGATGTAGTGGTGATTCAGTGGCGGAGTAAATTCTGCTGGTGGTGGTGACTTTCAAAGTAGTTGTGGAGATGTTAATATTTGTGGTGGAAAACGTATTATTGCTGTGATGGAGACAAGGGTGATGGAAACGATACTGTGGTGATATTGTGCTGTGGTGGAGTAGTGGTGATATCATGCTCGTGGTGGAGAAAATGGTTATGGTGATATGTACTGCTGTGAAGCAGACTGTACCTCTGATGGAAATGTAACTGTGAACCTACTGGAATATATGTCAAGGTGTACCGATAAGCATATGATTGGAGAGAAAAAATCCTTAGTGATACTGGGACCGGTGGACGACATGTAGGTTATTTTAGATGATTGTGGGCATGTGAGGCCGTGGATGGAAAGGGTGTGTTTACCAGTGTTACACAGTTGATTGCACCAGCGTGAGATGGAGGCACTGCGAGTGGTGGACTTTGTTCGGAATGTGTTTGTCTACTGGTATGTGTTGACAGTGTAACTCACACAGTTTTGATCTGATTTTAGCCAAATTTGGTCGAAATGCTGAGTGACAGCAAAGGAACATGGGGTTATAGGTCAAGGACACGCAATAAGATCAAATGAAACAGTTGTGATCCAATGTAAGCCAGACTTCGTGGATGCGTTCAGGGTAAGGCAAGGGTGAAGGGATTCGATTTTGAGAACAACCAGTGAATGGTCAGAGTTAAACAGTTTTGCTTCGATTTAGGCCAGACTTTTTGGAAGGGTTGAGGGTAAGGCTAGGACGAAAGAGGTTAGACTTTGAGAACAGTCAAAGGTCAAGATCACAGGGCAAGGCCAAACTTCGATTTGTGTGTCTGTATGTGATGAAAATGATTATAAAAAGCTTTGGTCTAATTGTTTGGAGCAACTTAACGGAAGAGATGGGAATCACCGAAGGGGCTGACCTAGTGATTCATTTTCTTTTTTGAGTAATAAGTAGGTCAAGGTCGCACGACGATCAGCTTAAGGCGTTTTTATTTGTTTTGACCAAACTTGGCTTGACCCTCAGGCCAGCTGTAGGGAGCGAGCGTTGCACACTCTGGGTGTTCCTTTATTCTAATCTGATTCACAAAAATCTCGTTAAAATGATCCTATAGGTCCTTGAGCTACTATCACAGACCAAATTATTCAAGATATATTTATCCTCAGGCCGTGAAGACGGCAAACAAAGACCAAACCCCACTTCCTTACTGGCTATCACAGAGGGATAAAACGAGGCACGGGAGTTGGTAGTAGAGGTGTGGCGATCTCACCGCCAGGTACATGAGTTGCAGGCAGCTTCTTGCTTCCTGCGATACAGGAAAATAAGATAATAAAATGTACTATGCTCGGAATCTTTCAGCATACGTTTCAAGAAGTGGGTTGGTGGAGGGTTCGTGCCCCTTCCCGTAAAACAACTAGCTCAGAGACAAACGGCCACCCCTTACGAGAAAATGGCGTCTGGCTATAGAAAGACAGAGAATGGCGAAAATTACGTTAGGATGACGATTGTGATGATACAACCAAAGTTACCCTTGTCATGGAAAAAAATAAGTTTTCCAACTTCTGATATAACACCGGTATGAAGCAGTTTTATAGATTACGTCAAACTAGATGAAACTGGGTTGAGTAGGTCAGAGTGGGTGGCTAGGATGTTAGTTTACTCGTACATCAAACTAACTCATCATACCCCATTTGTAAAGCGAAACCAGATATTATGTCTTCAGTGGTGGACGCGCGCGCCTCTGTGTGTGTGTGTGTGTGTGGTTTTTAGGGAGAGGCGCTGGCAGAATCGGTAGAGAGGCGGCCTGCAGTCCTAATGGACCCAGGTTCGAATCCCGGCTGGGGCAGGGAACAGTTTAAGGATATGAATTTCATAAAAAGCAGACTTTTCTGATCTACCAGATGACCCACCGACATGTCATAAAAGTACCCCCGCTAATACCAGTACACCAGTCCTGTATGAGACAGCCCTAGCATGTATTCAATATGGATGGTGTGTGTTAGCGCCGAAGTGGTGACATGTGGAGGTGTAGGAGGACAACTGGGCCCCAAGGAAGACTACTGGGACTTGGGAATAGGCCCTGAAGCCTTAACCCAGAGTCGGACACTTAAAAAAAAAATGATAATAATAACTCGAACACACTTTCTTCGATTTTTAGTCAAACTTGACGGGAAGATTGAGAGTGAGCTAAAAAATAAACCTAAAGATTTTTAGAACAATAGGTCAAAGGTCAAGGTCATAGGGCTGTCAATGTCCGATCAAATAATATCAGCTTTAACAGTTTTGTGCCTGATTTGGACCAAACTTGGTGGTAAGGTTAAAGGTGAGGCATGAAAGAACTGACTCGAATCTGAGAATGATTTGTCGAAGGTCAAGGTCACAGGGCAAAGTTAAATTCTAGGCCCGTGTGTCTGAAAAATTAAAAGTTTTGGTTTGATTTAGACCGAACTTGGTGGAAAGGTAGAGGGTCAGACAAGGGGTTGAACAATTATTTTTGAAAATAATAGGTAGAACTTCAAGGTCACAGGTAAGATTAACTTAAACAGTTTTAATCAGAGTAAGATCCAATTTTGTGGAGGTGTTCAGGATAAGACAAGGCTAAAGGGATTCGATTTCGTAAAAAAATTCAAAGATCAAGGTCACAGGGAACGGTCAAAGGTCAGGGTCAAAAGGTAACGTTAACTCAAACACCATACATCTGATTTTGACCAATCTTAATGGAGGTGTTAGATCAGGTCTGTTTTGAGCACAGTCAGTCTAAAGTCAAAGCCTCAGGGTATAATCAAATGTACGGACCTTAAAACCAAATGGTGGACGTGGGTATTGCGTTCTCTTAGTGCTCCTTCTTACTGGACTCGGGTGAATATATATCAGAGATTACAGAGAGTATACAAGAGTTACTGAAAGTCTGAAACACAGGCAATTTATGGCAATGCTATTACAATGCATAGTTGCTGTGCTCAGTCAACAACAACATCATTATCATCATCATCATCATCATCATCATTATCATTATCGACCTAGTTTTCTTATCCCAGTTCCCCCGTTCTCCTCGTATTATGAGATGAGTGAGTTCCACTAACCAGAAAAGGAACCTAGACAATTATAAACAGTGTCCACTGATTATCCAATGACGCACACTCCCTTTAACTTTCTTTTCAAGAATTGAATCTTGATCTCAGTCCACCGGCAGACAATCTTTGACAAAAGTCTTTCCATAACCGCCTGGTGGGAAGAACCATTCTGTTGACAGCTAAGTACATTGGAGGTGCAACTCTGGTCATATGTTTTTACAGACTTTGCGCGTGTTTGGTCATTTGCTGATCTGTTTACTTCGTTTACTTAATAACCTCTTTCCAATTCTCTTTCCAGTCACTTACCATACCATACAGTTTGCTTCTCAGATATAAAAGTCGCTTTGTGTAGTTGCAATCAGTAATAATCACACATCCTGCTGCATCCAATCTGGTCCTCTCCAATCAGGTTGTCACAGTGGGGTGTAAGGCTGGTAAGGTAAGAGCATGAGATGCGGGAGATGGGTGGGGGACCGGTGGACAAGGGCGGTATCGACAGGTAAGGTAGGGTCAAGGAGGAGGTATGTGATGTAAAGCAATCATTATCATATCTTCATCCTTCTCTAGCTCAGGGTGAAGTGTATCAGATAAAATTTAGCTGGTAATCCTGAAATACGTCTTGTATCTGGGTGGTACGATGGTCAGGGCTTAAGCTACAGTGGATGATGAAAGTAGGCTACAGAGTGGTTCAGAAGGAAAACTAGGTCTGCTAGTTTGACAGACCCAGAACTAATAATTTTAATCGTGGTAGGTTTGGGAATGGCACGGGGATGAATAGAAATCATCTTAGTTATCTGTGTCAGTGTCAAACAATATGACATGGTAAAACCCAAAGTACGTGTTATTTGCTTATTACTATGCGCATCATGGGATCCCTGAGTAGAGGAAAGTTTGATGGGGGAAGGATGAGAGATGCAGTGTTCATAACGGCGAAAGGATTATTATGCCTTATGTCTCCCCTGTCTCCATAACGTCGAAGGACTCTGAAATCTACATAAGGCCAGGTACCAGCAAGTGTGGGTGTCCCGCCATACTAGTGGTGGAGGATCCTACTATCAGTGGTTTGTTTTAAAAATACTTCATACTGATTTGGAGAGAAAAAAAAAGCCAGGTAGTTTTATAAGATTTTCTTCTCCATAAAACAAGTCGTTATCACCATCATTATCACCATAATCATCTTCGTGTTCATTATTATCATGACCCAATTTTCCTGTTTAAAAGGTTTGGTCAGGGTCCTAGACCAGGAAAGGAAAAAATACAGTCAAAAGTAATCATCTGCGACCATCGAACTGGACAACATCCACTGACTCAATATTCAAACCTTCGAAATTTTCCTCCACATCAAATTGTCTGACGTACAGTACAGTACAACACTTTCTTAGTTATACCTTTTTTTTCACCACCTTGGACATATCTGACCTTTACACCTGTCCATTATATCCCAGCACACTTTCTTCTGCCTCCTGGTTAACTGACTTTCTTATTCCACAGCCTTCATGGATATCACGACTTCTAATCCTACTGGCATCTTTGTACCCAGCAAACAGACATTACTCAAGGGATGAACTGATACTCCTACAGTATTGTTCTTAATGTTTCGTGCTCAAGCCCTGCAAAAAGTTGACATTTACTTGATAATGTGGGTAATAACACTCTCGTGCAGTTCTCTACCTGTCCCTCTATTTTTTTTCTTTTTTTCCATATTTATGGTTTTTGTACCGGCAATCATCTTTCTCTCTTGAAGCCACTGTTCTTTTTTTTTTTTTTTCCATTACGCATTTCTCTCTCCTGCTTATTACTGCTCTTATACAACATCATTGCTATCAACATCAGTTCGGGAATAAGGCGCCTGACTATGGTCAGGTAGATTTTGCCAGTTTCCGCACTGAATTGTACAATGCACACGAATCAACTTCTCTGTCCATAATGATCACTTTTGAGTACATCCATCCACAGACAGAATCCTGAACTTGTCTGAAAGGATCCACTTCACTACCAGCTGACAACAAAGCATCATGTGCCTTCATCGGTTTCAGTAATGTCTCGTTTTTCTCAACCAAAAAGTAAGTTTTGTTTTATTTTCTGCTACTCTTCTTTCTCACTCATATCCTTAAATCCATGTAAATATGAAATACTTACATAACACACCCATGTCCCACTCTCAGCTACGCCAAATCTGTCAAACTTTCCTCACAAATGCTTTACTGTAATCGTAATATATTTTCCCTACATCTGCTGTTTTCCTTCTTTAAATACATGTGCAATAACTTTCATTCCTCTTCGCATTACCATACACACTTTCTAGTTCTATAAATGCCATGATTATCTGACAATCTTTTTCGTATACTTCATCCAGTACCTGCCTCACTGCAAACAATATATAAAAAAACAAGTGCTTTCGTCGACCACGTGTTCTGCATGGCACCATGAAGTCGTTCAGGGGGAAGCTAAAGAAATGGGCGCTGTGTGCAAACGAATGAACGAGATGGACGGGAAACTTGGTGGGCGGTGGGACTGGGGCAGGAAATACAGAATGATTTTGGGTGCAGTGCAGCAAGTCAGTGGATTAAGACCAATAACATTTTATATCAAAATATCCTCCATGAATGGAAGTGTGGATGCAGTAAAGAAAGCAGCGTTTGCGAGAAAAAACTTACAGTAGGTGTGGTAACTGAAAGCGTGGTGGGGATGGGACCGACCATGAGAGTAAGAGTATACGAGTATTCTGTGAAAAAGGGTCTTGATGAATCAGTGGATGGGTGCAGTGTTTATTTATTTATTTTTTTTCCAAAGTTTTCTTCAACCAGAACAAGATAAACTCACGTTGTTTTCCTATACCTTGCGTCTTGCGACGACCCACTGCGGAAACCATCCTCTTATTTTACCCATCAGTACACTCCGACACTGTCATACCCTACCGACCACTATTCTTGCTTAAACCATACAAACAACACTTAATACAGCTAATGTGATCTACGGCAGTATATTTTTTTTCGCTAACAGAAATCGTCTGTACTTTTGTAAAGAGGTACTGTACAATACCTACCCTATTCCACTCTGCTAATGTACATCTTTGTTCATTCAAAGCTTTCTGAACCATATTCCGCAAGCAGTACACTGCACATTCTCTGATATTAATTCGCAGTTTAAGCATACATTTCATCTACACTTGCTACTTTTCCATTCAACTTTTTTTTTTTTTTCGACTTTGAACACACTTGAAAATCCGTTCACTTAGGTCTACGTATCACACACCTTTAAATATCATGGGTTGGGCACTAATTCCCACCGTCCAATTGTATACATGCTAGTACTGTCACATTCAGGACTGGTGTGGTGGTATTAACAGGGTTGTTTTTATGACATGCCAGTCAGTCCTGTGGGTGATCAGGAATGACTGCTTTAACGAAATTCAAATCCACAAATTGTTCCCTGTCCCACCAGTGTCTTTCCCATGGCCTAGTTTCTACTCCTTTTTGCATCTTCATAATTCAGTCATATAATTTCATTTGTGTCTTATTTCTTTTTCATTGAAGTGAAGTCTTCCATGTTCATCCTTCGTTTTTTCTTAACATATTCCACTATCATTTTTGCACATTCCAATCTCATTCCAAAACAAATTACTCTTTTCAGGGAAGACAGTTAAATTTCTATTGATCCACCCCTTTAATCCCTCCCCTTTTCTTCAGTTACTAATCTCATTACAGCTTTGCTCTTAAATTATGTTCTTTTTTTTTTATAACTGAATTTTTTTCCCATTTCATTCACCAAATCCACTTTTTAAAATTTCCCAGTGCTTTCATTGCATCCCTATCCCAATATCCGGTTCCCCTCTTGTTCGCTGCTTCTGCTGATGCAAAACATACATCTTCACATTTCTATCAACACTGTATAAGAATTCCACAAGATCTCCAGACCATTTGTTCTTAGTTTATTGTCATTAATTTGTAGCTTTTTCGGTCATACATCGCTGTTTTCACCATAGCTTAAAGTTTCTTTCTACTTATTTACTCTCTTTGACAGTTATACTCGCTTTCTTCTACCCTTCACAAACATTATGTAATTATATGGCTGTCGTTCCTCTGCATTGCTCAGTGCTTTCCACAATGTCATACTCATTCACAAATTTTTCACATGTTGATACTAAGCTACTTTTGTCCCATGAAATACGACTTTAAGGAAAAAAATAATTCTTCTTATGTCTCAGTCACCAAAAAAGGATGTCAATATCTTTCCTCACAAAGTCACACCTTCCCAGTCATTAATGTCGTCCTCTTTCATTTTCGTTCCAAAGATTGCCATTACAACACTTCTAAAACAAGATATTCGCTATGCTTAGGTCCACCATTCGATTCAGTTTCACACATCCCTGCAGCCTGACCATTCTTATAGAGTTCAGTGCATGTGCAAGGCCCAGTTCTGAGGCTCCCCACAGTTACTTTGGGAGAATTATGAAGAGAAGAAAATTTTCACTCCGCTTCCCCTGCCCTGTAATGTGCGAGTTAACGATACATACTGAACAGAAAGTGACTGATGGATTCGCCTTCTCAAATTAATGTTGCATGAAAGTTCTTGTTTACAAGAAACAGATCTCGGTAATGAGACGTTGATGCACCTTGCAATATTTCTCACAGTTCAAGTAAAACGATGATAACATTTAGGAAAGCAAGCAACTGGATGAGAATACTGTATATGAAGTGCCAAACCATGAAATGTATGGAGACGAATTGAATGACATAAAGTAGAATCGCTACTGTGACACCCATTGCATCTCGTTTTAAAACTCCAGGAGCTGAGAACTGATTATTACTTATACTTGGTCTGTGACGGTAACAGCAGAAGGAATGAGTAGCAGCAACTCCGCGTCTGAACAACAACTGGCTTTGACACTGACTGAGGAGGCCAACAGTGGGTGGTCGTTGTTGTGGCAGTGGTCCCGAAAGGCGGAGAAAAGTGGTTTGGTAACGGCAGTTCGTTCGTACAAATCGTCCATGATGTTTAAAGATACGGGTCCTACAGTACCGTTTAGTCTCCCTAGTCCTTTACATTCACTGCACTGGTATTCACATTGATTTAGGTACAGTATCCCTGAATTTTAAATATATTTCCAAATCATAGCTAGCCTCTGAAATGCTACAGATAATAAAATACGAGAGAGCAGGAAGAATGGATGAGTGCTAAGGAGTGCCTCAAGAAAGGAGGGGATAACGTTGTAAAGTGTTCAGTGAGATTTTCCAGTGTACACATAAATAAGCTGAGAAGCCTGAAAACTGGCAGAGAGCGTGTGTTGTGCTGCTGTGTAAAGACAAGATGCTAAAAGAGCAGGGGCACAACCTGGTGTTTATTGATTGTTTTATTCACTCACTCGATATTGACGGCCGTTGCCTTTACTTTTTAACACATGATACACTGCTAATTATTCTAAATACTACCATAATACTTCCAAGCAGCTATATCTCAGCAATAATGACAACCAGAATTCAACCCTCCCTCAATAAAATACTGGCTGCGTTCCTGAAAAGAAAGCACAAGTTTATGAGATACAAATCTATTCAGTATGGCACGAAAAGTGTGTGGAAGTGTGGAAGAGCAGTAGTACATTAAAAAAAAAAAAAAAAAAAAAAAAAACAGAGATGAGCACGGAAAGAGGAGTGTGAGGTGTTTACTTTTATATGTAAACTCTTAGAAATATGTGTGGAATTACATAGAAAAAGGACGATCTGTATTTTGTTTTTATGGACCAAGAGATGGCACGTGGCTGAAATGAAAAGGATGCCTTGCGGGAAGTGCTACAAGATGTTTGGGGTGCAAGGAAAACTTTTTAAATGAACAGGGCATGTCTGCAAACAGGAAGAAAAAGGAGTGAATGGTGTGCTTTCGGCGCTCTTCACCAAGTACCAGTTTATTCAACAGGGAGTGTGAATATTAATTTGAAAGATTATGTTTGTGTGCATAAATGTCTTGGATATATTACCCCAGTGTAAGATGTGCGAATTCATCTTGTGCTCTAGAGACTTTGGTATTATGTGTGCAGGTCTTTGTCTCGACCAGTTTGTTTACGTCTGGCGCCTTGAGGTGTGATTGTTGTAAATGGCTGCAGATCATTGTGTTCCTGGAACTGATAAGTATTCTCGTGTTTTGGGAAACAGTCGGGTGTGTGTTAAGTGTCTGTATGTTGTTATACCAGGAAAAACAACTCTTAAACTGTAGAACAGTTGTTTTTTGAGTGGAGCTTTCGTTTTGACCGTTTTCCCGCCATTATCCTGCCATTTTCTTTTCTTGGAACCAATAACTTACCTGCCATATTTCTCTCACATCTCATGGCAAGTAAGAAAAGTATCTTAGCATGCAGATTCCTTTTTCCTTCGTTAGCAATAAACAGTTACAATACGAAAAGTTCCATTACTTTTGCAGCATTTTTTTTTTTGTCTTGAACTGATGTAACCCCTGTGCTAACTCCCCCTCCTCTAATCCAAGGATAACAATTGTACTGCCTCAATATATTTGACTTTTTTACGCATTAAAACAGTGCTGTATTATTGTGGTGCTTCAATCCTGAATGTAATGTAATAAATTCTATTTTCAGGCATAATTTTCATGAATCCCAACCAACCAGACGGTGTACGTTAAATCATATTTCTATTATAGATCGGTATCTAATTTGTGATATTGAAGCCAGAGTAGTTCAACGGAAGTCCCTGCGTAACGAGCCCGCACCAGGGCAGCGTATTTCTGGTGAGAAGATGCAGTGGACTGTCCATTGATCTCCCCTTGTCCTGCAGAACTACATGGTCAATTGGTCCTAGCTAGGGAGATTCACCTAAATTTGTGCTAGTTTCCATTGCAGGTTTGTTTCTTTGTGATATTATTTCAGATGTAGACAAGTACAAAATCTTCCACAGGTATACCCACTAATGTTTAATAATATTCAGCTTAATCCTGCACCATCCTTGAACATGCTTGGGGTTTTATTTACTCGGGACTTATCTTGGAAAGATCATATTACATCTCTTGTAAAATCTGCTTCCAAGAGATTGGGTGTGCTAAGCCGACTCCGCTCTTTCTTTACCCCTGCACAATTGTTGACTCTATACAGGGGTTTTATCCGCCCTTGTGTGGAGTACAACTCTCATGTGTGGGGAGGCTCCCCACATACAGCTCTTCTCAATAGGGTGGAATCAAAGGCTTTTCGTCTCATTAACTCTCCTCCTCTTACTGACTCCCTTCAACCTCTGTCTCTTCGCCGCACTGTTGCATCTTTATCTCTTTTCTATCGCTACTTTAATGGTCACTGCTCCTCTGAACTGTCTGCTTGCATTCCTCCACCTCTACGACGGGCGCATAGCACCCGTCTGGCAGCAAACTCTCATCCCTTTTCTGTCCAGCTCTCTAATGCAAGAGTTAACCGTTACTCCCAGTCTTTCATTTATGCAACAGGTCAACTCTGGAACTGTCTCCCTCTGTCTGTATTTCCTGCTGCCTATGATCTCCAGTCTTTCAAACGCAGTGTGTCCAGGCATCTCAAAATGATCGGATCTTGAATTTGGCTCTCTATTGTATTTTGTTTTTCTCTTGGAGGGAACTGTTACTGCGGGCTCATGGCCTTTGGTTCCTTCTTCCTCGCATAAAAAAAAAAGTACAACGTGGCCTGCATCCACTTTACAGGTATCAGTATTCTTTATTTTAAATGCAGGAACTAATTAATTTGGTGTTCTTGCTCTCTCAAACAGTTTTGCTGTTACCCTTGTGAGTTTTTTTTTTTTTCACCTTTTGTAAGTGGGTTTTTAACCACACTACTCAGCAGGTAACAATATACCGTATTCTCAGGTGTCAGCTTTGAATAGGGAAGAAGGTATTACTTCCCTACACTAAACGGATTCCTTCTCTTTCCTCGTAATATTATTCCACTTGAACATTTTTTCATCAATCCTAAGAAGCATTTTTTTTTTTTTTTCGGCAACTCGTCTTAAAGCGTTGCCCGAGATTCAGCTTCTCTGTATGCGTATCTGTTCGTCTGTCTGTGTGTTTGTGCCTTAACTCCTCCTTGGTCATTGACGAATCTGAATGAAACATCCCAGGTGAGTTCGTCTGGTTACTCCGAAAGAATTCTACTAAATACAATTTTCCAACCATGATTTTGAGGGGGTCAGCCACGCCAACGAACAAAACATTCTCAGGAACAGTGTAAGGACGGCAGACATGGCTTTGATATCTTAGTACAAGTTGTTCAATGAACTCTTATCCGTAATGCGATACTTGGGGAGCGTAACCCCGCCTCATTGATCCTTGGGGGTCAGCATCCCTCCGAAAAACAAAAATGATCAGAAATAAGGAAAAGTGAGCACATGGATTTCAGCAAAACTTCTCAGGTTAGTTCGTCTAGTTCCTTAATGTCTTCCACTTTAAAAACTTTCCCATCATTATTTTAAGGGGGGATCTGCCTCCCTCAAAAACTTATAAAGGCTATAAAATAGGGGAAGGACGGCAGATACCGCTTTGATAGTTTAATAGGTTACATTTTCTACAAAGGGTTGCCTCCTCCTCTTACTACTACCGGTACTACTACTACTACTACTACTACTACGACTACTACTACTACTACTACTACTAGTATTACTACGACTACTACTATTACTACTCCTACTACTACTACTGCTACTATTTGGTGGTAGGTGGTGGCGAACATCACTGCCCACGGCCTCTCCATTATCATTCTATTTTTTTTTTTTTTTTTTTTGGTGGTGGTGGTGGGGAAGGTGAATGTAGAGATTAAATAATGTGAGGATGGTTTTTGCCTTTGAAGTGAAGCTAAGAATTTTTAATACTTCAGTGACTTAATGGATGTATGGCCTAATTCTTCGGACAGTGCGTTGATCGTTCTGCTTTTATGCTTTCCCTTCCTGATGTTATGGCGCTAAGTGTATGATATAGATGACTCCTTTCCAACATCCTTTAAAAGCCATGATTAAGAACTTCTCACCTCGTTGCATGAATCTTACGCCTTTATCCTGTCAGCTGCAGTGGAGGAGATGGGTGAAAGAAATGCTTTGGAGTTTCTTGCCTTTTTCACAATATCAACTCTTATTCTACAGATTTTTACCTAGCTTTTAGACATCATGGCAGAGCACAGAGCATGCATGAGAGAGAGAGAGAGAGAGAGAGAGAGAGAGAGAGAGAAAGAGAGATGTGGTATCAACATTGGTGGGTGTGGTGGCTGTGGTGTGAATAGTGGTGAGTGTGTCAGAATCAAGTCGGCTATTTACACACACAACACAGCTCACCACACACCCACCCCTCACCACACTGCACCACACCACCACCAGGACCACGCTGTTAACACTTCAGCGCCGTATTTTAGGTGATTTAATTGCCTACTGTATCTCGGTAGTCTCTCTCTCTCTCTCTCTCTCTCTCTCTCTCTCTCTCTCTCTCTCTCTCTCTCTCATTTAATATCTAGTTCCCTCTGAGATTCGGTAACAGGCTTTTGTTCATGAAGAAGAATGAGAAGGAGGAAGAGGAGGAAAAGGTGGGGGAGGAGGAGGAGGAGGAGGAGGAGGAGGAGGAGGAGCAGGGGGAGGAGGAGGAGGAGGAAGTGGTTCTGATTACAAACATTACAGAAAACGCTGAGGGCTGACTGTGCTAAGGTTACGGAGATCTAAAGTAACTGGTTTTCTTTGCAGATGCTTTCTCTGTCTCCTGCATTGGTGCTGGACTGTTTTGCTGGGCTTGTAATATCGTTTAAATACCGACGTAGTTTGTACCAGTGACATACAAAGGATATTAAGTTCCAATAGACAAAGTAAACCGCTGAGAAAGAAGTGCTACGATGTGTACCAGGCGAATTCTAGTAAGACCCTCAATCTTCCAGGCGATTTTACTAATTTGGGGGAACTTTTTGAAACGAAAGGGGTAGCTAAGAAAAAAAATAAAACCCCCGTACTTGAAAAATTTCCCATAAACTCAATATAATCGTCTGGAGGTAAGAAGAATAACTTAAAAACATTTCATTGCATTGTACAAGTTAAGGACGGTAGGGCAGGAGGGGAGGGTGAGGTGGAGGGGGGTGGAGAGAAATGATACGTGAGTGAGGGAGGAGCCGGGGATGGGGGAGGAAAGGTCTGGCTGTGAGGGAGGAAGGATCTGGGAGTAAGGGGGGATCGGAGCCTTGAGAGGGTGAATCGGGGGGAGGGTGGAAGAAGGAGGGAGAGTTGGATGGGTTAGTCAGAGATGGGGAAAGGAGGCTCCGAAGGTTGGGAGGAGGAACAAAGGAGTACAGAAGAAAACACACAGCCACAGACTTACTGATCCTTTCGTGGCTGTTTGTTATATAGGTACTGCAACTTTTATGAGGTAAAGACCAGGATAGGGAAGCAGGAAGGGTGAGGGAGGGTCCGGGGGTTGGAAGAGGGCGAGGGAGGATGAGGGGGATGGAGGAGGAAGTGAGGATCAGTGAACTGAGGGAGTGACGGAGGGAGAATACTAGGGATAAGGGAGGAAGGGAGGGAGGGAGAATACTGGAGGGGAAGGAGGGACGGAAAATACTGGAGGGGTAGGGAGGGAGGCATGGAAGGAAGGATGGAAAATACCGGGGAGAGGGAGAGCGGAAGGGAGGGAGAATACTTGGAGAGAGAGAAGGGAGCAGGAAGTGAGGTCGAATGCTAGGGGAGAGGAATGGAGGGACAATACTGCATGCGAGGGAGGGAGGAAGTGTCTGGAGGGTGAGGGAGGGACTGCGGGGCAAGGGAGGGGGAATGCTGTGTGTGGGGGAAGGGGTGAAGGAGGGACAGTAGGATGATGCAAGAGTGCCGGCCTGACATTTTCAGAGGGTCAGTCAAGGTTGCTCAGTCCAGCCCGGCGTCGCGGAGTCGCCAGAGGACCAATTATTTTTAACCTGGGTCTGGTCTACAGTATGCATCGTTCCAGACAACAGCTCCTTCGCGTTCGTTTGAAACTGTATCAAAATCTACTGAGATTTGGCCAGGCTAACGAGGAAAACTGAAACATGGTGAAAAAACTTAAATCTTGCGTACATAACCCCCTGACGCTGCAACTATAAAATCAGCACATCTATTATTTTTACTTACAGGTTTAATGAAGCAGCAACTTATTCGCTTTTCTTCATAGCATTCTGTATGTGGAATTTATCTGAGTCAGAAATTGAGTCTAATGCCGTACAGTTTAGCTTTTCCCTTCCCACCACGGCGATTTTTTTTTTTTTTCAAGCGAGCGAAACGAACGAGAACACAGGCAGGTAGAAGTGTGGACGTCTACACCACACAGCACCAAATCTGTGTTATTTCGGAGACTATTAAAGTTACAACAGATCTCCACACATCCTTGGAAGGCTAATGAAAATATAATATTTGAAAAATTAAAAAGTGGCTATTTTTCAAAATCTGCCACAATATTGCTGAAAAAAGATGTCGTAGTGACCTGCAAAGCTGGGTTATCTAGGAAATTTTTGAAGCTACAGTGAAGCTAACACATCGCTGAAATGCTGATGGAATAATAGTAAGCGTTTTCTCACAGCTCGCCAATATATATATATATATATATATATATATATATATATATATATATATATATATATATATATATATATATATATATATACCTAGGCTGCTTCCCCCAAGAAAGGGAGGTAGCCGAGACAGGATGACACACTCTAATTTACTCATCCACATAAACACATTCATCCGCATCTTAGCCCCAAGGGGAGGAGGGACAGATCCTCACAGCTCCACACCGCACGAGGATCAACTGCGCAGTGTAATCAGTGACATCCGCAGCAGGGCCCGACAACAGAGCTGGTTTACCCCTGCCACATCATACTGGACCCCTCAGTGCTGCGTCATTATTTATTCATTCACAATTTCTCTCCATTTACTTCTATCACGCGCAGCCAATCTTCCTTGCTCAACAGACATCCCTCTCGTATCTCGCCAACATACTGAAAAAAAAAAACATGTACCGAACAGAACAAGAAAATGAGTGAGGCGTGTGACAAGCCATGCTTTAGCATGAGGCTCCAACGCCTCTAAACTGAGAGAATGCATATACTATAAGGGATTATTTCACAGCATGCATCAATACTATGCAAGTGACAACATTATACTATGCTAAATAACAACATTAGCTGGCTTGCTGTCTCGAACACATTCCACACTTTCTACTTTGGATGCCCATAACTTCATTCTTGTTGCCGCCACATAATTTTATTCAATTTAGGAAAGATATCTCATAACGAAAAGATTGATTAAGGCAATTTCTAACCCTTCGCACTCCTAGTCTGTTGTAAACTAGAATAATTTGGAGAGGATAAGGATACTATAAAAAAGTCGTCCTCGGATCCATGGGAATAATGAACAAGAAAATGAAAATAACCAATGGATGCTGAAAAATAACAGTGATCAGAGTTTAAAATAAAAATCATCCTGTGTTTCAGAAAGCAAGATCCAAAAAAAAAAAGAAGCGATTCTTTTTTTTTTTTAAGCGTACAGTCCGACAAAAATTCGCCAAAGATTTCACCGTCAGTTTGTGTGTATGTGTGTGTGTGTGTGTGTGTGTGTGTGTGTGTGTGTGTGTGTGTGTGTGTGTGTTTTAATGCGTCAGGGAGGAAGTTGACGGACATGCCTTTAAATGAGAGGTAGGCGACGAGGTTTATTACCCCAAATTTCGTCCCTTACTGTACTTCCTAATGTGGCCAGCCTGCCAGAACACTTCTCGCATCCTGGTCTGACCAAACACTCCGTCTAAAATTAAGTCTGCACGATTTTCTTTTTCTATTTTCATTTTTCATTTTCTTTGTATTTTTTTCCCCTCAGCGTCAAAACCTGTACATGTCAGCATCAGTCCCATTTCTATATCCTGCTTCAATTAACTTGGCTCCAGGATTAAAATCAAGTACGATATTTTAATTTCTTGCATCGCTTACGTTCACCTTCCAAGTCGGAACGTATTATTAACAGTCATCTGCACATACAGCCTAGTAGTTAGTTTCAAGAGAGGTGGGAAAATATAATTCTGTTTTGCTGCATATTATCAACACTAAATAAGTAATATTTCTATTCCTAAAATTTCTATATCTTGAAGCATTTTCACCCTCACATAACCGGTGGATACAGTCGGTTAAAGAAAGAGACAACAGGGCAGTGTAATAACAGGCTATGGATCTTAACAGCTTTCTTGACTGGGAATGTTTGTGATGAACCCTCATGACATTGTTTGGGACTCGCTTTATAATAGGACGACATAATGTACAAATAATATTGTCAAAATCGTTAACTGTGATTTTTTCTTAACACACTCGGAGGTATACACCAGCAAAATGGGTGCAGTGAGAGAGTGTGAGCTAAATAAAATCGGTCGTCGTAGGCTGGGGTAAAATACAAAGTTCTTTATTCTTTTCCAGAATATTAACCATGAAAGTTTTTAACCTTCATGATGTCTCTCCTCCGAGAAGTGAAACCGCCCGACGTTAGCCAAATCAAAATACAAAGCAGGCAGTTTGCAGCTAAAGGGTTAAGATACAGGATCGTTCGAGGTCGACCGTGCTTTCCTCACCGACATTGCTGACTGTGTGTGTGCGTGTGTGTGTTATCCGGGATTACATAATTACACCTATCACTACTAACAAAGGGTGAACAAAAACTATAACATTCGGTAATGCGTTTCCGTCAGTTAGTGATAAATCGTCGTACTCTCAGAGAGTGAAAATGATTTAGTGATGTACATTTGTGGTCAGCAGTGCTTTTTCTCACTCTCGAAACTGTGTCAAGCCTAACGACCTCTTGCTGAACTAACAGTAGGCTAATATTCAGGCTGGTTCGATTGGCGCTGTCTCACATCATTAGTTCGGAACCCCAGTCGTGTAGAAGGATGATTGGCTGGAGCTGTACTTGCATACGCTCAAATGGCAACCCTTTCTCATCCCTTTAATTTATAGACTTGACTTTTGACACAGTCATGGAAACTCCTTCCCGAGGAGCACGGTCCATCAAGTTTAAAACATCTCTTGTTGAACAGTGATACACACAATATAGATATCACATTCAGCCCTGGTACGCTGGTTTCATCTTTTTCTTTTATTTGTACCTTGTGAAGCCGTAGTGAAAATTATTGACACAAAACTATTTCTTTAAAATATTTAGAACAGCCAAAACTGGAGCCCGTGTCCTTAAGAGCCACAGTCCACTTCATCTACATCACCGGCTGCTCCATTCACCCAGCCTACCACTGACCTCCATACACGGGTGCAAATCAGATGTATGGGATATCAAAACATCTGTAAAGCATTTTTGGCCTCCAGTGTAAATCTGCTAAAATTAAACAGGAGAAAGACGCCTTTCTTTTGCTTCATGATGAATTACTATGGCTTCCTTCACTTCATAACATACTACAGTTTTGACCACTTAATTGATCATTGTCCATAGGGAGGTAAAATTATATTCAAGAGTCCATGATATGATAGAAAAATAATTATTTCACACACCTGCCTTTTGAGTGTCGATAATTTGTCAGCGTCAAAAATTCCAGGATGACGACATACAGTATTTAAGACAATGGTAAAGGTTCTTCAAATAATAAACAATATTTTCAGAATATAAGGAATAATTTATCTTACACGTTGTTTGTGATGTGAATGGATGAAATAACTGTTTCCATTCCCGGTACAGATAACATAATTACAAGTATTTATAGTCTGTGGCCTCACACTCTGCACAATACCTGTAATGTCGACTGTGCATCGTAGTTTCCTAATTCCTTATTTACGTCATCAACATTTTCCTTATGTTTGTACGTTTGTATCTCTGTTGGTGAAGTTTGATGTATATGTTGTCGATGATCAATCCCCGTCTGTCTGGTCGAGCAGACCCATCAACCGCAGGCAAGCAGCAGCCTCTGCAGGGCCGTCCCGTACAGTAAATCAATATCCCCTTGTGGTTGACAGCACCTCCCCACAGCGAGGCGCGGAGAATAACGTGGAGGTTTGGTTCCTGGATGGACGCCGCATTTGCGTTTCTCCATACACTTTACAGTGGCATATTTGTAAGTTCCACTAAACCCCATAATCTAATTATATGGTTACCACCCAGCTTTGTAAATGGATTCCTGGGTCACAGGAAACCATTAGGCTTGTCAGTCAGTGTAAAGCCACTTGAAATGGAAAGAAGATTAATGAAAAGTCACAGGGAAAATGAGAAGGAGGAAGAGAGGAGGGCAGACACAGAGACAGAATAAGAAATGGCAAGGAAGAAGTAGGCAGCACATCATGTGAGTGGATGATGGTCGCCACAACCTACAACCATGATATTGTACAGCGGAAGGAAAAACAAATCAAATTAAAAACGTTCCATACACCTAATTATAGGTGCTCTCTGTTTGTAAAAAAATCTGTAACAGTTGGACTTAAACGGCTGCAGGCTGAAGTTTGTGGAGAACCTAACCTGGGGGAGCTAGTTCCACAGGGAAGCAGTTCTGGGAATAAATGAATTATGATATGCGTTAGTTCTGCAATATGGCAGTGCGACAGACAAGCCATGAGCGCTACCAGATGCCCGTGCAGGACGGGGGATGGCGTGGAGAGGTGGCACAATGGATGCAGCTTCGTCAGAGCGTCAGCCACTTAAGTATCAGTAAAATAAAGGAAGGGAGGCAACAAGCCATCTTACCTGTAGGGGAGGTAGTTCATTTGTAATTGCTGGGTAATCAGTTTATTCTCATTGCGTTGTTCTGAAAATTTTCCTCTTGTTTTAGTGCAACCTCTCCACATCCACTCCTTAAGGGTGAGCAATATTTGAGCTAAGAGTGCACATGACTTGTAAGTTGTGGCCAACTGCTCGTCAGTGAAGAAATTACTGATTCTGTACAATAATCCAAGTTTGTCTGATGCGGTTTTAACAAGTGATCTAACATGAGGGGTCCAACTGAAGGTATTGTTAGGCGAAACACCGAGATTTTCAGTACTTTTGGAGATAGGAATATAGAATACAATGATGATTACACATGAGTCAGGCAATACCTGTATAAGGGTAACTGAATATAGCTGATTTTACTAGCATTAAATGGGACAATGTTTGTTTGTCCCCATTCAGTGATCCTGAATAAATCCTAATATAAGGAGACTGTTGTGCTGAGTTGGTAGTTAGAGATATCAAACCTTGTTCATTATGATTATCAGTATCATTAATCGCGGGGGAAATCGATAGACCCACCGTATAAAATTTCGCACACGGTCTTTATAACTCTTACGAAATCCTGGATATCACTACTCAGTGTGCAAGACCAGCGTGAAAATGCTATATCACATTTCTATATTCCTTTCCGTCGAGATCGGGTGCGGCCACAAGCACCAACATCAAGCACAGGCGACAGGCACAAAGGTATCATTCCCCACCTTACCCTCCACCCCTCACCCTGCCATCACCCCCACCCCTCACCCTGCCATCTCCCCCACCCCTCACCCTGTCATCACCCCCATCCCTCACCCTCACCCTGCCACCACCCCCATCCCTCACTCTGCCAACACCACCCCTCATACTGCAACCACCCCCACCCCTCAGCCTGCCACCACCCCCACCCCTCACCCTGCCACCCCCCCTCACCCTACCATCACCCCCACCCCTCACCATGCCACCACCACCACCCCTCACCCTGCCATCACTCCCACCTCTCAACCCCTGCCATCAACCCCACCTCTCACCCTGCCACCACCCCTACCACTCACCCTGCCATCACCCCCACCCCTCACCCTGCCACCACCCCTACCACTCACCCCTGCCATCACCCCTACCCCTCACCCTGCCATCACCCCCACCCCTCACCCTGCCACCACCCCCACCCCTCACCCTGCCATCACCCCCACCCCTCACCCTGCCATCACCCCCACCCCTCACCCTGCCATCACCCCCACCCCTCACCCTGCCATCACTCCCACCCCTCACCCCTGCCCTCCCAGCCTCACCACACCCTCACCCCCGACCTTCACCTAGTACACCAGCCTTGACTTTCCTCCACGCCGACAGGGGAAGGATGGAGGGAAGGAGGGAGAGAGGGAGGGAAGGAGGGAAAAAAGGAGAGATCGCCAGAGGGAAGAAAAAAACTGGCATCACCTTGTCCTTACCGCCATGACTCACTCACTCCTCTTTGGGTGAGGGAGAGGGGGGGGGGGAACGTACAGGATGAAGGCAATGTGGTGTGATGTTGATAGAAGTATTACGTCAGGACACACACACACACACACACACACACACACACACACACACACACGGACGCGAGTATGTTTCTGTCTGTCTGTCTGTCCCTCTCACTCCCTCTCTCTCTCTCTCTCTCTCTCTCTCTGTCTCTCTCACCCCAGCAAAAAGAAATGTCAACCAGGTCAAACTGTTCTCATGTGCACGGAAATACCTCCCCAGGGAAACTACCGGGAAAGTCAGGAAAGATGAGAATATATATGATGTGCCGGCCACCAACCCTTCACCTACATCGCCATCGACAAAACTGTATTATTTGTGGCATATTTTACGTGAAAGTTACGATAAACTATTGGTGTAATATTTATACTTTGCCCGCGCCACTCTGATGATTTCCATACGTTATTCTTTCTATCTCCAGATGGTTCGGTTACCTATGGGGACTTCATTTCCAGTGGCGGTGTACGAATACCTTCCATTAATTATTCAGGACCTGACTTCTATAAATGTGCTGATTAGAATCGTGTGAAGGCAGCAGTCAAAAAATAAGAAATGCGTCGTGGGCCTGAGGGAGTTAAGCGTTATTACTATTGTTATATTGTTAAGCCTGATGAGCCTTGACCTGTACATACCTAAAAAGAGAACAGTGGCGGTGGGTAAATTACTGTCACATACCGAAACTGTGATTATCGTGAGGCTACAACAGTTTTGGTCACACATGGCTACCCTTTACGTCCAAAAACTTGTACCCTAACACATACACGCAGCATGTGGGTATAATATATCCGTGTAAGTATTCCCTGCACAATGGTTCCACACACTATCTCAACCATGGAGGTAGGAAAGAGGTGGAGACGACCTCAAGACCTGATTAAAACCGCTGATCCGTCATCCAGACGCCTTCAATATGGCGGATACCCATGTGACAGCCCACGCCTACCACCTTTGTTACTACCACCAGGACACTCCTTGCCCATAATGATGGTACTGTTTATTGATTACACTTACTGATGCGGTAGATTTATTTCGTATATAAGTAATAATTTAGTTATATTATGTTTTTCTGCATACTAAAACGATACAGAAACCAATTTAGCGACATTACAAGCTTTATAAAGGCTACCAACAATTCATTGATGTTTCTTTGCTTACATATTTATATGCCACTAACCAACACTAACTAATTCATCGTATTTCTACTTTTAAAGCTTTCAGAGCAGTGTTTCTTGCTGTAAACTGTTTTCCTGCATAGGAATACCTCACCTGTAAATAGGTCTCAGCAACCTCGTTGATTAGCAATAGTAGGTAGTTATGAAGAGGGTCACATGCAGCCATGTAACTTTCTAAATTGAAAATATACTTTTGTTCTGCTGCTCAGATAAGACACGGATAACAGTAGCATGACAAGCATAGTTAAACAGTGTTGAGTATTGGTTTGACTCGCCACTTAGCAAAACTGTTTCTCTGAATATCCTTTCACACAAAATGCATATGGCAACCGTATCTTTTGATGGAAATTATTAATTTCCTTTGTTTTTTACGGCAATCAGTGCATGGAAATCCTGTACATTTGGGTATGTTATCTGGGTATCTGCCATATTGGAGGCGTCTGGATGACAGATCAGTGGCTTCACCTCACTCCCCGGGATTAGCGAGCCATGCCGACTCCACCTCTTTCCTACCTCCATGATCTCAACGTTCTGATACCCAGCTTATGCTAAGACTTATTCTGGAGTACTATTAAACGCCTAAGATCTACATAAGTGCATGACTGAGAATTTTAACCAAACTTTGATTATGCTTCTTCGAGGGAATACTGTCTTACCATGGCGAAGAAGCTTGTGTGTCCCAGTGTTCAGTGGAGGTACATGAAGGATACTGTCTGGTTAGAGAATTTAGATAGGAATATTGGCAGTTTGCGTATAGGTTTGTTTTGTGTGGTGGGGGAAGGATGTCTTTAATGTATTCTCTATAGCTCAGGGAAGTTGTGTATTTCTTATTCCTTTCTGATGCTGGATGGTACAGCATGTAGTTTCATGTAGTCACCATAAATCAAATGCTGCAATGATATGCCTTCACATGGTAGTTTTTGAAGTAGAGGCTGGTCAGAGGTTGGATTTACGAGACAAGCACACTTACGGTCACTTCCCTATACCGTGACTCAGAGTAAGATCTGCAGGAAGAAGAAGAGACAGCAGTTTTTGCATTTTTATTTCCATGTCCTTCTTAAAACACACACACACACACACACACACACACACACACACACACACACACACACACACACACACACACACACACACACACACACACACACTCGATTTTCAAGTCGTAACCAAGATCCGTTTTAGCACAAAGAACAAGGAACAAGGAGAAATTCTACGCTCCCTTTGTCTTTCCGGCAAAAAATAAAGATACAGTTACGAGTGGCAGTTGAGTATAAGATTGTCTGTGAATCCGAATCCAGGTAGACGAACGCCTCTCATCTCACTGCCACTGCTCCAACTTAGGTACAGAGCTGCCGTGAGGGAGAGAGCTGCCCTCAGGAAACGCTACTGACGAAAAAAAAGTATATTTACCTATGTCAAATGCGTGTGTGTGTGTGTGTGTGTGTGTGTGTGTGTGTGTGTGTGTGTGTGTGTGTGTGTGTGTGTGTGTGTGTGTGTGTGTGTGTGTGTGTGTGTGTGTGTGTGTGTGTGTGTGTGTGTGTGTGTGTGTGTGTGTGTGTGTGTGTGTGTGTGTGTGTGTGTGTGTGTGTGTGTGTGTGCAGATTCAAAGCATGCCAACACTGATTTCAAAACGCCGAGTGCTTAAAATTGTCAAAGTATTAACAGTCAGGTTCCTGTACTTCACGCCTAGCTCAGTAAAATATTGACTAGCGTTAGCTGACATTGAGAGTTGCCCCGACAACGAAAGGGTTAACACTAATTTTTAATAGTGCCCCAAAGTACAAAGCTTAACAAAGAATTAATCAAAACGGCAGGACGGAAGTTTAAGGTACATAACGTTACCAGCAAATACAGAAATACGAAATACAGACAGCAAATACGGACAAGCAAAATACACACAAGATACACAGACACACAAAACCAGGCCCGCCACAGCCAGTCGTAGGTGTGGTCTGTCTACGTTGCTGTTCGGTGGTGTGACAATGGCCTTATCTTTTATACGCTGAGTTTATGCTAATGAACCGTAGCATCCTGTTGCCTTCCCTATTTGAAGTACCTGACATTTGCGAAGCACGATAAACAATTTGGCATTTACAGTACCTTTCTCCATTTGTGATTGGCCCCTTTCCACGAGGTGAGGTCCATTATCATTATCATTATTATTATTATTATTATTATTATTATTATCTTCAGGCGATTTTATGTAGTTTAGGGGACATTTCTTTGAACTGGATGGGTTAGATAACTTCCCTTAATTTCATCACTAGCAGGACACCCTCTTGAAATTAAACGAAAAATCAATAAAATATCTGGGATTCTTCTTTATCAATATTTTAACCAATTTGCAGGATGGACATTTCTCCAATGCGTTTTTTTTAAATTCAATACTCATTAGTTTGGCTTCACTTGTAGGGGTGTATACAATGTCTAAACAAGTATTCTCATGTACAACTTAAAACTCACATCTGTCTATCTATCTATCTATTGCCAGACGCCTCAATCCCGTTTGGGGTGGCCACAAACAAATCGCCTCCAAGTCGCCCTGTCCCCCGCCATTTCACTGCCCTGCTCCCGACTCACACACCCCTCTCTCATATACCTCTCCACTCCATCCCTCCATCTCATCCTCGGCCTCCCCCTCCCTCTTCCCCCCTCCACCTTACTCACATACACTCTCTTCGTCAGTCTTTCACCCTCCATCCTCTCCACATGGCCAAATCACCTCAGTGTGTTCCTCATAACGCTTCCTATCACATCCACATCCACACCACAACGCTTCTTTATATCCTCATTCGTCAGCCTGTCTCTCCATGTGACTCCACAGGCTCCTCTTAAATAACTCATCCACTGCTCTCACTCTTGACTTGTGTCCTTCCAACAACGTCCAAGCTTCACATAGAGTTGGTATCACAATACTGTCATGTAGTGACTTTTTCACTTCCATGCTCACTTCCCTGTTTCTTATCACTGCCTTCAAAGAACCAGCAACCTTTCTTCCCTGCTGTACCCTTTCAAGCACTTCACCCTCCAAACCTCCATCCTTACTCATCACACTACCCAAGTACTTAAACGTACTCACATTTTCCAATTCCTCACCATCCAACCTCGCTGTACATTCACTGACTTCACCTCTCTCAAAGACCATCACTTTACTCTTCCCTACATTCACCTTTAGATTCCGTTTCTTACACACTCTCCCAAACTCATCCACCAAGCCTTGCAGCTCCCCTTCGTCTTCATTCAACAACACAGTATCATCTGCAAACAACAGTACAGGGAGTTTCCAAACACTATCCTCTCTCACCAGGGCCACTCCAACATCCACTACCCTACCTTGTACCTCTTTTATTACCCCATCCATGTACAGATTGAACAACCATGGCGACATGAAACATCCCTGTTTCAACTCAACTTTCAAAGAGAAAAATTCACTTAGTTCACCATCCACATGCACTGCAGCCTTCGCACCATCGTACATACTCTTCACAGCATTCAACAACTTCCCATCTACTCCATATATTCTTAATACTTTCCACAATCCTTGTCTATCCACCCTGTCATATGCTTTCTCCAAATCCATGAAAGCCGCATACAACTTCTTTCCCTTTTCTATAAACTTTTCCACTAAAGATCTAAGAATGAATATCTGATCTACACAACCTCTTCCCTTCCTAAAGCCTCCCTGTTCTTCTCCAACTAATTTCTCTGTTCTTTCTCTAACTCTGTCAATAAGTATCCTACCATACACTTTTCCTATTATACTAAGAAGACAAATGCCCCTATGATTACCACACACTTCTTTTTCCCCTTTTCCTTTGTACAAGGGAATAATTATACCTGACTTCCAATCCTCCGGGACTCTACCTTTTTGCTTGTAAAAATTCACTCTAGTTTGATTGTGATGTGTATGCATGGTAGCTGCGTAAGTGAAGGCAAAATTTATAAAAGTCTCATACACAATTGAAACTCAAGAAAACTGGTAAATCTAGAACCTGGAAAGCAAAAAGAGTGAATGAATGAATAAACAAAGAAATAAAAATCAATTTTATAAGAGGGTGAATTCTGGTGCACGCTGTTTGTCTCTTTGACTGGCATTCAGGGCACAACAATAATTCATCTCATATTACTGTCAAAACCAGATTTCATAAAGTTAACAGGTTCTTTTAAATTCCGGTTGATATTAAGCTTCTGAAGTTGCAGAAAACTTTACAAAATAGCAACTGGAGAATGGAGTATATGTTGTGAGCATTTCTTCAGATCTGAGGAATGGATTATCACTCAAATAGAAATACGAGGGAAACGGAAGAGCATAAAAGTCAATATTCTATGGAGCTGGAGAACTTGAGAGCGATCGGGAGTGATCTTAGGAGGAGAGGCCAAAGAACTGTAGATCGAACAGAAGTCAAACCCAGATAGCGAAAGCTTTACAATCGGACGGAAAATAACTGATAGGCAGCTGTACAAGAACAAGTAGAAAATGAATGAAAACTAAACTGAAAATAGCTGAAAAACAAATGAAAAATAAATGATAATCAAATGGAATACACGCTAACTGTACAGATATGGAAGAGAACTACATACTTTTATTCTTAGAGACTTTGCCTCAATTTAACATGATTGTATGGGAGTAGAAAGACTGAAGGAAATGTGACGTCATCATACTACAGGTGTTAATGAAGACTTTTTAACCTCACCCACTACGAGTTTTAAAAATTGAATGAAACTGTTTAGGAGCAGCATAAGCAAAGAAAAAAAATGATGTACTGACGGTTCATTAGTCAGTTGAGATAAATTTATACCTTTCGACTGCACAAGGGCCATTGAGAGAGAGAGTCAATATAGGTTTATTTAGGGGTTTGAGGAAGAGATATTCAACCTCGCCTCCTGCACGTACTGAAGGCGTTAACAGCAAATGGATAAAGGAAAGGACTGATTTGTATGGTGATTTGGCCGGCTGTTTCAGGAGTGTGTTTAGGGATTTGAACTTCTTTAAAACAGTTTTCACCGTTCTTCTTTATACCCTTTATTGACTTAAAATTTCTCACAACTGAAGAAAATCGTTTGATGTTAGTTCAGATAGAATTCCCAGGTGTACTTATTACACTGAAAAACGTTACTCAGGATAGTCTGTTAACCCTTTGACTGCTCCGATCTTTCTCACCTGAACGAAATTTTCTGATGATAGTCAAATTAAAATATCAAAGTGAACCATCTGAAGCGAAAGAGTTAAAGACCACCGGCAACCTCCCCTCTCAAAAAAAAAAAAAACACTATCACCCCTGGATCCAGGTTCATTATAGTCGATCTGTCTTCACCTGAGGGAACTGAGCCACTCCCATAACTTGAATGCTGCTGAATCGTGGTTACATGAAATTCGACGAACCTTACTTATGAAGTAGAAATGTATCTCTTTGGCAAATAATTAGTATCGACTCCACTCTGACTATACTTGGCCATCCTCCAAGCTGAAAGAGGTCAGGTTAGAGTAATGGGGCCATAATAAACCTACGATTAAGTCTCTCGTAACTATGATTTATTTTTGCAGGACAGACAAAGAGAGGAGAGTACAATCTTCCCTTGTCTCTCGTTCTGCTACAAAAATAAATTTCGGTAATGAGAGAAAAGTTTTATTTGTTGCTGCAGGAAACACGAGGAAAACAGAGTGCACAATCTTCCCATGCAATCTTCTCTATACTGCATTACTCAAATTTAGGTTACGCCAGGGAATCGAGCGTCCGTTTGTGAATCCCTCCCTGAATTATAATCTCTGACCATTGATTCACAAACAGAACGGCGATCCTGTCCCTGTGGTAACTACGTTTTTTTTTTTTTTTTTTTTAATAGGATAGAAAAGAAGAGGCGAGTGAAGAAATTTCCCATGTCTTTTGTTCTTCCTACAGAGACGAATCTTACGTAGGTGAGTCAGGTGATCACACTTTTGTTTGTGATTATCAGACTCTTAATCTTATAGCCTTACGAGACTTTCTAGAACGCCTTCCGTAACGATATACTTTCCGTATTGTACCCAGTTATTTTGTTTTTATTTATATCCTCTCTATAATGTAGACTGCTTTAGACATTACCGTACCAGATGCACATATAAAGTAGTACGGAAGAAATGCCTGAGGAGCCTCCTTAATGAACTAGAACACAGGCCTCGACCCTCGCAACGTCAGATATCACAACACAGCGTCGTACTTTCATTGTCTTTAGAAATTTCGCAACCACCACTTGGTGGTGGTCAGAATGAAGGTCCAAGTAAAATGGGGAAATAGAAGAAGGGAAGGACGGGAGGAAGGAACAGATGCAAGGAAAGTGGAAAGGTGACAAGAGGATGAGAAAAAGGCAGAATATAAGAGAGAAGTGGAGGAACGATTGAGTAAATATGAATTGGAGCAGATGAGGGACGCGGAAAGTGTGTGCAAGATATCCACAGAGGAAATATGTGCAGCATGTGAGGAGGTGTGTGGGGTGAAGAGAAGACGAGAGGAGGTGCAAGGAACAGCATGGTGGAATGAAGAGGTGAGACAGGCTGTGGCACAAAAGAAGAAAGCATATAATGAATGGATGAGAAATAGGTGCGTGGAAGAAGTTGAGAGACGGAAGAGAGAGTTATATGTAGAAAGTAAGAGAGAGGTGAAAAGATTAGTAAGAGAGAGTAGGAAGAGAGTGGATGAGGAATTTGGAAGGGATTTGAGTGTAAAGTGGAGGGAATGTAAGAAAATGTTCTGGAAAGAGGTAAAAAGAGTCAGACAGGATGGGAATGAAGTTAGTAGGGGAGTGAAAGATAAAAATGGTAGATTACTAGTTGAGAAGGGAGAAAAAGTGAGCAGATGGAGAGAACACTTTAATGAATTGTTGAACATAGAAAATGAAAATAATGCGAGTATAAGTGGCTGGGGAATGGCTGGAAGAAGGAGGGAGGTGAGAAGACAGGAAGGAATCAGTAGGATGGAAGCTGTGGAAGCATTGAAGAGGGTCAAAATGGGGAAAGCCCCAGGAATTGATGGAGTGTGTGGTGAAATGCTGAAGCATGGAGGAGAGATAGTAGTACAATGGATGTGGAAGATGTGCAGATTGGCCTGGGAGGAAAGTCAAGTCTCGAATCATTGGAAGCTAGGTATAATTATTCCCTTGTACAAAGGGAAAGGGGAAAAAGAAGCGTGTGGTAATCATAAGGGCATTTGTCTTCTTAGTGTAATAGGAAAAGTATACGGTAGGATACTTATTAACAGAGTTAGGGAAATAACAGAGGAATTAGTTGGAGAAACACAGGGAGGCTTTAGGAAGGGAAGAGGTTGTGTAGATCAGATATTCATTCTTAGATCTTTAGTGGAAAAGTGTCTAGAGAAGGGAAAGAAGTTGTATGCGGCCTTCAGGGATTTGGAGAAAGCATATGACAGGGTGGATAGACAAGGATTGTGGAAAGCATTAAGAATATATGGAGTAGATGGGACGTTGTTGAATGCCGTGAAGAGTATTTATGAGGGTGCTAAGGCTGCAGTGCGTGTGGATAGTGAACTGAGTGAGTTTTTCTATTTGAAGGTTGGATTGAAACAGGGATGTGTCATGTCACCATGGTTGTTCAATCTGTAAATGGATGGGGTTATAAAAGAGATACAAGGTAGGGCAGTGGATGTTGGAGTTGCCCTAATGAGAGAGGGTAGTGTTTGGAAACTCTCTGTACTGTTGTTTGCAGACGATGCTTTGTTGTTGAGTGAAGACGAAGGAGAGCTGCAATGCTTGGTGGATGAGTTTGGGAGAGTGTGTAAGAAACAGAATTTAAAGGAGAATGTAGGGAAGAGCAAAGTTATGGTCTTCGAGAGAAGTGAAGTCACTGGATGTACAGTGAGGTTGGATGAGGAGGAAATGGAAAATGTGAGTACGTTTAAGTACTTGGGTAGTGTGATGAGTAAGGATGGAAGTTTGGAGGGTGAAGTGTTTGAAAGGGTACAACAAGGAAGAAAGGTTGCTGGTTCCTTGAAGGCAGTGATAAGAAACAGGGAAGTGAGCATGGAAGTGAAAAAGTTATTACATGACAGTATTGTGATACCAACTCTGACATATGGAAGTGAAGCTTGGACGTTGTTGGAGGGACACAAGTCAAGAGTGAGAGCAGTGGAAATGAGTTATTTGAGAGGAGCCTTTGGAGTCACATGGAGAGACAGACTGACAAATGAGAATGTGAAGGAGCGTTGTGGTGTGGATGTGATAGGAAGCATTAGGAGAAACACACTGAGGTGGTTTGGCCATGTGGAGAGGATGGAGAGTGAGAGGCTGACGAGAAGAGTGTATGTGAGTGAGGTGGAGATGGAGATAGGGAGGGGAAGGCCAAAGATGAGATGGTGGGATGAAGTGGAGAGGTATATGAGAGAGGGGTGTGTGAATTGGGAGCAGGGCAGTGAAATGGCGGGGGACAGGATGACGTGGAGGCAATTTGTTTGTGGCCACCCCGTATAAGGGATTAAGGCGTCTGGCAATAGATCGAATAGATAGATCTTCCCTGCTTTTTATTTATGTTTTCATCTTTAAAACCACCTGGTTGCTACTGACGCAAACTATCACGATTTTTGTAATAGGCGATTTTTTAAATATAAATAACATACAAAAGAATATTCGGTGCAATGTGCAAAATGTATCGAAAAGGATGCAACTCTACAAAATTTCCTGTGCCAGCAAAAATGAATAGGGAGGTAGCCAGACAACACTGACGAGCAATGTCTGACGAATCCCAGTGTTTGTTTCTGGTATAGTACCCCTTATAGGCTACACACGAGATCTGTTTTTTCTAGTACATGTATAAGAGGCGAGAAGGTATGTTCTTTAGAACTTTTCCTCTACGTAACACATTCAAAGACAGAACACGAGCCAGTACTGGGATGGTTGTTTGGCGTCTAACAGCTCCGTGTCCCTCATACGCTAGGTCTGCGTCCTCTTTACACTTTGGGGGCCATAAAATAATTCTGAAGCCTAAATGATGTCTCTGAGAGAGACGTTTCAAGATACTAGGTCAGGGTATGTGCATTGCAATATCCTGATCAGTTGTGACGACGAGCACTGGTAAGGAGAACAAGAACTACAAGAAAAAAAAAAAAAAAACTGTGCTTAACCATTAGACACCGCAGTGTTGCTCTCTGTTAAACAAAATCGTCAGGAGTCAGCCAGAATGAAAAGTCTAAGTTCTGCCATCCCAGAGAAGGGGTTAAGAGGCTAATTTTAACCCATGTCTATGTAGGGATTCATTTTGTTAAGTAAAATCTTTAGACGTTCCCCAGAATAAAATATCTAAGTTATAGCTGACACAAACGCCTCGCGGTAAGCACTTGTCCAAATGAGATCCATCTCTGAACAATGCTGTACTTTGGAGCATGTGCTTCGCTGCCCAATATCGCTGCAAAACACTTACTCAAATAATAGTCTTTCTGAACAGCTACCACCACAATCACCATAGCTACCACTACCACCATCATCACAGCTGCCACCACCACCACCACCACAGCTACCACCACAACCACCATAGCTACCACTACCACCATCATCACAGCTGCCACCACCACCACCACCACAGCTACCACCACCACCAACATCATAATAGCTATCACCACCACTACCACTACCACAGCTACCACCACCACCACCATCATCACAGCTACCACCACCTCCATCACCTCAGCTACCACCATTTTCTTCTGATTAACGTCGTCTGTTAGTAGCATCGGTGATGCAGTAGATATCAGACTGTAGATTTCTAACCTCTCTCTCTCTCTCTCTCTCTCTCTCTCTCTCTCTCTCTCCATTTGCAAAGATGAATGAAACCCCACGGAAATGCCCCACCGTATTTTTCTGTATAACCACTGTGTAGCACCAATGGGGACAATTAAGAGGGGCCAAAACACCTCTTCAAAAGTTTTAGTGGACCTGAAACTGAAAGTGGCCTATATGGGACCCATTTTCAACCATCTTGACAAGTTTCATCAAAATTCATTTTCTGGTTTTGGTTGCACCACACACACACACACACACACACACACACACACACGCCAAGGGCTATAATATATTAAATGGTCAACTTTTCCGAGTCGCCTGGTCTTATTTAGGTATTGATCTACAGGGCACTTTCCTTTGAAATGATTTTAAAAATATCTTTATTACCAACTTTATGTATGTTAATATGAATTAATTGCCGCCTATTTCAGTAATTATTGTAATACGAAAATAATATGTTTGCAAATAATACTAGTTTTATTTATTTATTTATCTTTTTAACGAAACGTAAAATTAGATGCTTTTGACAAGCCGGCCAAGACTTAGATAACATTATTTTGATGTCGCAACTCTGATATTATTTTCTACATGTTCATACGTGAGCTGACATCTGTGACTGGGCTTCATAAACTTCATCCGCGATAAGCAGTTCACATAAACGACATGCCAGACAAAGTACGATAATTAATCCTCTTCCTTGCGAGTGCAGTTAGGCTTGGGTATTTATCATTTGATGAGTATTTATTATAAAATATTTTTGGTATTTTCAATAAATTTTACAATATAAGCACTGTTCATTGCTTGAATTAGAGGTCGTACCAGATGTTTTTATGATAGCTCAGAATATCAAGTCTAATACGCCAGCACTAGAAACATTCCGTTGCTCACGTTTTATCTAGGCTACAGTCAAAAATTCATGTAATTACAACACGGTTCGGCGGGTCACACAAAGCTGGCTCCCGTGTCGCTGGTTACCCATGCCTGAGTACTGGCAGTGAGGGATTAAGTGCCCATGTGGTGATGTGCAAAGGTGTGTCGGGAGGTCTCTGTTAGTGAGCCGTATTCGCCTTGGGAAAGGAGACCTCGTGACAACTCGTCCTCAGCGATTTAAATTCCATGTAAGGCATTAATATTATTTTGTTATGTCACTTATAATAATCTTTTCAGTATCGATATAGTTAGCATCAAGAGGATAGTGAGACGTAATGTGAAAAATAAATCGCTGAGGAAATGCTTAATCTAAGCCAACAAGGACACGGTCTAGTGTGAGGGGTGATTCCTGGAGAGTCTGGCATCAACTTTTGGTAGGATGCGTAACAATAATACAGGGAAGAATTTAACGACCTTATGGTCAGGAAAACTTTAGTATTTTATTCCAGCTAACACCAGATGATATTACTGAGGTAAGATTGAGCCATGGGAGCCTGAAAGTTACATTATTGTCTACGAGAGCCCCCTAATACTCGAATCAAGTCTATAATTCTATTTCAACTAACACCAGACGGATTTATTCTGCCGGGGTGGGCCATAAAGAGCCTGAGAGCGTCAAAAAGATGGAAAGACATATTTTATCTCCGTCACTGGGAGACGATTCACTCAAGCTGAAGAAAATCATATGATAGTAGCAAGATTTAAAGACGTCCTGTTACTAAAGAGGCTAGAAACGGAAGAGAATTTAAAAGCAAATAAACAAACACAGATCCAGATGCAAGTGTTAAGAATTATAAGAAATAAAAGGAGAAATTAAAGAGAAAACAATGGAGAACCTGAGAAGTGAAAACAAAAATTATGTTACGAGAGGGACAAGGGTAGTAAGCTTACCTCAGCGACATTTACGATGGAAGGCGAGACTGGACACAGCGGACCCCAGGAGAGGGCTGTTGTATCCCACACACGTGACCAGCGGAATCGAGGAAATGACTTGGGGTAGGTAAGGTGTACAGGGAGACCAGGTGGTGCACTGGATAACATATCCAGCACGCAGCGGGGAGAACGTCAGATCGATTTTCGAGCCGGTCAGACTCCTTGCTATAGTTGTTTCTCCCTGTGTACATGTTCAACTCACAGAGAGAACAGGGACTCGCAAGTAAAGGCGATTGTTGTGTGTCGCATTCTAGGAGAATTTTGAAACATATGATCTGCTTTATTCACCATTCTTGCAGTCGATAAGCATTAATCCCAGCCCTCCATATAAACATTTTATTTCCATTTAGCGACAGTTTTTGTTGTGTAACTACAGTAAATCTAGAGGTTTTATTATGTAACTACAGTAAATCTAGAGGAATTTTTATTTTTTACTTTTTACACAGCTTTAACGATTCTGTTGAGGCTGTAATACTTTTTATACCGACTTCCTGGAGATTATTTTTTGCTTAGCGACATTTTAACTAATCTTAACAGTAACACCTTTTTCCGTGAACCTGGAAATGGCAATGCTGAAGGTTTTATACTCAACTCTATTTTTCTCCATCAACTAAGGTGACCAGATTTATTGGATCTAAAAGCGGGACGCGCGCGCGCGCGTGTGTATGTGTGTGTTCTTACCTAATTGTTCTTACCTAATTGTATCTTTACAGGAATGAGTCAAGCTCCTACTGTCCCGTGTCTTAAACCATATTTATCGTACATATCCTTAAATTTGTGAATTGTTTTGGCACACACTATTTCATTCGGCAGTGCATTCCATTGATCAATTGCTATGTTTGGGAAACTGAATTTCCTTACGTCTTTATCACCTCTCTTCTTATGCAGTTTTTTGCAGTGTCCTCTTGCTGATGCTTCTCCATATGTTAAGTAATCATTTATGTCTATTTTCTCCTTCCCTGATATGCACTTATATAGCATTATCATGTCACCTCTTTTCCTTCTCTCCTGTAGTGTTGGTAGATTCAGTTTATTTAGTCTTTCTTCGTAGCTTAGGTCCCTTAAGCTTGGTATCCATCTTGTAGCGGCCCTTTGAACTTTTTCAATCTTGTCTATGTGTTTTTTGAGATGAGGACTCCAGACTACTGATGCATATTCCAGGGTTGGTCTAATGAATGATGTTATTATCCTTCTTAGCATGTCTTCATTTATGTATGTGAATGCTATTCTCATATTTGCAAGCAGTGTATACATGTTCCGTACCTTCTCGCTGATGTGGTCAACCGGAGATAGTCTGTTATTGATAATCACACCTAGGTCTTTCTCTCTTTCTGATGTGCATAGGGTTTTATTTCCTAACTTATTATCCCAATCAGGTCTTTTTCCACTTTTACCAAACTTGATTACATGACACTTGTCCACATTGAATTCCATTTGCCATGTATTACTCCATTCATGAAGTTTATTTAATTCTTCTTGTAGCTCTTTACAAGAGTCTGTGTTAGTAATTCTCCTTTGTATTTTTGCATCATCTGCAAACATATTCAGATAGCTCTCATTTCCAGTGTTACTGTTTATATCATTTATATACACTAAAAACATGATTGGTGCCAGCACTGAACTCTGTGGTACTCCACTAGTCACTTCTTTCCATGATGAGTAGTTTCCTCTTAGTACTGTTCTCATTTCTCTTTTTATGAGAAAATCTTGCGTCCAACAGAACAGTTTGCCTCGAATTCCTCCTTGATGGTACAGTTTCCATAAAAGTCTTTGGTGTGGTACTGTGTCAAAAGCTTTCTTGAAATCTAAATAGATACTGTCCACCCATCCTTCTCTTTCCTGTATTGTGTTTGTTACTCTGTCATAGTAGCTCAACAGATTAGTTACATATGACTTTCCTTTTCTGAAACCAAACTGTCTTTCTGTTATCATACTGTGTTCTTCTAGATGATTTACCCAAGCTTTTCTTATAAGCTTTTCTAATACCTTGCTTACAACACTGGTCAGTGATACTGGTCGGTAGTTGAGTGGATTTTGTCTATTTCCTTTCTTGAATAAGGGGACAATATTTGCTTTTTTCCAAATATCAGGTAGTTTCCCTTGACTCAAGGATTTCTTGAAAATTAAAAATAATGGTTTACTTAACTCCTTTGCACATTCTCGTAGTACCCAACATGAAATTTCGTCAGGACCACTTGCTTTTCCTCTGTCTAATTTACTTAACTCCTCCTGTATTACTTTTTCTGCTATTTGTATATCTGGTAGTATGTGTGGACATGCATGTTCCACATAGTCTCTCTCAAAAATTTTTTCTTCTGTAAAAACTAATTGGAAATTCTTATTTAGTGCTTCACAAATATCTTTCTCTTGTGTATAAGTGATTCCCTCGTCCGTAATGGATTGTATTATATCTTTTACTTTGGTTTTGCTTCTGATATAGCTGTAAAACAGCTTTGGTTGATCACTACTTTTATTTATTATATCCTCCTCAAACTGTTTTTGGGCTTCCCTCCTTATTCTTGTATAATCGTTTCTTGCCTATTTGTAATTATTATACTCCCTTTCACTATTGTGTCTTCTGTATCTATTCCACAACAAATCTCTTCTTTCTTTTGATTTTTTACATTCTGTATTGAACCATTTCTGTATTTTCTTATCTGCTTCTTTGTGCTGTGGAATGTACTTCTGGACTCCTATTTCATAAAATTCACAGAATTTTTTATATACAGCATTTAAATCTTGTCCTCTAAGCTCATTTTCCCAATCAACTTCTAAGAAATACTTCTTTAGGTCTTGATAATTTCCCTTTTTATAGTTTAGGCTTTTTTGTAACTGTCATTGCTGTTAACTATGTCATATGCTATCCTGAAGTTATAATTTAGTACTGCATGATCGCTTTTGCCGAGTGGAGGGTGATATATTAAACTGTCAATATCATTTTCTTGCCTAGTAAATATTAGATCTAGCACTGAAGGTACATCTAGTCCTCTTTTTCTGGTGGTTTCCCTCACATGTTGCGTTAGGAAAAACTCTTGCACGAGATCCAGGAGCTTTTGGTCCCAACAGCTTTCTTGGCTAATTATATCTAGAGTATTCCAATTTATATTTGTATTAAAATCTCCAGTTAGTATAATTCTTTCCGATTTCTCTTCCATTTTATGTAGTAATGATCTTAAACTCTGAATTGTACTCTCTGCCAGGTCCTCATATTCGTCTCTTTCCCATGTGTTTGATCTGGGTGGCATGTACAAATTGGCTACAATTACTTTCCCTTCAGATGTGTTGATCTCTACTGCAATCAGTTCTACTTGTGATGGTATATCTAGTTTTATTTCATTGACTTTTAGATTTTTCTTAGTTAATATTATAATTCCTCCTCCTTTTTTAAAATTTCTGTCTCTTCTCCATATATTGTATTCCTCTAAGTTTAGTATGTCATTGGATATCCTTGGTGTTAATTTTGTTTCAGTTAGGCATATTATTTGTGGTTCATTTTCTCTGACATAATCATTCATCTCTAGTAATTTAGATACCATTCCATCCACATTTGAGTACATCAACTTTATCATCATGTTTATATACTTGTCATGACATGGTTTTACTATCTTCCTCCTTTTTATTCCATCCTGTTTGTGTACCACTTTCGTACCTGCAATCCTATTACTTTGTAAAAAAAAAATTTCTTCTCCTCTTCTGATCTTCCCTCATTTTTTGTTTTTGCTTCCTTCCTTTTCTCTTTCAGTAATTCTAGTTCCTCTTGTGTTAGGCATCTTTTTATCCATACATTTTTGAACTCCTCTTTTTCCATAAGATTATTTGCATTTTTTAGTATCTCCTCCACAGTGTTTACACTCTGGAAAGTCACCTTTAGAGGTCTTGTCCTGCTTTTCTCGTATTTCCCTAACCTTTTGTGTTCCTCTGATACTTCTTTCAGTAAGCTCATTACATTTGCCGTCTCCTTTTTGTCTGTGTGATCTTGTTTTTTACTTCTTTCTCTTCTATACCAGTGATTACTATAGATTTGTTTATATCTACTGAATCTCTGACTAACTTTGGATTGTTTTGGATTATTTTTTTCACTTCCTGTTTAATGCTTTTTTCCTCCACCCTTGTTTCTAAGTCTTTCTTTACTTTCACCATTTCAGCATACGTGGTTTCCACATCATTTTTGTAGCTTTGCACAGCTTCATTCACCTGTGTGTGTGTGTGTGTGTGTGTGTGTGTGTGTGTGTGTAGATAGATAGATAGGTAGATAGACAAATAGGCAGATAGATAGATATAGACAGATATAGATAGAGATATAGACAGATAGATATTGACTAATGTGACAGCGACCGCTGCTGCGCTACACCTCAAAGTGCGGCTGCTAATCAAACACTAACGTCTCCTACAAACTCCGAACATACCGTACGGTACAGTGAATGGGTCGACCAAAGTTACCAGCTAGTGAGCATTACAGATTTTAAATTAATAATTCGGGATTTCATTTGGTTAGGATTATGCATAATTTTTCTAATTCATCCTAATTTCATAAAAGAAGGTCATGTTATATCTAATGCAATAGTAAGTTTCTAAAAGCGGGACAATTAAGATAATTTGCTCAAAAAGCGGGACATTCTAGTCACAATTAAAAAAGCGGGACGGACGTCTAAAAAGCGGGACTCTGGTCACCTTATGCCATCAACTCATGTAGCAGTCTCTCTCTCTCTCTCTCTCTCTCTCTCTCTCTCTCTCTCTCTCTCTCTCTCTCTCTCTCTCTCTCTCTCTCTCTCTCGCCAGAAACATAACCTCAGACTTCATCCTGGTGGTGAGACCAAAAATCCTCCAAGTTTCATCACTTCTCCTTTCCTTCACTTTCCCTCAAAAATAATATTCCCCCAGTTCACCCTTTCACCATATTCTCCACCGTCCTCTTATCATTCCCTCATCAACTTTGTCTGTAAACCGTATAGCCTATCTTTTCTTTGACTTTTAATCCACATTAGTAAGAAAGTTTTTCAGTAATCATAATCCTGTGGGAATGCACTGGTAGTCTAATCATAACTTTTCCTCTTAGTCCTTATGTCACAATAATTTTTTGTATTGTTTTTTGCATAATTACCTTCGAAATCATTAGCGCAACGTTATTAGAGAACCGTTAACACTTTTAAGAAACGAGAAATATATTTTCTTCTTCTTGGTACCAGAAAATATGTCAACACTAGACAGACTTTTCGAACTGGAGGGGTTATATGGAGCCTTCTGTCCTGCTATCATTACTAAAGCTCCTTCCTAAGTTGCATTAAATCGTCTGGAGGTAGTGACAATGAAATACAAAATAAGTCATGTACCTGGAGGGCTTAACCAAAATTTCCTTCCTGTAGGTATTATTCTCGGTATTATTCCATCATTCTAGGCATTTTTCCAATAAACATGATTCATTTTGGAAGGATAGGATGCCGTGGAGTCGCGTGAGTGGGCCACGTGAGAACAGTGAAACGAGAACACCACCAGGCCAGCAGGGTTTGGTGGTGGGGAGAAACCTGAGAGTGTGGCCGGACCATTATGCTGTTAGGGGCACCGTGGGGGAGGGGGAACGGTGTCTCTCCTCGGCCTGTTGCTTTGTTGTTTTTGTCTGGGTGGAGGGGGTCAGGGTGTGCTTGTTGCTGTGGTGGTGGGGGTAAGGTTAGTGTTGTGGCTTTGGTGTAGTGGTGGTTACATGGTGTTGTTGTTGAAGTGGTGGTCATGTGGTGCTGCTGCTCTGGTGGTGCAAGTGTTACTGTTGTAGTTGTGGTGGTGGTGGTGGTGGTAGTGTTGTGGTCTTAGTGGTGGTCTTGGTGGTGGTGGTGGTGTTGTGCCTATAGTGTTGTTGTGGTAGTGGTGTCGATATTGTTGTTGTGGTGCTGGTGGCGGTGGTGGTGGTGGTAGTGCTGTTGTTTGTTTTGTGGAAGTGGTAGTTGTGTTGCTGATGTGGTGGTGACGGTAGTGGTAGTAGCATTTTTGTTGTTGTGGTGGTGATGGTTGTGTTGTTATGGCGGTAGCTTTCGTTTTGTGGTGACAGAGTTTACTGATGAAGTGGCCGTGTTGCTGTGGTGGTGGTGGGGGTGGGTGGGGGTGGTTTGGCTGTGGTGTCCTTGTTGCACGTACCCTTGTTTGCAAGCTCCAGTTGATGTTGCTTGGTTGTTACTGGTTCCGTCACTTTTTATTGCTGCAGCTAATTATTTTTTAACTAGAGCAGAGACACAAACAAAAAAGTGCTTCTCACGAAAAATCTATCTATCTATATACCTAGGCTGCTTCCCCCAAGGAAAGGGAGGTAGCCGAGACAGGACGACACACTCCCCATTTACTCATCCATTCAAACACATTCATTCGCATCTTAGCCCCAAGGGGAGAACGGACAGATCCTCACCGCACCACCGCACGAAAAATAAGAAAATTAATAATAACTGGGATTTATATTTCTGTATTACCTATGACAGTGCAAAGGAAGCCTTTTTCTCAATGCATTAAAACTCAGATCACCCATTTTTCAACTCAGCACAGTCTTCCTCATGGCTAATTCAGTTATCTCTCAGTAACCTTGTTGTCTCTCTCTCTCTCTCTCTCTCTCTCTCTCTCTCTCTCTTTTTTTCCTGTGAATTTGTCTTGAAAGGATTACACTACTTTTCCTGCCAGTATCAGCTTCTAAGTGGTTAGGTGTGCTGAAGCGACTCCGCCATTTCTTTAACTTTGCGTGGATGCTGACTTTCTCCATGGGCCTATTTGTCCCTGTTTTGAATACAGTTTTCATGTGTTTATCTACTTAATGGCATGTATCTAGTTGCAGAGAAAAGGATTTGAGGGAAGCTTTTTTTTTTACCTCCATCCAGTCTGGTTTATGTGTGTGGATGGTGGTGGTGGAGGGGTGGTGCTCACTACTAACAATATTTCAAACCACCTTTCTCTTCTCAAAATTGTATTTTTAGCTGTTCTTTGGTCTCTCCTGTACTGTGTTGACTACTGTACGTTGTTGTAGTGCCATTTACATTTACACAGTATTTTTACAACTATACCCAAGTATTCCATGTTTATGATTTACTTTATCTATTTGTTTATTTATGTTTTCATTGTACAGTGCAACTATGTCATGGTATTTCATGTTGTACCATCATATTATTGTTTTGAAATATGATATGTAGTGTAATTTTGTGATCAAATACTGTGTCTGTCTATTTATCTGTCTGATTGTCTATTTATCTGTCTATCTATTTACATATTACTTATAAATCAGTCTGCCTATCTAGTTGTCAATGTATCTGTGTGTGTGTGTGTGTGTGTGTGTGTGTGTGTGTGTGTGTGTGTGTGTGTGTGTGTGTGTGTGTGTGTGTGTGTGTGGTTACTGGGACTGCAATAACACAGCTCGTGCACTGTCATTCAATAATTCAAGAAATCATGCGGGGAACCACAACAACGTGATCATCCATGTATGAAAACACCCTCAGTGCAACACGAAAAGTTTATTATAAATTGTTTTGCCGCCGACTGTTGCCCCCCCCCCAGGGGCAATTGGAGGTCCAAACTTTCTCTCTGTCGAACACCACCTCTCCTCTAAACCTCACCTTCTCTTCCTTACCGAGACTCAGCTGTCTGAGGCAACTGACAGCAAACCCTTTTCTGTATCCTCCTACTTTCTCTATACTCATTTCAATGCCAAAGATGGATGTTGTGTATATGTACGCAACGATCTATCTTGCTCTCGTGCTCCTGAACTTGATTCTTCTGAATTCTCTACACTCTGGCTTCGGCTCTCCTCTCATTCTCTGACTAAATATATCTGCGCTGTTTACCTATCTCCTAATTCTACTGACTATCAAAAATTCTTCGACCATCTTTCGTCTACGATGGAACACATTCTATCCATTTCTCCTTTCTCTGAAATCTCCATTCAAGGAGATTTCAATGTTCACCACCACCTTTGGCTCTCCTCTCCTGTCACTGATCAACCTGGTGAACAAGCCTATATCATTTCTATCCTTAATGACCTCGAGCAGCTTGTACAGCATCCTACACGTATCCCTGACCGCCTCGGAGAGAGCTCCAACATGCTTGACCTCTTCCTTACAACTAATCCTTCTTCTTATATTGTTAATCTTTTCTCTCTGTTGGGCTCCTCCGATCATAACCTTATTATCTTAAGCTGTCCTATCGCTCCGGTACGGCCTGTGGATCCTCCAAAGAAACGTCGTCTGTGGCACTTTGGAGCTGCGGATTGGGAGGCCCTCAGTACTTCTTTGATTTTCCCTGGAATGATTATTGCTTCCATGGCCGGGAGCCATCTGAGTGTGCCTTGCGCACTACGGAGGTTATTCTCTCGGGCATGGAAGCACACATTCCTTTCTCATATCCTTTGACTAATTCAAGAAAGCCTTGGTTTAATCACGCTTGTTCTGATGCTGTCCACAACAAGTAGAGGGCCTATAAAAGGTACCAGAGCCAACCCACCCTGAATCACATCTTTTTTATGTTTCTGCCCGGAATCATGCTAAGTCTGTTCTTCGCTCTGCTAAAAATAATTTCATCCATACTAAATGCTCTCAACTCTCCAACTTGAATTCTTCCCGCTCCTTCTGGTACCTTACCAAAAACCTTTCTAACAACTCTACCTCATCATCATTCCCTCCTCTTTTCTACTCTGATGGCTCTGTAGCTATTTCTTCTACTGATAAAGTAGATCTCTTCACTCAGACTTTCTCCTCCAACTCCACCTTAGACGATTCCGGTGCTGTTCCTCCATCACTTCTCCCCTCTGACTTCATCATGGCTGATATTAAAATGTCTTCAGCTGATGTATTTTCTGCAATCACTGGCCTCAATACTAGCAAGGCATATGGGCCTGATGGACTCCCTCCTGTTGTCCCCAAGAACTGTGCTTCTGTGCTTATACCCTGCGTAGGTAAACTCTTTCGCCTTTGTTTTTCAACTTGTACCTTTCCTTCCTGCTGTAAGTTTGCTCTCATTCAGCCAGTCCCAAAGAAGGGTGACCATTCCCAACCCTCTAACTATCGTCTAATTGCTTTAGTATCCTGTGTCTCAAAAGTTTTCGAGTCTATTCTTAACAGAAAAATTTTAAAGCATCTTTCCTATCACAACCTTCCTTCTGATCGTCAGTATGGGTTCCATCAGGGACACTCCACTGGCGATCTCCTCACCTGTCTTTCGGACTCCTGGTCATCCTCCTTCCAGGACTTTGGCGAAAGCTTTGCCATTGCACTTGACATCTCAAAGGCTTTCGATCGCATCTGGCATAAATCTTTAATTTCCAAACTGCCCTCCTACGGTTTCTATCCTTCTATCTGTGCCTTCATCTATAGCTTCCTTTCTGGTCATGCTATAGCTGCTGATGGAGACGGCCATCGTTCTTCTCCTAGATCTATCAGCAATGGTGTTCCTCAGGGCTCTGTCCTATCACCAACTCTCTTCCTTTTATTCATCAGTGATCTTCTTAGCTGTACATCTAATCCTATCCACTCGTGTACTGATGATTCCACTTTTCACCTTTCCATTCGGTTTCTGCAACGTCCATCTCAGCAGTTATTTCAGCAAACAAGGGATGAGGCTATTGCACACCTAATGTCTGACTTGGCCCGTATCTCTGACTGGGGTAAAAATAATCTTACTGTTTTTAATGCATCAACGACTCAGTTTTTACACCTATCAACCCGTCAAAATCTTCTACAGGAGTACCCACTATATAATAACATCCAGCTCAATCCTGGATCATCCTTGAACATGCTTAGGGTTTCATTCACATGGGAGTTATCTTGGAAAGATCAAATTGCATCTCTTGTAAAATCTGCTTCCAAGAGATTGGGTGTGCTAAGCCGACTCCGTGCCTTCTTTACCCCTGCACTGTTGTTGACTCTATACACGGGTTTTATTCGTCCCCATTTAGAGTACAACTCTCATGTGTGGGGAGGCGCCCCACATACAGCTCTTCTCAATAGGGTGGAGTCAAAGGCTATTCGTCTCATCAACTCTCTTCCTCTTAATGGCTCCCTTCAACCTCTGTCTCTTCGCCACATTGTTGCCTCTTTATCTCTTTTCTATCGCTACTTCAGTGGTCAATGCTCTTCTGAACTGTCTGCTTGCATCCCTCCACCTCTACGACGGACGCGTAGCACCCGTCTGGCAACAAACTCTTATCACTCTTCTGTCCAACTCTCTAATGCAAGAGTTAACCGTTACTCGCAGTCCTTCATTTATGCAACAGGTCAACTCTGGAACTGTCTCCCTTTGTCTGTACTTCCTTCTTCCTAAGATCTCCAATCTTTCGAACGCAGTGTGTCCAGGCATCTCGAAATGAATGGATCTTGAATTTGGCTCTCTATTGTATTGTGTTTATTTTTTTTTCTCGGAAGGAACGTTTTGCGGGTTCAGCCTTTGGTTCCTACTTCCTCGCATAAAAAAATAAAACACACACACACACACACACACACACACACACACACACACACACACACACACACACACACACACACATACACACACACACACACAAATTTGGAATGTAATTTTGTTCTGACATTGTAAGTATTCTTGAGTTTAGGTTATGCAGTAATGCACATGATCTCTCTCTCTCTCTCTCTCTCTCTCTCTCTGGTCACTGTTCATTTGAAGCCTCTGCTTGCATCTCTTCCTCTCGACATCATGTATGTAGAATATTTTGTCAAAATAGCTCAATCTCACTCCTTTTCCGATCAACTTTCCTCTTTGTACACACTTAGTTAACTCGGGAACTTTCCCTAATCTGTCTGTCTGTCTGTCTAGTCTCAAACACACTATGTCCAGGCATCTCAGAATTGTTAGGCTTGATTTTTAATCTTCTGTTCAAATATCCTTGGACTGCTTAAGTTTTGCTGGATCTCGGTCCATGATTCTCTCTTTATTGCATGAAAAAGAAATGAAGTGAAGATACTGAACACATTGCATTAAAAAAAAAAAAAAAAAAGCAGACCGTTGACATCCATTTGAACTACAAACCGAACGATACTGTTCCTGAACTGACCAACACACGAAGCACCAAGAATACCGGTTATCCATTGCACTGGAGACTTGGATAGGAAAAAAAAATGTATGTGTGAATAAATTTGCTACTGCTCACCTGCCTTACAGGGGGAGGCATGCAGTCAGACGGGTAGCGCTCAGTGCAACAGGGGCAGAAGACTGTGTTAGCCATGATCGTCAGCTTTATAAATTAGCAATATGTCAACGACATTGTTTTACGCTTTTTGTACAATACTGGTTTTAAATAATATGGACATCTCTCTGACTATATCTGTTCATGATAACATACTATTATCAAGTGTTAGCTAGTGCTGGATATAGAGGGAAATTCATTGCAACTCTATTATTTTGGTTATATAACTTATTATAATGAATTAGATGGCTTATACAGGTTGCACTGAAAATAATTTTTTAAAATCCGTAAGTTTTGTCATCCTTATGGTTAATTCCTCTCCCTCTAAGAGCATACAGATACAGACACGACATCAGGCGTCTTTCTTGGTGGGGATATTATACAAAAAAGAAATGGAGAGATAATCGTCCCAAGGCAGGGAGAATGAAATAGAAAATACGTCATCGGACTGAAGGGGTTACTCAAATTTTTCTTCTAAAATCTATAATTATTTCATTATTCTGGGCATAATTCTGTTCATCGTTCTGGCTTCACCCACCCACTTCCATGATATATCAGTCTGAATCAAGTCATCTCTAAGCGATTTCTTTTCCCCTTGTGGAGGAGGGATCATCTGGTACTGAGAGTTGGAAACCGTCTCCAGTAACCCTTTCACTACGATGGCGAAGTTTCTCTGGAATAAAGTTGCAATTACTAAGTCGGAGATTTGAAAGCTGGAGGAGGCCTTGTGGTGTGGTGGTGATAAAGGACGATTATGATACTTGCTCCTTCACTTAGTTCACTCTTATCTCTTAACAACAATCCTTCCATTGCTGTAGAGACGCGAGGGTGTAATGTAATGACCAACACATGATTTTATTCACCTGAGGAAATTCCGAATCGTCAAACTGTAACTCGGGACACTAATCCTTCTATCCTATATAACATCAAGTACCCTAGTGCTGCACGACCACGGATTTAAATACATAAATAACAGTATGGTAAATGCAGGATACGGGCATACAGTCACTTTCTTTCCCAGTGCACTCCTTCGCCGTGTCCTTTGCCCATTTCGCAGTACGAGTATGTTGATCGGCACATGAGACTTCAGAGAGCCTCTTCCTCAGCGATATAGCCTACTTTCCTTATCACACTTTATTTTGTCCTGTATTATTTGTATATCGGTTTAAAACTGACAAAGTCTGTGTAAAGATCATACAAGCTTAATATTAAAATGGGGTATGGGGGAGCATTCACCATCCACTCACTCAATGCAGTACAACTTTAAGGTGACTCTAAACTGAGTGACAAGCCAAATGGTTTCTTGTAAGGCGGGGGACCATTTACTAAACTCGGTTATATGACCAAATAACGCCTGGTGGTCTAGTGAGGTAATGGCGCTCGAACCTGATGGGGCCCGGACAGGTTTACATCCAAGGAGTGGTTCGGGTTTATTGCTCATATAAAGGCTTTAATGTTGGGACTAAACAGCCTAGCCCAGGACCCCAACGTTCTTAATGAAAGAAAAAAAGCTTGGATGACGGATGAACGTACAAAATAACACGTCGTGTAAAATGCGTCATGAAAACTCCGAGACCAACAAAAAACTCGGCCCACTAACGGGTTGTATTCTCAGAGGCTTTATGAACATCGTAGTAACTCCTCCATAGCCGTTTGTTCTGCACATTTCACTTCAGTAACCTCTTGTATAATTCTGATGTTCCTGATGCAAATTATGTCGATATTAAAGAGGCATCAGTAAAAAATGAAAATGCTAAGAGGTGCGGCCTGAATGCAATATGTATCACTAACTAAGAGGTACTGTGGATCCCTCAAAGTCACGTTCATAACCTTTGTCACGCCATTCCTCACCGCCGTCCTCCACATCCACCTCCTCTCACCTTACTTACTTTCCCTCCAGTAACCCCTTCAGACCGATGACGTATTTTGCATTCTATTTTTGCTGTTTCCAGACGATTTTACTCACTTAGGGAAAGACCTGAGGCTGTACTAAGCTGCCCTCACAACCTGACTAAAATGGTTTGCGGATAACATGAATGGAGTGAAAAATGATATTCTTGGGATGATCGATGAGTTAGTGGCCATTTATGTATTATTTTTTCAACCTCCTTCTATCAAATATAGGAACTAAAATTACTGTTCTGTCATTTCTACGCTATTTAGATTTTCTTTTTTACTTTTTTTGTTTTTTCAAACACAAAGCACGAACTTTACTCCATTTCTTCTTGGAATTGTGAAAAGAATTTCCTCTCCACACAACCAAAATGCCTTTACTCGACAATCTTGTAACTTTCTGTCCAACACTTTTTAGGGTGTTTGGTCGTCCTTCGAATGTTTCTTCCTTATTCTGTGCTGCCCCTTTTGGATGCTGATGATTCTGATGTTTCCTCCTTTCCAGAACCACCTGACATCTTTGCTTACACGTTTTCCTTTTTTCCATTTAGGCGTGTTTGATGCTGCATTTTCCCTTGCCGTCCTACATATTTACCCAGTGCCTGATGTTTGAATTTTGTCTGGACGTGCCTTTATGCTCTTTGCCGACCTGACCCGGGGAAGGCACACAGTGTAGACAAACTCCTCCGCCCATGCCTTTCATCACGCACTTTTCTTCCTACTTGAAGTTTACAAACACTCACCGCTGCCGAAAGAACGCATGCCCTCTGACCTCTTTAACTACAGTGTCGATGTTTCTGTTTTATTCCCGCTACCGTCAGACGATTTCATTCAGCTAAGAAAGAAATACTGGGACTGAAGAGACGAGAAACTGTTATCATCAAATCCTGCAATACGATGACGACATTAATAATTTCTTTTTTTCGTTCTGTCACACGATCCTCTTCAAGTTAGAAAGAAAAATAAAAACTCTGGAAGTGAAGGAATTAATATTATTCTTGTTCCGTGTCCTATTTTATATCTACCCTTCTATGTATTTTCAGTAACTAAAGAAACCTCCGAATGCAGTCCTCTGTTTTATCCCTGACACTAAACTTCCTCTGCCTTCATGTGTCTCTGTATTATAAATGTAGCTGTGCTTCCTGTGTGTGTGTGTGTGTGTGTGTGTGTGTGTGTGTGTGTGTGCAGGTGTGTGGAGGGGGGGAAGGGGGTGAAAACTTGTTAAGTCATCTTGTTGGTGGAGCATGGTAGAATGGTGGGCCGAGTGAGCGGGGTGGATGGGCAGGCAGAGTCAGTATAAGTTGGTCAGGTGGGTGGGTAGGGTGGGTGGGGTGAATGGGTGGGATTGGTTGGCTGGGTGGGATGGATGAGTGGGTTGATGGACAGGTGAGTGGATGAGTGGGAGAGTGAGTGGATGAGCAGGGAGGGTAGGCAGGTGGGGCAGATGGGTGGGCCAGGGCATGGTGGGTGGGATGTAATGGGGGGTGAGGGAGGGTAGTGAGAAAACTGATCAATAAGGATTACGTCCATGGGGTGAATAGGTCCATAGTAGGAAGAGACCCAAGGGGAATACAGTATATCCCTGGGAAAATTAATTCAGGTGGGCAGCTAGATCTTGTGGGTGAAAAAATAGACCCACTGGGGAAATAAGTCCATCAGAGAAACTATCGTGCAGACTCGGTGTTTCTCCAAGAACACAGGTCCATAAGGGAAATAGATCCATGGGGAAATTAGGTTCATGGAAAAATATAGGTCGATGGTAAAACAGATACAAGGGAAAAACAGGTCCATGTAAGGATAGTAGGTCCATGTAGAATATTGGTCCATAGAGGAAAGTAGGTTCATGAGTAAAATAGTTCTTTGACGGAAATACGTCCATGGCGGAAAATAGGTTTATGTGGGAAAAAGAGGTCCATAGGAAAAATAGGTCCATGGTTAAGAATAAGTCAACATGGAAAATATGTCCGTAAGGGAAATAGATTCATGGGAGATTATAGGTCCAAAGGAGATAATAGGTCCATGGGGAGAACAGATCCATGGGGGAAAGTTTGTTCATGCGGAAACAGTTATCTGGAGGAATTTAAGTGGATGGGGATTGGCGCCAAGGGGTTGAGGCCAGAGACGGGTTCTTGTGCTAGTTAATCCCAAAATTGATCACTGTGTTGTCCAAAATTCATGAAGCCTGTGCAGGTCTTTGTCAAGAATTATGAAGGAGCTTTTCCTTACTTTTGCTTTTCGTCTCTTCCATGTACAGTAGACCTATTTAATTTTGAGTACCCTCCAAGATCGCAGACTGTGTAAGAGGTACATGTTTCGTATGAAGAGACAATACTGGAACAAGAGACGTACAGTACTTTTCATTCTCATACATGGAAAGTGTCACTTGCTAAACTCGAGTGCTTAACGAGAGTACAGTGTTAAGCTCTGCACTGCAATGGCCCTTTTTATAGTTTATTCAGGCTACCTCTGAACGATTTCATGCAGATCAAGAAGGACCTCTCTGACATTATGAGATTTACAAGAAATAAAAACACTAATCCCTTTATTATGATGACGCTTTTTCAGCCATTTTATTCAACTCAAGGAGAACCTCGCATCGCGAAGAGGTTCGTCCATATCTGACAGATTGTTACATCAATCCAGAGCAGTGTATTAAACATAATGATACGGGCAAAATCAATGCCGGTCCTTAAGACAGCATCATAAAATTAGAGCAAAGATGAGACAGATTGTTAAGGCACACGTTCAGGCACAAAAAGTTGTGACTACAATTGGAAACATCAGGCTACGCCCTGAACAAATATCTTTCACGTTAAGTTTGTAAAGGGTGTGATGAACATAAAAACTATTTGAAGTATCGTGGCTATTTTGGTATACTGTTTGTCTGGCCTGGAAGACCATGACTGTCTAATATGAAAACTATTGAGTAAAGGTCAGTATCAAGGAGGTCCAATATACACCTCACCCACACACCTCACACTGCTGTACACAGGAAAGTGTGACTCTTGGAGAACACCATTCTCATAACTCTTGTGCCACTATTGTCGTTATTCTAAGGAGCACAGCAGGTCCAGTCCTTCTCATGAATTGTTTCATATAGCAACAGAGACTACGGCACGCCCGGCATGTTTTATCTCTGGGGATGAGAAATTTGGTTTCATTTACTATCTTTAAAAAGCCATTCTATACAATGGTGTCTCTCTTTCTATTTAGTTAATTTCATATTTCCTGGAACTTTACTATCTCTGAATTTACACGTTCATTCCTACATCACTGATTTAACGTGCAACTTACACAGTTCCAAAATATAATAAGACTACGACACTCACAGAGCGCATACCTCCTCTAATGCCATTACCATACAATTTAGATCACCACCAAAATTTAATCAACTCTCCCTTGGCCCATGACCCACATATCCACAAACTTTCACTGAAATACATCAATAACCTTTTCAGATAACTTGCGAAGAAAAAAAGAAAAAAAACGGGACTCGAACTTAGATCATCACCAAAATTTAACAAAAAATGAATAATTTGCCCTTGACCCACATGTATACAGCAATTTTCATTTAAATCCTAAACAGCTTTTGAGATATCTTGTTGAAAAATAGACAGAAAGGGGTGATTACAGACCCTCCTCCTACTTTCCTGGGCGGAGGCAAAACCCATGACCTTTTTTTATTTCAGATCAATATTCCTCTTCTAAAGAACTACTTTCTAAGGAAGCCTTCATTTAGAACTCTTTTAGATCCCTCTTTGCCGAAAAATGTCTATTCTTCAATAACACAAGTACGTCACTGTTCCTTCTGCAACAGCGTGTGGCCCTTCAAATGCACTGTGTTCAAACAATCAAAAAGCGATATATATATATATATATGCATACGAGAGAGAGAGAGAGAGAGAGAGAGAGAGAGAGAGAGAGAGAGAGAGAGAGAGAGAGAGAGAGACTTCACGATAATTTTCCTTTCCTTTCCCTGTGAATATGACTTGGATTCACAAACCGACATGAAATGAACTGTCAGTCAGAACTACTGTAAGATTTATTTTGTTGAAATAATAAGGCAAAGCCAATGCGGAAGTTTTACATATCTCTTGTTCCTCCTTACTAGGAACACCGTCACAATCTCTGTCGTGAATCCTAGAACAGCTCTGTAATGGAGATTGACTCTAACCCCTTCATGACTATTTTTTTTAACAAAGCAAAATCGACTGGCAGTAGTAAGGATAGGTTACGAATGAATTATAGTGAAAAAGTTAATGGAGAATATTTGTAACCCCTTCACAGCGGGAGATCCTCTAAATAATTGTTTGCCTGTAGAGTAAAAAAAAAATAAATAAAATGTAGTGCAGAGAATGTGGAAGGCAAGTAATGTTAACGTGGGATTGTACACTAATATGGAGAGGGAAGGTGGACTCGAGGCATGGTGCTGGATCGGGGTATATCACACAGGGGTTCATGGCTGATGCTGTGTAGTTAACGGTCTGTGTGATGGTTGTACAGTGATGGGGGTGTATGGTTTGGTTTGGTCGTGCTAGTAGTGGTAGTTGCTTTGATCTGGTTGTACTGGTAGTGAAAGTAGTAAGTAATAATGATGAAATATTGATAAGTGAGACTATAACCTAACATGGAGAGAGATGGTGGACTCGCTGCACTGTGAGGTGGGGGGAAGGGGCCACGTCACATAAGGAATCGTGGTTGGTGCTGTCTTTGGGATGTGGCTGGTCTGCGTGGTAGATGCGATGGTCGTGATGGTTGTGAAGGTAATGACAGGTATTGTGATGGTTTTGGTGGGTTTGGTTGTGTGGTGGCTGGGGTGGATGTGGTAGCTGCGATTGTGCTGGTTGTGTTTGCAGTGACTGGGTAGATATAAATGAGGTTGTGGTTATGGTGGACGAGGTAGTAATGGTGGGTGTTGTGGCTTGTGTTGTGGTAGTTGTGGTGGGTATTGTAGGGGACATGGTGGTTTTTGTGGTAGGTATTGCAGTGGGTGTGGTGGGCGTGGCCGGTGTTAGGGTCAGTGTGGTGGCGGTGTTTATGTAATAGTTTTGGTTGGGGTGAGTGTGGCAGTAGAGGATATGGTTAGCGAGTCAGCATTGTCTGGGAAGGTTGTGAAGGTAGCGATAATTGTGGAGGGAGTGTGCGTGTGTGTGTGTGTGTGTGTGTGTGATTCGTGTGTGGTGCTGGGGATATGGTAGTAGTGGTTAGGGCGAGTGAAGTCGGTGTTGTGGTTGTACTGGTTGGAGTGGTTGAAATCAGGCTTGTTGGCTCTATCATGGCTGGTGAAGTAATGGTTCTGATTTTGGTAATGGCACTGGTGAATTAGTTCTCTCCGACAAGGAAAGTATGTTCTCACCCATGTTTGTTTGTTCTCTCAGACAAGGAGAGTACCTATATTTTCACCCCTGCTTGTCAGTTTGTTTGTTAGTTTGTTTGTCTGTTAACAGGATTACTTACAAACTAAAAGAGAATTTGGACCAAATTTGGTGGGCAGATAGCCCATGTCCCAGGGAACAATCAATTAACTTTTGGGACCGATGTTTGTTAGATCGTTTGTCTGTTAGCAGAATTAATAAAAAATGAAAAGAGAGATTCAGACCAAATTTGGTGGGTAGATAGCCCATGTCCCAGGGAACAATCGATTAACTTGTGGGACCGATCCGTATCATATTACAGATTCTTGATCCGGAAAACACTTTTTGCGAAACCCTAATCATTGAAGAGAAAACCTAACCCTGTATGAAGAGTGGTTTGAAAATCACGTTGCCCTTTCGGAGAGATGCACTCCACTGAGTGCCCCTCAAGTTTTGATTGTGATGACTGAAGTGATGGTTGTAGTGACACTAACGGAGAAAACGTTTTGTTGTTGTTATACTCGTGTCGCGAAGCGAGAGCAGGGTATTGTTTTGGTGTGTGTGTGTGTGTGTGTGTGTGTGTGTGTGTGTGTGTGTGTGTGTGTGTGTGTGTGTGTGTGTGTGTGTGTGTGTGTGTATTGTTAATAAAATAAACAAAAGAGTTCCAGTTTCAAACAAACTTGGTGGAAGAAGTATGGGTCTGCCAAAAAGTAAACGTAGCTTTTTTGCGAGTAACAGTCAGAGGTCAAGGTCACAGACACAGGTCAAAGTTTGACCAAGAAAGGTCAGTTAAGCAGTTTTTATCCCATTTTGATCAAACTTGGTGGATGGGTAGAGGGTACAATAAGAACGAAAGAGTCGATTTTGAGAACGATCAATCGAAGGTTAAGGTCACAGGGCAGGGTCAAAATTTAATTTGTGAACAAAATAACTAAAATCGCAATCATATGATTTGGGCCACATTTGATGGCAAGGTTTAGGGTTAACCAAAGGGAATGACCTACAGTTTTTTAGGACAATAAGTCAAAGGTTAAGGTCACAGCAAAATCATCTTAAACAGTTTTTATCAGAGCAAGACCAAGCTTTATGGAAGGGTTTAGGGTAAGGCGAGAATAATGAAATTCGATTTTGAAAAAAAATATCAAGGTCACAAGGGAAGGTCAACTTCAGCAGTTTTGATCAGATTTGGACCAAACTTTGTGGGTGTTCAGGGTACAGCAAGGATGAAGGCATTCGATCTGAGAACACTTCGTAAAAGGTCAAGGTCAAATGTTCGGACCCATAATTCAGCTTTGTTTCGATCTGAACAAAGATGATGTGACTGAAGGTCAGCCAGCGATGAAACAGATTTAATATGAGAGCCATAGATCAAAGATGAAGATCAAACGACAAGGTCAACTAAAACAGTTTCAATTAAATGTAGATCAAAGTTGGTGGAAGAGATAAGGGTCAGGCAAGGCTGAAGCTGTTTGATTTTGAGAGTAATCAGTCAAAAGTTAAGATCACACGGCAAAATCATATGTTCCGCCCGTACAAAAATTGATGAGTGAGGGTGTTGCGCTCACTGAGTGCTCCTCTTTTTTTTTTTTTTTTTAAATATTGTTGTCGTTGTTGTTGTTGTTGTATTGGTGGTGATGGTGGTGGTAAATTCAGTGGTAAAGGTGGTGAATATTGTAAAGTTGATGGGTGTGGTCTTGACTGGTTTTTATAGTGGTGACAGGTTTGGTGGTGGTTGTGCTGACCGTATGGTAGTGGTAGGTGTGTGATGGTATATTTGGTGGTGGTTGTTGTGGCGGGCATTGCTGCTGTGGCTAAGGTGATTATGAATGATGGGGTTGTGATGACTGTGGTAGATGTAGCGTGATAATGGCGGTCATAGAACTATTAACAACCGTAGTGGTGGAAGTGGTGATAGTAGTTAGGGTAGTGATGGTTGTACAAGTTAAAACAGAGGCTTTTGTGATGTCTGTGGCTGTGTTGGTTATGATGACTGTAATAATGATGGCATGAGAGTAGCGGTTGTCACAGGAATGGTGGTAGTTGTGGTTGTGGTGTCTGTGGTTCAGGGAAGACTTGGTGATAATGAGGTAATCTTTAAATCTGTTTGTCCGATCATTATATAAACAGCTAGTATCAGTACCCAAATGTAGACGTGTGAAGGTGTTGTTCCGTCTTTTAGCACCCTGGCGAACGACTGGAGCCCCCAAATGGACACCAATGAAGGCCAGAATTGGAGGAGTAAAAGATAAAAGTAAAATGTTAAAAAAAGAAAAGTTCTGGAGAGACGACGTGGGAGAAACCCTTAAGAAGAACGAAGAAAGCCGAAAGAATGTTACAAATAAAAAAGAATTTGGGAGAGGGAAATGAGACAGCAGAATGTGAAAATATCCCCGGCAATTACAGACGAGAAGATGATTATTAGAAAAGGCGAGATGATGACATAGGACGAGGAGGGTACAGAGAAGGTGGGCAGGGAAGAGGGGGTTCTGGTGGAAGGCGAGGGATTAATAAAGGACTAGGGAGGGGTGGTTCGCTGAGTGGTTTGGTTAGGTAGGATTGGGATACCTAAATTGTGGGTGGGTTACCTTGAAGGTGGTCAGGGTAAGGTAGAAAACATTCCATGATAAACACCAGGTGAGATGGCACGAAGATGGTTGAAGACGAGCCGTCAGGTGAGAAGAGATGGGATGGGGTTTTTCTTTTCTTTTTTTCCGAACGATACAAAATATACTTTAATCGTGTGTGTGTGTGTGTGTGTGTGTGTGTGTGTGACAGGCAAAACTGGAAAAAGGATATTGATGAAACTTGGCAGGATGGCTGGAATTGGGTCCCAAGCAGGTCAGCTTTATTTTCATGTTGACTGACGTTTTATGGAGTTTTGTAGCCCGCCAATAATTGTCCCCACTGGTGTTATATTATGAGTACGCGGAAAATTCGGCGGGACATTTCCTTGGAGTTTCAGGCATCTCCACAGGAGCAAGTGCTTTGCGAGCCCTATCACTCTTGCTCCACATTGAAGCGAGATTCAGAAACGGCTATCACTTAAACATGTACTGAGCAGCCCGGCAGGACCAGGAGGCGTTTATCAAAACTAAGGTAACATCTCTTGCGATATCAGATGACAGAAATGAAAAATGATAAAAGTTATTGAGTAAGAAGAGGCGCTGTCATGTAGGAAAGTATGTGTGATAGAGAAATGAAAGTATAATAAAGAGGGAATAGATGATTATCCAGGGAATGCAAGGATAAATGACAGTACAAAAAAGAAGAAAGGAAAAGTAACAATACTAGATCTACTGGTCGTTTCAAGGCCGTTTGCTGTGGGCTAGGCTGTGACTAGGGTAATCTTTCCTAGGCATCTACGGGCTCGTTTACACGATCATTGAACACCTGTCGTGTCCAAGCACGCTACTTATCATCGTCAAGGCATGATGACGTAACAAGCTACTATAGTTCATTCACTTTAACTTGGCCCAGATTTTCGTCCTTTGGCAGCTTACTTCCCGTAGCTTAGTGGCAGAATAAGACAATATTGGGATTCACCATCCTTTTCATAGCACTTCCTTGAGATTAGCATTATATTTTAGTGTTAACAATGCAGCATTAAAGAGGTAGAGGTAGCAGTTTCAGACCGAGTCAATATAAACAGAGAATAGCAGTGGAGCAGAATCAGGGATGCGTTTCAGTTCATCACTTCTACACGATCCTTTTCCACGAATTTTCTTTTATCACACTACAACACCACAGATGGCCCAAGTTAAGCAGAAAGGCTCACACCAGTCCCTCCAGCCGATGATAACAGGAAAGCGAGAAGGACTACCACGGAGCTGGGAAATATTACAGGAAATATCGCTGGAAGTAATGAGTGGAAAACAGTTACTCTTCATTATCTTCACCTGTAATCGAAAACATCATTATATATTTCATAACGATGTTCTGCTGCTGTATCCTCCATAAACTATGGTATGGAAAATAATGAGTCAGAAATGTTTTATTTGACAATGAACATGTATGTTTACCTGGGGCTTTGATGCTAAATTCATACAGTATTTACAAGAGGTGAATTACTTAAATGTGGGTACTGCATCACAGTTCACCACACTGCAATGCAGTTTGCTTCTTAAGTTTACAGCTCTGTTGAGAAAGAAAGCATTTGCAACAATTTTCTGTTAATTTCCTCTAATGTAATTCGATCCATCTACTGTGAAGTTTTTTTTT